>NC_056729.1:1903391276-1903686783 GCF_019279795.1 Protopterus annectens
CCCCATACTGAGATAAGGGGATGTATTGACATCCCCCATAGTGAGATAATGGGATGCAGTGACATCTTCATACCGAGATATGGGGATACAGTGAATCTTCGTACTGAGATAAGGGGATGCAGTGACATTCCCATACAGAGATAAGGAGATACAGTGACATCCCAATGCTGAAATAAGGGGGTGCAGTGACATCCTCATACAGAAATAAGGGGATGCAGTGACATCCCCATACTAAGATAAGGGGATGCAGTTACATCCCCATATTGGGATAAGGAGATGCAGTGACATCCCCATACTGAGATAAGGGGATGCAGTTACATCCCCATATTGGGATAAGGAGATGCAGTGACATCCCCATACTGAGATAAGGGGGGCAGTGACACCCCCATACTGAGATAAGGGGATGCAGTGACATCCCCATATTGAGATAAGGGGATACAGTGACATCCCCATACTGAGATAAGGGGATGTATTGACATCCCCCATAGTGAGATAATGGGATGCAATGACATCTTCATACCGAGATATGGGGATGCAGTGAATCTTCGTACTGAGATAAGGGGATGCAGTGACATTCCCATACAGAGATAAGGAGATACAGTGACATCCCAATGCTGAAATAAGGGGGATGCAGTGACATCCCCATCATACCTGTCAACTGTCCAGATTTTCGCAGAATGTCCAGATTTTTGCCGCATATTGTTTCACCTGTTTCTCATAAAATTGTAGTTTTCTGGCAAATCACTGGCAAGTCATTGAGGACTGAAGTCAGAAATAATGGCAGACATTTGAGTTTTATACTTCATAGCCTACAGAAGTTTATGCTAATACAAAAGCTGTTATTCTATCTACTTTCTACATTTGTAAGAGCAATATTTAAAACTGTCCCTATTTTTGGTCCTTTGTTCCCCCATTATTTGTGGATTTGTCCAGATTTCTTGCTGTAAGAGGTTGAGAGGTATGATCCCCATACTGAGATAAAGGGATGCAGGGACATCTCCATACTGAGATAAGGGGAGACTCCATAGACTGCATTTACCATCTAGAGAAATAAAAGAAAATAAACTAGCAGATATGAGGTATCTTAAAAAGAGAAGTGGCACATCTGATCACTGCAGAGGGACCTAAATGCAACTGTCATTTTTTTTTTTTGGCATCTGAATAGGTCTTGTAAGTTAATGTTCTCATATAATAATCAATGAAATTCAAAGAATAACTGAACTGGTACAGATCCATCAATCCATCAGCTTCTTTGACAGACTATCAAAATGTTCCATACTTTATTCATTTCATTATTATATATTGATACACATATGAAAACAGCCAAGAGTGATATATTGTGAAATTGCTAAGGGGTTCAGTATGTTAAACTTTGAAAAAAATGCTGTTTTCAGAAAACTTGAAAACTGCAACTGAAGCTTAACATTCAGAATTGGATGTTTATAAAATACATGTATATTCTAAATGGGTCATTTACTTAATTTTCTTCCAGTGTAATGCATGTGGATAAAAAGTATGTATTGTGCCATTTATTACTATTCCAGCTAGGCTAGTAAACAATCTTTTTATACAGAATCATTATTTGAGTTTCAGACATGACTATTGGCTATCACTTCTGCTTTTTTTTCACTTTTCTTAAACCTAAACAGTGTTCACTAGCTGAATTTCAGACAGATAGTTCATCATACAATTAAACAGTAGTGAAGGAAAGGATGCAAAAGCCAAATAAAGAATAAATATATTTAACTGCAACTACATAAAGCCTTCTGAAACAGAAAGACTAGTCAATTCTTCAGAAAATGTTACAGGAATACGCAGAAAAGAAGACAAAGAGGCATGCAAATAAGTGTATTACTGTGCAGAATCTAATACTGTCTGTCAACAAGCTGGCTGGAAGGGCAGTCTCTAAGACTGTAATCAGCATGCGAAGAAACAAATTACAGGGGCTTCATATTGTTTTCATTATGTTTTCTTAATTATTATTTAAGGAGCATGATTTTCCCATAAAGCTGAGATATCTGAAGCAGTATTAAATCCAGATTTATTTTATTAATACCACTTTGTTTCCCTCTCCATGAGGCTACTGTTACATAGTATTAGACAATAATTTGGTAGCAGCTCTTATTGAATGGCAAAAAACTCAGATTTCAGGTAAGCAAAAATCATTTTATTTAAGAAAACGATCATGGGAGGATCAAGTGAAATAAACCTGCGTCTCCCCAAACTAAGAGAGAACTCTTATTTTTATAGTAAAATAACAGAGTATAAATAAAACAAGTATTATTTATTTGGAGCTGACTAACCAGAAAGATCAATGCATGTTTCTACAAGATCCTACTGACCTAAAATCCTCATACTTTCTTATTATAACCTTGACCATAATGAATAAATAATGTTATGTCTGTATAGTTGATGTAAGATGAGAAGAAATAACATTCTGTTACATGGGCCTAGACTCCATTTTAATTCAGTATGGATGCCACTCTTGTCACAGAAAATCTCATTCAAAAATAAAACTAAAACTAATGCAAGAAGAATAGTTTGAGGCAGCAAGATTTCTGTTCTGCAGCTCAGAATCCCTCATGGCAGTCAGTTTAATAGGAAGGAGGGAAATAATACACTCAAACCAAATGTAGTAAAAATGAATGGGTGATACTAGCCTTCCATCCAGATGCCACCATAATGAGTCCACTGAATGTTGGCAGCAATCATAAGACCACTTACATTTTGGGAGCCCCCAGTCTGTTCATGAAAACAAAATGTCTTGAAGTATTACAAGAACTTTTTCAGTTTGAAATAGTTGCAAAAAATAAATAAACAAACAAACAATAAATAAGATCCTGAAAAGCCTGAACAGAGTAACAAAGTACAGTCTGTTTATCCACCATATGTACAAGGCAATTCTTCTTTAAAATGTAAGAGTCAACAGTCTTGTGGGAGTATATTTAATCACAGCTGTTTCTTTTTAGTAATAACGATGCACGCAACAGCTGACCGACAAAAAATACATTTTTTATGACAGAACCTGATAATGTCAAATATCCCCATTCCCTCTATGGTGGGAGAAAGTCATGAATTACTACATAAGCATAATATGAGTCTGTGAAAATAACTGCTTTATCTTTTGCTACTTTGCAAACTTCAGTGATAACTATCATTTCTGTAACCTGAGCTGACACATTTCCATTCAAATTGTCCTCTAAAGAGGATTCAGTCTGCAGTGCCAAAAGAAAATGTTGTCATGAGTGTGTTCTTTACTCTGCAAACACAGGACATGTCTCATAGGTTCATAGGTTCATAGGTTTATACTAGGCTATCTGCCCTAAGGCATTTATAAGCCTAGCCCAAATTTTTGTGGCTTACACCACCCCTTATATGGAAAAATACTGTGCCCATTAGTTTGTTGTGCCTCTGTCCAGCAGTGACACAGAGATGATTCCCGGGGTAAACCTACGCTCTCCCATCCACAGGTCAAGATTTCTCTTGAACAGAGCCAGCGAGGTGCTCTGCCTCACATGGACCGGGATTTTATTCCACAGCATAGGGAGTCTCTGAGTGATAAATCTATCCCTCCAGCACGTCCTATTTATATCCGTGCTAAGGTTTAAGTCGCTTGCTCTAGTGGTTTTGGTGGATTTGGATTTTTTGAGGTGGAGCATGTCCATTAATTCCGGGTTCGACATGGCCTTGTATGTCAGGCACATGTCATCTCTGAGCAGACGGTATGCGACTGAATAGAGCTGGAGTTTCTTCAATCTGGCAGCATATGACAGATTTTGGAGTCCCTTTATCCTTTTGGTGAGGAACTTTTGGGGTCTCTCCAATTGCTGCAGATGTCGGGTGAGATACATCCCAAATGGGGCATTGTACTCGATCATTGGTCTGATAAGTGAAGAGTACAGGGAACAATGACCTCACTAGATCTGGATGTGAATCCCTTCATGATCAGGTGGGCAATGTAGAAGGTCTTTCTAACCACTTTAGCAATGTGAGTGTCAAAAGAAAGGCCACTGTCAACCTGGGTCCCCAGGTCCCTGATAACCTCTTCTGTGCTTAGTGGATTGCCACCTATATGGTAGCTTGGGGTTACCTTGTTTTTCCCGAAGGGTATGACTATACATTTTTTGGCGTTTAACTTCAGGCCATGGCTCTGGCACCAGCTATCTGTTTCCGTGAGTCCCTTCTGAAGGATATCCGTGTCCGATGCACTTTCCACTATGGCGCCCAGTTTGCAGTCGTCTGCAAACTTTGTCAGCCAAAGTCCTCCCAAGTTGGCCTGTACTTCTGAGAAGTAGATGCTGAACAATAGGGGCCAAGGACCGAGCCCTGTGGGACACCACTTGTGACTGGCTTGGAGTCTGACATAGCGCCAGCAACTCTAACCCTGTGGGTTCTGTCCTTAAGCCAGTTTGCAACCCATCTTGTGACATATGGGTTTACATTTAAGCTGGTAAGTTTTTCTACAATGCCCGAGTGGGGTATTGTGTCAAAAGCCATTGCAAGGTCAAGGTAGGCTGTATGGACTGCCTTTCCCTCATCAATGGCCTTGGTGACTGTTTCGAAGAAGTCGACCAAGTTCAAAAGGCATGATCTTCCCTTGAAGAAGCCAAATTGGGTCGGGTCCAATGTCTGCAAGTCCCCTATATCTTTGTTTATGAGCTCCATTATGATCCTCTCCATAGCTTTGCAGACTAGACTTGTTAAGCTTATGGGGCGGTAATTACCAGGGTCCGTAGAGGCACCGCCTTTGTGGAGTGGGACCACAGTTGCCATACACCACTCCTTGGGCATGTATCCTGTGGTAAGGCTGAGATTAAACAGCTGCCTTATGTGCGGGTTTAATTCCTTTTTTAGCTCGTGTATCACACAGCCGGGGACACCATCCGGTCCCATTGATGCTGTGTTTTTAGCTTTAGAGAGAGCAGCTTTCACCTGCGCATTTGAGATGTCTGGGAGGCTACACTCCGCTGGGATAGTTATCTCTACTTTAGGGGGGGAGAGGGGGGTGAAGTTTGCACTGAACCTGTCTGCCAGTATGTTGGCAATGTCTGTGGGTTCAGTGATTTTTGTATCATTGCACTAATGGAGATACGCTAGGGAGATGGATTTTGTCCAACTTTTCTTTCTTTCATCTCTAGGATAGGAGATTCAACATAGCCTTGTGACAGTCTAGTCCAAGTATACTGCTGTCCTTTTACAAATAAATTTGATTTTTGTATCATTGCACTAATGGAGATACGCTATGGAGATGGATTTTGTCCAAATTTTCTTTTTTTCATCTCTAGGATAGGAGATTCAACATAGCCTTGTGACAGTCTAGTCCAAGTATACTGCTGTCCTTTTACAAATAAAAGCAAACTGAAACTCACTGTCAGGGTGAATTGGGATAAAGAAAAAAAGCAGAAGAAATGTCAATAACTGAAAAAGTATTAGCATTAGGAAATCCTACTGGTAAGACACGAATAACTACCTTATTTATGCTGTAAGGTTTTGAGCAAACTGATACATTTCTTTTCATGGTTTCTTTACATGTAGTGTAGATGTATTACATGGACGTTTACTAGGCACTGAGTTTCTTAGGTGGCTGTTCAATTCCAAGGACAGCAAATAAAGCATCTTTATCTATGTTGAGACTGGGAGGCATGGATAAGAGGATACTGATTTTCTTAATTTACATAATGAATCTCTGCCAAAAAGGTAGAGTGGTGCAGATGTTTATACAGTGAAATCATGGTTACTTTGTAGCAACCTCACTTGAATAGGTTCAGACATGATTTAGAGATAATTTAATTTAATTCCTCTCTGTATAGAATTTTTAGAATTGGTGGAAAGTTACAATATCAGATGACACTACCATGTAACTGTAGTATCTATGATGAAAGCATTGCTTATATTTTGCACTTTAATTTGAACAAAAGTACCATGTTAAATTACAAGCAGCAAAGGACATTACTGTGATTTCTGTTCCTGGCAGTCCTAGCTGTTTTTTGCCGGGCAGTGTCTAAGGATGGACATTGAAAAATTCTAGAGGCCAAGAGTTGATGAATCTGTGAGGGCATGTTTTATTGTGAGCCAGATTCAAGCTGTCTTGAGTTTGCAGTAACTTTAACCTCTGTCCCTCTTTATACAAGACAGTTTTACATATGGGCAGTTGCATTCAGTGAAAAAACACAAAAAACTATAAATGTCCTGAGATTTTAGGAAAAAATGTTTTCCTAAATCTCCAGTAATAGTCACACAAAACAATTACATTTCTATCTGAAACATATTAATATGAAAAGAAGCAATATAAATGTTGCTAATTCTTTAAAGCTGAAAGTTTATTTTAACAACGATGTGAAGTCTAGTAATGGGTATTGGTTGTGGGTATAGTCATAGGTTCATAGGTTCATAGGTTCATAGGTAGGTACTTGGCTATTGGCCCAAGTAAGCCTAGCCAACAAGGTTCCCAGGCTTACGCCACCCAAGAAAGTTAATTTCCTGTACCCCTGTCAAGCAGAGCCACAGTAGTGATCCCCGGGGTGTATTTCCTATTTCCCATCCACTCATCAAGATTTTTCTTGAAGAGTGCTAATGAGGAACTTTGCTTGACATAGATGGGTAGCTTGTTCCAGAGTAAAGGAAGTCTCTGGGACAGGAATCTCTCCCTCCAGCATGTCCTGTTTATTGTGGTGAAAAGGTTTAGGTCCCTAGAGCGTGTAGCTTGGAGGGATTGGGATTTCGTAGCATGTCCAACAACTCTGGGTTTAACATAGCTTTATATGTTAGGCAGAGATTTTCTCGGAGTAGGCGATATGCTACAGAGTAAAGCTACAGTTTTTTGAGATGGTCATTGTAGGGCATCTGTTTGAGACCAGTAATCCTCTTTGTGAAGTACTTCTGTGGCCTTTCCAGCTGCTGCAGATATCTTGTGAGGTACATTCCAAAAGGGGTGTCGTACTCTATAATGGGTCTAATGAGTGCCGAGTAGTGGGGAACAATGACCTCTTTTTTCTTGGATGAGAACCCTTTTGTGATGAGGTGTGCCACATAGAAGTATTTCCTGACTACTGTGGCAATGTAATTATCATATGAAAAACTACTGTCCACCTGGGTCCCAAGGTCTCTTATCACACATTCAGCATTAAGTAGACTGCCATTTATGTGGTAGTTCATGGGTACAGAGTTTTTACCAAAGGGGACGAGAATGCACTTTTTGGCATTGAGCTTGAGGCCATACCTCTGACACCAGGCATCTGTCTCAGTGAGACCCTTCTGTAGGATGTCCACATCATTTGCGGACTCAACTATGGCTCCTAGTTTGCAGTCATCTGTGAACTTCATTAGCCAGAGGCCTTCTGTGTTAGCCTGTACTTCAGAGAAGTAGATACCAAACAGGAGAGGTCCCAGGACAGAACCCTGTGGTACTCCACTTGTCACTGGTTTGAAGTCAGATTTGGAGTCTGCAACTTTTACAGTGTGGGTTCTGTCAGTGAGCCAGTTGGCAACCCATCTTGTGATGTAGGGATTTATACCTAGTTTAGTGAGTTTAGCTATAATTCCAGAATAGGGGATGGTGTCAAAAGCCTTGGCAAGGTCAAGATAGGCTGTGTGAACCACCTTACTCTCATCTACAGTTTTGTTGACTGCCTCAAAGAAGTTGATTATGTTCAGAAGGCATGATCTGCCTTTCACAAACCTGAACTGGGTGGGGTTCAGAGTTTGGAGGTTACCAGTGTCTTTGTTTATGAGTTCCATGATGATACGTTCCATGGCCTTGTAGACCAGGCTCGTCAGGCTAATAGGGTGATAGTTCCCAGGATCAGTGGTGGCTCCCCCTTTGTGGAGTGGGATAACTGTTGCTGTGTGCCAAGCAGTGGGCACAAAGCCTGATGTGAGACTTTGATTGAACATAGTGCTTAGGTGGGGAGCCAGTTAGTTCTGAAGTTCGTGTAAAACGTAGCCTTGGATGTTGATCGGTCCCATGGATGCTGTGTTTTTGGTTTTAGAGAGTGCAGCTTTTACCTGCATAGATGTGATTACAGGGACTCTGCATTCTTCCTGTATAGATATGGGCCCTTTAGAATGTTGGCAATATCAGTTGGTTCTGTAATTTTCGTGCCATTGTGCTGTAACTCAGAGCAGATCTGGGTGTTTTCATTGAGAGTCTTGACATAGCTATAGAATGCTTTGTGGCTGCCCTTAGAATAAGTGGCAGTTTTGTTTTCGTAGCTAGCTTTGGAGGATCTTATAAGGGATCTCAGCTTCTTACTGAGGCTGAATAGGGAGCTCCTCCACTCATGGGATTTTACTCTCTTTTGCAACAGTTTCTTCCTTCTGTTGTAGAGTTTGTTTATGGCAGGGGTCTGTAAGATTATATTTCCATAAAAAATGTCACACTTTGGGCATCTGAAAAAGTGGTGACCTACGTTTCACAGTGGAAAAGTTGGTGTTTTGTATAGCTAAGTGTTCATGCTACAGGGAAGGACAGCTGTTTTTTCTAGTGACTTTCCTAACCATGGTTAAAACATAAGTTGCTGTTTGAATTAGAGTTTTTTAAACACCTTTATTGAATTATCACTTATGACATAGGCAAATTTACACTTATTTAAAAGTAATCAAACTGTATTAACAAGTTCAAGTTTACAAACATTATACTTCACATATATTGCTATATATCAGATAACCTAAGCAACATTACATAAGTTATTCAATTCCTGCTTATTTTTAAACAAGAAACATCTTTATTAAAATATTGCTTACAATACAGGCAATCATACATTAATATAAATGCAAAGAAATTACACCAACACAGTCCTAATTGCAATCATTTTATATCACAAACCATACTGACACACTCCCATATGCAAACATTATACATCACTTATAGTCTACCGAATCATTTTAAGTCAAACATTACATAGCTGATTTGTACAGATATTTGTAAATTTTGAATGTTCTTTTGGTTCTATTAGACGTCTCCCGCCATGTGTGTGTGTGTGGGTGTTTGTGTGTGTGTGTGTGTGTGTGTGTGTGTGTGTGTGTGTGTGTGTGTGTGTGTGTGTGTGTGTGTGTGTGTGTGTGTGTGTGTGTGTGTGTGTCTGGGGAGTCTTTATCTACTAATTTATTTATAGATATTTGATTACCAGTAAAGTCTGACTGAGTAGGAGCTCATTTTCAATGGAAGCCCAGGGAGGAACGCTCCAAAGTATTACAAAATATTTTAAGAAAAATAATTTTGCAATTTTTAAATATAATACAAAGAACAAATATAGTTTAAATAATTATACCAAGTTAGAGATAATCTGGAAACACTAGTTAAGAACAGATACAAGTTATATGACAATGATTTAATCATTAGTAGAAATTGTAGCCAGTTTATAGAGAAATTAAAGGTTAGTATAGTAAAAGCAGGAATTATAGTACTATGTGCAAGAAAACCAGGCTTATCGTATATTTAGAGAGAATGTCAGAAGACAGAAATTGATGGAAGTTAAGAACTGAGCGATGAAGGGAGAGATGTAGGGTATAGATAGCTATTTGTTCAAGGATAGGTATTCAGAATCGGTATTGTTTATAAGGATTATGGTGGGGCAGATGGCAGTGGGTACCGTTAAGATGAAAACGAATGTGAA
Source organism: Protopterus annectens (assembly GCF_019279795.1). Taxonomy (NCBI): domain Eukaryota; kingdom Metazoa; phylum Chordata; order Ceratodontiformes; family Protopteridae; genus Protopterus; species Protopterus annectens. The sequence continues at coordinate 1,903,400,891 of NC_056729.1, forward strand.
ATCTGAAAACTTTTCTAGCTCTTTCAAAGGATACAATTCCCATGATTATCATGTTGTTAAATTATGACCCTTTTGCAAATTACTTTCTGCTCTGTGTGCGTCTTTTACCTGATGTTTTAGCTTGCTCGCATTATATTTTGAACTTTTTACAACTGATGTCCTTTTCCTTCGGTTTTCCTTTCTTCCCAACAGTCATTAAAAGCTGCCCAGAAGGAGGTAGGTGATCTGTTTCCTTTTTTTAGTATTTTTTTTAAGTTTATCTATGACATCATCATCATCATGATCAACTCCTTTTTTCCCATTTTTTACATGGGCTCAGGGTGGTGTGTTAACTGCCGCCATTTCTCTTGATTAAATGCAACACACTTGCCGTCTTCAATACTTATGTCTGACTGTCACAGATCTTCTATCATACAATCCATCCAGCTGTTTGCTGGACATTCTTGTTTCATTTTACCTTCTTCTTGTCTGTCCCAAATCTTCATCACCAGATAGTCTTCTCTGCACATGTGTCTATACCACAGTAATCTATTCTCTTTCATATTTTCTACAATTGAAGCTACTGTGGCGTCTGCTCTTATATCTTCATTTCTTATTAGTCCCACATTGTGCATCCTACCACTAGTCTCAGGCACTTCATTTCCATCACCTCTAGCTTCCTCAACTGCTCTGTCTTTACTGCTCAGGTGTTGTTATCATACAGAAATACTGGTTGCACCACTGATTTGTAAACCTGACTTTTCAACTTCTTTGGCATTCTTCTGTCATATAGTACACCTGTCACTATATGCCAGGTGGCTGCAGCTCCTCTGATTCTAGCTTTGACCTCTTCATTTAGGCTTCCTTCTACTCAACCACCCTTTTCAGACACTTGAAGCTGTTAACCTGTTCTGCTATCATCCCTTCTGTCTCAATTCTCAGCTTCTTCTGATTTCCCCAATTTGGTACCATTTCCACTGTCTTTTATGTGCTCTTTTTCATCCCATGTGTCTTCAGTTTTGCTTTCCTTTCACTATCCTTTGCTGACGTCCTTGTCCAGAGTCTGTAAATAAAAAGTTTTGTTGATTTTCCTCCATTACTTGTTTGCTAATGTAAGCGATCACAAGTATTAACAGCAGTGGTCTCAAAGATGAACCCTGTTGCACACCAACGGGAACCCCACTGTGAGACTAAACACTGTTTGTACTTGAGTTATTGGGTCATTGTACATAGCCTGCACTAATTCTACTAATGTTTCTGGGAAGTTGAACCACTGCAGAACTGTCTAAATCAGTTTTCTTGGGACCTTTTCATATGCTTTCTAAAACTCTAGGAATTCCCAATCGGACTCTTTGTTCATCTCTTATTTCTTCTCAGATATCTATCTCACTGTAAGCATTGGATCAGCTGTGCTGAATTCTGATCTGAAATGGTCCTGTCCAATTTTATTTTCTACTCTCTGTTTATCAATCATCCTGTCTAGAAGTTTCATGCGATATGACAGGAGTTTGAAATTTCTGTACTGCCCACAGTTGTGGATGCCCCCTTTGTTATTGTACTAGCATGAGTATGCTTATTCTCCAGTCATCTGGGATACACCTTTCTCTCTACACTGCTATGCGTACTCATAGGAGCCATTTTCCCCTATCTCACCCAGCATCTTTATCATATCTGCTGTGACTTCATCTGAGTCTGCTGCTTTCCCTGACGTCATCTTCCTTAGTGCTGTTCTTACTTCTTCTAGGATGGGCTCCTCTTCTTCTCTAACTGTAGGCTGTGTCTGGGGCAGTACAGCTTCTGTGGGGTTGTCTTCATTCAGAAGCTACAGGAAGTACTCCTTCCATCTGTCTTTCCTGTCCTGTGGACTGGTGAGTAGGTTGTTGTTGGCATCCCTTATAAAGGGTGTCTGACTATCTTCTTTATCTTTCTGTCTTTGCCTTGCAATCTGATATACTTTCTTTGTGCCACCTACTAAGTCAATTTCCAGAAGCTTGTGGAGCACCTCTGATGCCTTATTCTTTGCTATTACCACCCCTTTCTTAGGCTTTTTGATAACCAAGCAGTATTTCGTCCTAGACTGGTCCATCTCTTCTATCTCCCACTTTTTCCTGCACTCCTTCTCTCTTTTGCTGACTTCCTGGACTTTTGCAATCCGCTGCCAGTTTTCCTTATGTACCATATTTCCATACCTGGCTTGGCCACATATCTGTTCTGTAGTCCTCACACACGCTGCTTTAAGTTGCTGCCTTTCTTCTTCAACTCCACCTATTTCCTCCTCTTCTTGGGGTGCTAGAGCCCTCAGTAATTTCGTGAGCTGTTGTACTTTCTCTCCATGTCTTCATAGGTTCATAGGAGATTACTAGGCTAATGGCTCAAGATTCTTTGCAAGCCTAGCTAGTTATACCCAGATTTTACCCAATTATCTATCCGTAGGGTAAAGATAACAAGGGTCAACATGTGAGGTTTTCACTTTTTTTACAGACTGTCTCTATCCAAAAGGAATATGGATGCCACCCAAGGAATGAATGTATGATTCCAAATCCATTTGTCCAGATTATGCTTGAAGATGGTCAGTGATAGGCACTGCTTTGTGTGAATAAGAAGCATATTCCAGAGGAGGGGCAATATCTTGGACACATATCTATCTCTAAAGCATGATCAATTCATGTCAGAGACCAAGTTTAATTAATTGAAGCAGGTAACTCTTGTCCAGTTAGTTTTGCAAATATGCAACATTTCCACTAAGGTTGTGTCAGAGACTACCTTATAAGTCAGGCACTGATCACCTCTCAATAATTAGTAGAAAACTGAATACAGTGATAGGGCTTTTAATCAGTCCTCATGCAACATGTTGGTTATAGCCTGAAATTTTTGCTGATAAATCTCTGTGGATGCTCCAGCTATTGCAGGTGCCTCTCAAGGTACATGCCAAAGGGTGTATTGTACTTGTTTATTGGTCTGATGAGGGCCAGGTACAGTGGTATTGACATCCTTAGTTTCGGATGCCATACCCTTACTTATAAGCTGAGCCACATAGAAAGATTTCCTCACCACCGTGGACATATGGCAGTCAAAGTTCACATCACTATCTATATAAATAACCAGATCTCTCATCATTGGTTCCACTCCTAGGGGTGCTATCAATGTTGTAATTTGCATGGGTTCTTGAATTCCCAGTGAGTATTATTTTGCACTTCCTCGCATTAGTTTGAGGTAGTAGCTCTGACGCAATCATTAGTCTGCTTCAGACCTTTCTGTAGGATATCAACATCAGTTGGAGAGTCAATGATTGCCCCCAACATGTAGTCATAAGCGGTTTGGGTCTGTAGGTCGCTACAGGATATATGAAAAGACATTGCTAATCCTCTTCTGACCTCAAATGACTTTTTACTACCAGAATCAGAGGAGGTTAATGTAGACAATGAAATTCTTGTCAGGCAATTGAAGAGAGATATCAAGAACAATCTCTTTAAGTTTAAACGACTGCAATGCCAGCGACACCATTTAGAAGCAAGTCTTCATTGTAAAGTGGTTCCTAGGGGACTTCGTATCCTAAACATGCCTACCTACGGCAATACGTTTCCTGAGCTTTTGCTAAAATGGCAAAGAATAAACTTGCAAGCTAGTGCAGCATATATGCAACTCTTAATAGAATTTTTCAAGCCTAAAGAAACTGAGTTGCTGGACAGCATTGGTGAACAACATTAACAGTTAGTGCATCTGATTGGTAGTGACGCTACTGACATATTTTTACAGGAGCTTCTGGATCGTACTAATCGTTATGGAACTAATCTTTTAGTACAGAAGAAGAAGAAATTGCTAAGAGATAAGAGAGATTTTGAGAATAACACAGTTTTTGTTTGGCCTAGAACAACTGTCTCTCTTAAGTCTAATGGCAATAATAAAGAGGCTTTGACACTGGACTCTCAAGTACATCATAAAGTGGGTACTACGACCACTGATGTCAATATAGTAAATCATGACTTGGCTAATGATAGCTGTGCAGTAAGACCATCTATTGATCTAAATAATAAGGAAGACAGTACCATTAATGATCAATTAAGAGATGTCTCTAATACTCCGAAGTTGGTGACTTCTGTGTATTTTACACCAGCGGAAACACGTTTAACATCACCAGGTTTGCCTGAAGAAGCAACTGCTCGTACCAGTACTGTGGTACGATGTAAGATTCAACTGGATAAATTACGTAGTAATGATGCGCAGGATTTTCCAACTGCCCCATTTCCGATTCGTACGGGCAGGAAAAGATCGTTAGACCAGGAACCGAGGAGAGGCGCCAAACGTCGGGATTCAAATGCAACTTCATTATCCAGTTCATGCACAGAGGTGGGGTCTACCTCATTAGTCTGGAACATTTCCAGTCATGTTCTTTCCGCAGCTGAAGTCTCTGTTCTTAGCAAGGGACTATCTTTTATTCCCAGCAGGAAACTTGACATCAGCAATTTTCTGCTTGCTATTAGACTATTTATCAGGAACATAAATTTGAAACTTCTGTATAAAGACAATCCATATACAGGTGAGCATGGTTTTAGAAAGAAAAGCTTAATGAATCCGCATTTACGGCCAAACTTGGAACTATTTCTAAAAGGTGTTGAGAATGATCTCTATCGTGACTTTAAGTCTGGAGCATTAGATATACCTGATAACTTGAATGCTATAGAGTTCGAAGCTTTTTCTCTGTTAAAAAAGAACAATGAGATCATTATACGACCCGCGGACAAGGGTGGTCGTGTGGTAGTGATGGACAGAGTATTTTATATTGAGTCTATGCTAGCCATGCTTGAAACTGATGCCTATGAAATTGCTTCATTTACTGACATTGAAATCTCTTTTGGTAACATACATAATATGCTACTTGAATGTAAATTTCTTGGTATTATAACTGATGATTTATATAATTTTTTTCTGGTTGATTTCCCTTTGATACCTCGTATAAATGGCCTCCCAAAAATTCATAAAGATGCTAAAAAACCTCCTTTTAGGCCTATTGTTGCGGGTGAGGGATGGCTCATCGAGCCTATCTCTGTTTATTTAGATTCCAAGCTTAAGTTGATACTAGCCCGCAACAAGTATGTATTGAAAGATACTGGTAATTTTCTATGTGATTTGTTTGAGTTTGTTAATGAATATGGCATCGTGGATGGCTTAGAACTAGTGACCATGGATGTCACGTCATTATTTACGTGTATACCCAACAATAGTGGCATTGACTTGGTCAGGAAATTGTTATATGAAACTTTATCAACAACTGAAGCTGATTTTTGGGGTTTACTTCTTGAAACAGTGCTAGAGAATAATTATTTTATGTTTTTAGACAAGGTTTATAAGCAATCTACTGGCGTTGCCATGGGCACACGTTGTGCCAATTCTTACGCCAACCTTGTTATGGTGGCATGGGAGAGAGAGGTCATCCTGACCTGTCCACATATCGTCTTCTATAGACGATTTGTGGATGACCTTTTTCTCCTTTGGCGTGGTACTAGTGATTCTCTTTTACAGTTTTTTGAATATATTAACAGCTTAGATGGATTTTTGAAGTTTACACTAGAACATTCAATGGTGGCGATTAATTATTTAGATGTTACGGTTTACAGGGAAGATGGGGCTCTTAAAACCAAAGTTTTTAGGAAACCCTGTCACACAGCCTCATATTTGTCCTCTGATAGCATGCATCATCCTAGAACATTTGGTAATATTATTAGAGGACAGGCACTTAGAGTTTCGCGCCTTTGCTCTGAGGATGCTTTGTTTCAGTCTGAGCTTTTTAAGTTAAAGGATCAGTTTCAAGACAGAGGCTATCTCCATGATCAAGTTAATTTTATTTGCAATGATGTCATTAAACTTAGATCTAATGTTGGTAGACCGTATTATTCCAACTATCATCGCACACACCCTTTTCATAAGTCACAGGGAGATACAAAACAAATACCTATTGTAATGCCTTTTGCCAAGAACATGCCTCTGGTTCAGAAGGTTATATTTGACAATTGGAATATTTTAACTGTAGATAGGGACACTCAAGCAATTGTAGGCAATTGCCCACGCTATGTTTTTAGTAATTCCAAGAATCTGAAGCAACAGCTATGTTTGCCTAATTTGATCATAGGGGATGGTTTGAGTGGTGAGATTTTAGACTATGGTACCAAGAAATGTGGTTCATGCCCTCAATGTATCCACATAGATACATCGCGATTTTTTCATAACCCTAATGATGGTAGGCTATGGGAGATCAGATGTCACTCTGACTGTAACACTCGCAATATAGTCTATGTAGCTTGCTGTCAGTCTTGTTTTATGTTCTATGTGGGTAAATCCAAAAGATCCCTTAGGGAACGGGTTAGGGACCACCTAGATTGTTATGCTAGATCTGATTCTTGTAGTGCCATAGCGAAACATATGCTTTCATTTGCTAACCATACCTTTCTATTTCAGGTACTGCATGTTCAGCCTATCAGTCTGAGGGGCGGTGATTTAGTTAATTGTACTGAAGCTGCAGAGACTAAGTGGATTCTCCGGCTAGCAGCACACCGGGATAGAGGTCTCAATGAATGTGTTTCATTGAGACCATCTTTGAAAGCTAGATCTATTAGATAATCTCTGTAATTCCTGCTATATGCCTTTACTAGCTGTTGCTTTACCCTGTGATTGCATTAGTTAGCTTTGTTAAGGATGTGATCTCATTGAGACAGGAAGTGATGTTTTTTAAATCTTGTATTTAAATGAATTTTGGTAACTGTGATTGTATTAGTTAGCTTTGTTAAGGATGTGATTTCATCGAGACAGAAAGTGATGATTTTTAAATCCTGTATTTAAATGAATTTTGGTAACTGTCTTTGTTTTTGTTTCATCTGAAGAAGCGGCAGGACCGCGAAAGCGCTCACGACTGTTAATAAATTCGTTCTATGGATTACTGTTTGATGTTGGATTCATTTTGCTTCAACTGACTTCTGCTGTTACGTAACGCATTTGAATTTGCTACTTGCTGAATTTGTTATTTGCTGTTCCCTCCATCTGTACCTGGGTTGTTTGTGGGTTTACATATTCTTCACGGGCTTGGTCTGAGTTTTATTCATATATATACATATATATATATATATATATATATATATATATATATATATATATATATATATATATTTAGTAAAAACTATTGGCATAATGTGGGGTGCTACACCCCCCACACCCCCCTTATTTAATATTCACACTCCAGGGTTGCACTGCAGTGGGGCACGGGCTATATTCCATTTTCGACCAAATGAACTTCGATCAAGTGAGCTTTCAGTGAAGTGAACTGCCTGGAAACATTTTCGACTAAGTGTAATTCGACGAAATGTATGGAATCCATATATATATATATATATATATATATATATATATATATATATATATATATATATATATATATATGGATTCACTTTATAATGTCAAAATACTGAAAGCTCAAACTCCAGTATCTCAAAACTATTAAAGCCGAACCTTCAAAATGTCAGAAGCCTAGAAGCGCGAAATTCAAAATTGCAACTTGTACAAAGTACTGCTGAATCTGTTGTACCTTTTCCTGTGTTAAGGAAGTTAAATCTGAGATAATAAACTGTATTATGGATGCAGAGTGTCTCAGTGCACCTGGAATGATTGGAGTTGTCTACCAGACGGCAATGTCGCAAAAAGAAAGTCCTGTGCTATTGCTAGATGACTACATGCTAAACCGAGAGAAAGTTGTGAAGGACAAAACTTTTGGTGCTGCAAATGGAAATGTGTAGAGAAGTGCACAGGTAGGGCTGTGTCTGTGATTGTTGCAGATGGGGAGAAGTTGCTGAAATCTGTAAAACATATACATGCTGGGGACCCTAGTGAGATAGAGCGATATAAAATGTGTGCTGAATTGAGACTCAAATCTAAATTATCTTATGACACACCTTGTCTTATAGTAGATGATGTATTAGCTTCCACATCTAGTATTGTCACTCCATGCTTACCCACTCATAAAGCCTTAATACAGCAAGTAGGTAAGATCCGACGTAAAGAGTCTATAAGTGTAACACATAACATAATTAAATTGCAGGATATAAAATTGTCAGATTTCCCTAGAAAGTCTGGGTTGTTTGTTAGTAAAAGTATGAGTGATACATCCACCAACACTATTGTTGTGTTTACTACAAATCAAAATCTGCTCAATCTAAGTACTGAAACTATCTGGTTAGTAGAGAGGACATTTTTTCTGTAAAAGGATAATATGCTAGCAATTGTACAGCATACATGGCCTTGTGAATTACGAAGGATTCCACAAGAGTGTTCCACTGTTGTTTTGCCTAATAAGTAGGAGGTCACTAAAGGCATATAATTTTTTGTGGCATTGTGTAGTGCAGTTATTGGATGCACATGGCTACGAAGTAAATGTGAAGTACATTTTAAGTGACTTTGAGATTGCAGCTAAAAGAAGTGTCAGTTTCAATCTCCGTGGTGTAATTGCAAAAGGCTGTTTATTTCATTTTGGAAAAAAACATTTGGAGGAAGGTGCAACATTTAGGACTGGCTCATACGTATAACACCAATATGTCTTTCCAGTTGAACGTGAAGTGCCTAGTTGATTCAGCCTTTTTACCTGAGGATGATGTATATGTTGCATTTCAGAAAAAAGAAATGTTTCCACCTGAGGGAAAAGAGTTACTGAAGTATTTCTGTGATTGGTACATTTTGGGAAAAGTCCATAAATTCTGCACAATGACTACTGGTTTTTGTATATTTTCTCCATTATTCCCAGTGTCTTTCTGGAACGTGCATGATCTTAATTCACTGTTTCTGCTATGTACTCAAAATAGCATTGAAGTGTGGCGTCGGAGGTTAAAATCCCTATTGAGACATAGAGCAACTGACTTAACTGTTTTAATGAATGTCTTGGCGAGGGAACAAGACAGAGTTGATGAGCTCTGAGTGCACATGAGTTGCAGTAGTGCACCCTCCCCTAAATGACGGAGTGTTGTAAAATGGCATGTACAATTTGAAAATTTGCTGAAGAACAGGTCAACATATAAAACTGTGGATTTCCTCATGACTTTTGCAAGGTTGTTGAAGATGTAGCATACTACGGTATAATTATCAGTAATTTGGATAGCAAGAGCAAGTTGTGTTTTTGATTTAAGCAGGGTTTTTGTAAGATGTAACATATTACACCTTCCCTATCACTAGTATAGATGAAATGACCAAGTCATGTCTGCTTTATGTTGTCTATTTGATAGAAGATTGCTGTTGCGTTACAGTGATGGGCATGCATCAGACCTTTAAGATAGAGAAGTGTCACAGATTGCTGACATGGTTTTAATTGAGTTCCAACGTTATTCATGTCATATTTCTGCACTTCAGAGAATGCTATGATGGTGTGAATTGAGTTTCGACTGTCTTCATTTGATATTTCTGCACTTCTACTTATTTTGAATGGGAGAAGGATGTATTTCACTACAAATAAAGTCATTGATCACATTTTTGAGAGTTTGTACTGTTGGGCTATTCGGTTTTGTGTATGTTGGTTTTGTGAACTTCGGTATTATGCACTTTCGTGATATTGGAATTTTGGCTTTGTAGAATTGAGATACTGAAGTTCGAGATTTCAGTATTTCGACATTATAAAATGAATCCATATATATATATAGATATATATATATATATATATATATATATATATATATATATATATATATATATATATATATAGGTCTACTTTTAAATCCGAGGATCCAAGAATAATCCCTGCCCTGACCCAAGCTTAACTGATTCAGAACTAAACTCTCACTTCAACACATTTTTTACTGAATCCATAGCTAACCTATCCAAATCTTTCCCTGACAATAACCCATCCAACTCTCCTTCCTCTACTCCCATCACCCCTAATAACTATCCTCTTAATTTCTAGCTCAAACCCGTTCCAACTTTTTTCATAAAAAGACTTCTATCAAAACTAAAGTCTTGCTCAAATGCCCCAGACAACATACCCTCCTTCTTCCTCAAATCCGCTGCTAATGGTATTGCTCTCCCTATCAGCACCCTGATTAACAGATCTTTAAAAGAGTTTTATGTACCCAAACTCTGGTGATCTGCCTTCATTCTACTTCTTCACAAAGGAGGCAAAAACACCAATATCTCCAATTTCCGCCCAATTGCCCTACTCTCTCCAATATCAAAAATATTAGAAAAATGTGTCCACCATCAACTTATGCCTTTTCTAACTCAGAATCACCTCATAACTCCAACCCAACATGGTTTCTGCCCTGGTCACAGTACCATTTCCACCTTACTATCCTTCTCAGATACAGTAAATTGAGCCTGTTATTCTGGATTACTAGTATCCACAGTAGTATCAGATCTTTCTAAAGCCTTTGATACCATCTCTCACAAGCACCTTCTTTTCCATCTCTCCAACTTTCATCTCTCCCCTGATACCCTATCCTGGTTTTCCAGCTACCTATCAGACAGATCTCAAGCTGTCAGATGGAAGAACTCTACCTCCTCCTTCCTGCCAACTCCGACTGGTGTTCCCCAGGGGTCCATCCTCAGACCCATGCTTTTTAACATCTTCATTAATAACCTTCACCCAGTTATCCCTGAGACAACAGTTATCCAATACGCTGATGACTCTACCTTAGTCTGTGCCACCGCTAACCTACCTGAACTCCTGACTAAAACTCAAATAGCTTTTTCTACTACCACAAATTGGATGCACCACAACCATCTCTCTCTCAACTCTAATAAATCCAAAATACTTCTCTTTCCTCCTACCAAAGCTTTCTCTTTCGACAAAAATGCTTTCAAAGTCCTAAGCCTAAGCAACATTGCCATAGAAGTGGTCCCTTCTGCAAAACTCCTTGGCATTACTATAGACGAATACCTTAAATTTGATATCCACATCCAACAAAACATAAAGAAAACCCACCAAAAGCTAGGTATGCTCTATAGAAATAACCACTTTCTGTCTAACTCTGCCAAACATACCATTGCCACTACCTACCTCCTACCTTCTTTATTATATGGAACCCCTCTTCTAACTAACCTGTCTTCTTCCAATACCACTAAACTTGAAATTTGCGATAATAAAATCTCCAAATTCACTACCAAATCCAAAACCTCTACTCACCATTGCCTTACCCTACAATCTCTAAACTGGCTGGAACTCTCTAACCACCTAGACTATCTTCAACTAACCACCGCTCACAAATTAATATACTATCTCTATAAATGCCCAGCCTTAACAAACATCCTCCCCCCTTACATCTCTACCAGATCTCTCAGATCTGAACACCAAAAATTAATCTCTATCCACAAACCCAAACATCCTGCTGGCCACCTCCTTCTCTCTTTCACTGTAGGCAAAAAATGGAACTCTCTCCCTCCTTCACTTAGGACTATACCTAACTCTGAATCCTTTAAGACCCAACTTTTCTCATACCTATCTACCAAACGTAAATGTTCCTGCTTTCACCCCACATAAATTAATATAAACTTCCCTTTTGAGCCATCCGTACTCCCAATCCACACTGCACTATAACCTCTTTACTATTCTCCTAGAATATACCTATGCTAACTTCCTCAGATTAAGCAAGTTCTCTCTCTTGACTTCAAGCATGTAAATATTGCAAATATCAAGTAATCCACAGATACTTACTGATAAGACAACTGAAGCTTATTGCTCGGAATGTAAACACCTACATATTGTGCTACCTTTGACTAAATTGCATCATAATGACAATTTATACACTTTGCTGTACCTGACTGCATGAATTTATATAAGTATTTTGACCTCTGTATTAAGAAAACTTTTGTAATTCTTATTGCTTACTGGAGCTTTTCTCCCCGGGCCTCCACTGAAAATGGGCACATTCTGACCCAGTGGACTTCCCCGGTAATCAAACTGAAAATAAAATAAAATAAAATAAAATAAATCCCATAATCTCGAACCTCTAAATTCTGATGTTCAGAAGTTCAAAGTTTTGAAATCTCGAAATGTATCAAAGGAAATTGCCGTATAGTGCGGAATGGGAACTTTACCATTCTCTTCAATGTAGTGCGATCTCAGAGTTGGTGTATTTAAGTAGCAGTGGGTGTGGGGGTGCAGGGGAGCTTGCCCCCTGCAAAAACATGATTTCTGAGGTTTTCTTCTTTTAGGTGTTTTTTATTTTTAATTTCAAGATTATAGTAGGAATAAGGTAAAGAGTGAGGGTGAGGCAAAGGGTCAGAATATTAGAGGCAAGTAGATGCATAGAAGAATAATAGAGCAGGATGGGAAAGTTAAGGGTGTAGAAATACATGAAGTCTCTTAGCCCAATATGTTATTGGTTAGTGGATGAAATTCATGTTTCAGGGACAGAAAGGAAGGCCCCTTAAGAGTGAATGGAGTTCACTTGTTAGGGAAGGAGCAGGGGGAGGTATGATTACGTAGAAGATGTTTTTAGGGTGTGTTTGAAGTTGTTAATGCTCTCAATGGTAGCAATGTGTGTTGGCAGAGAGTTCCAGAGCTTGGCAGTGGCATGAGTGTATAGGCACTGTCCAGCTCATTTGTTTGGAATTTAGATGGGTAGGTGTTGTTTGTTTTCAAAGCAGAGGACTCTTGTAGGTTTGTAGGGTTTAAGATAGATTTGAGGACTAGGCAGTTATCAGGTGTATGTATCATTTTATGTGCAGAAGACAGCTGTACCAAGCTTAGATGGTGTGCAAGTTTGAACCAATTTAGTTTTTTCAGAGCTAGGCAGTGATGGGAATGGTAGGAGTAGCCTGTGGCAAATTTGGCCATTTTATGGTAGCAGGACTGGAGCTTGTTTTTAAGAGAAGATTGTAAGTTGGTGCTTATGATGCTGCGATAGGGTTGTCGCCTCACAGTAAAACATTGTCCTGTTCGATTCTCAGTTAGAGCATTTTCTGTGTGGAGACATGCGTGAATGGGCGTACCTTCGTTGACGGTTGTGTGTCAGGGCTGGCAACTCGGCACGTAAAAATCTACTGCCAATCATTAGCAGACCGGAGTTCCACTGTGGTGACCCCTAACTGGGAAAAGCCAAAAGACACAACACAATATTATAAGTTGGTGCATAGGAGGACTATATATAAGAGAGAGGGAAGCAAATAGGTGTTGGCAAGAGATTTTCTGGAAGAGTTATCCAAGAAATGTTTTTTTCTGTAGAGTGTCCATAGTTTGATGTGTGTATTTTAGTACTATTGAAAATGTGGTGTTCAAAAGTTAGTTTGTTGTCTATGGTATGCCTATTAGCTTAGCTGTGGGAGCTGTTTTAATTTCTGTGTTCTCCTACGAAAATATTTTAAAGTCAGGTGAGACTGGTTTTGTGAAGAAAAGCGGGATTTTTTTTTAGGATATAGAAGTGGCTGGGTTTCTCTCAGCCATGTCTCTATTGAGGTGAAGGAGGCTTGAGTGAGTTGCTGGAGATGCCGTACATTATTAGAGAAGGAAATCATGGTAGTGTCATCTGCATTTTGGATAATGGATCTAAAGAGTGACAAGGTGTGAAGGTTGTTGGTGAAAACATTGAAGAGCAAGGGTCCAAGTATGGACCCTTGTGGTACCCCAGTTATGTTGGTTTGATATCGGGATAGTAATATGCACTGTCTTACCCTTATACTTGGCCTTGGTGATCTTCTCTGCCCTTGATGCAGCCAAACTGCGGTCTTGAGTCTGGCGATTTCCTAAGTAGTTGTTAATCAGGTCCATGATTATCGTTTCCATAGCCTTGCATATGAGGCTAATCAGACGTATAGGTCAGTAGTTTCCATGGTCAGTTGATGGTCCCCCTTATGTAGAGGTATGACTGTTGCTGTCCTCCACTCTACTGGGACAAAGCCTGTCTGGCAACTGTGGTTAAATAGAGATCTGAGTGGGTCTGCTAGGTCATGTTTCAAGCTATTTAATAGCCACCCTTAGATTCCATCAGTGCTCATTAATACTGTGTTGCTAACTTTAGAGAGTGCAGTGACAAACTGTTCCTTTGTGATAACAGACAAACGAATGGTAGGGGTGTTCATGGGGAGTGCCATGAGGTAATGGGGGGGTGAAATCTGAGCTGAATTTATCAGCCAGCAGGTTTGCTACTTCTGGCTGAGTATAGGCAGTGCCATCTAGAGTCAACTCAGCACATTGCTGAGTGTTTTCCTTAAGATTTCAGAAATAACGAAAGCACTCTGTGGATAACCTTTGCTTGGGAGGCTAGTTTAGTCTCATATTTAGCTTTTGAAGACTTGACTAGTTCCCTCATTTGCCTGTCAAGAATAATGAGATTTTTTATTCCCTGTTGTGCACTCTCCCACTTCCTTCTAGACAAGAATTTCTTCCTTTTGTGTATAGAATGCTTATTTCAAGGGTCCACCAGGGCGGCTTATTTTTTCCGGCTATACCTGGGTTTATTTTGGTCAGGTACTACTGTTTCTATGCAGTTGTACAGAGCATTTGTGTATACTTCTGCATAGGCCTCCATGTGTTTGGGGTAGGGGAAGCTTTAAAAATACCTATGCTATCACTTAATAGAAAGGTAGTTTGCCTTGAAAAAATCCTTTAGGGTTTGATGGTTGCTCTACCATTACATTTATTTCAAAGGAGACTGATTTATGATCCAATCCTACCTATGACAACATTATGCTGGGGTTTGCAATTCTCCCCCATGTTTATGAGTTCTCTCTCTTTCCCCTTCCTGTTTATGCATCATGTGGTACATTGGGCAATGAGCACCTTTCAGCACTCATCATTTCTGTAACAGTTACGGGTTCTACAGACTCATGCCGCTAGCCCAAGGCCCAACCACCCCCTTGGAAAGTACACCACACACATTTGCATGCACACACTCACACCTAAGACCAAGTTAGAGTGTCCAAACCACCTACTATATGTCTTTGTAATGTAGGGGGAAAACAGAGCACCTGGCGAAAATCCATGTGAATGCAGGGAGGGCATGCAGACTCCACATAGTTAGCACCCCAGCTGAGAATCAAACCAGAAAACCTCTTGCTGTGAGCTGACAAAGCTAACCATTATACCATTTTGCTGCCCTTCATGAATAATATGTCAAGGATATCTGAGCCACTAGTGGGAGTGTAAATCAACTGTTCCAGAGCATTTCTGTCCAACTCTATCATCCCTCATCTCCCACTATTCCCCTACAAGACATCTCCGAAGCTCATCCTAAGATCTACTAAAGGTTTACAAACCCAAGTCAAAGACTGGGTGCAACTTATAGAGTTACCACCCCTCTATTGCATGGAACAATCTCCCACTATAAATTAGGACCCTTACACGCCCCAAACAATTAAAGTTAGCTACAAAACAGTACGTTAACAGGCATAAGACCTGCCACTGTACACACCCTCCCTGCCCACAACCATCTTACATAATAACAATCTATCTCCATTACTCCTTACCATCCTCCCCTCAATCATCCTATCTCTGCTGACCTAACTACTCTATTCCTTTTCATCTAACTACCTCAAATTTACTTTCTTACTTCCATATCTATAAATATCTCTAGAGTTACTGTAACTGTTAATAAATAGGATAAACAACTTATGCCCTATGCTTTTGATGTAATTTCCTTAGCCTTATTGTTATCAGCTATTCGTACATTTATTTATTTAACATTTGTTAACCAGGAAAGCCTGACTTGGAACAAAACCAATTTTCAGCAGAGACCCAGGGAGAAACACTCTAGATGCATGTGTTTGTGATGTGGAAGGAAACTGGAACACCCAGAGGAAACCCACACAAACACAGGGAGGACATGCAGACTGCACATAGAAGGTACCCCAGCTGAGAATTGAACCAGAAAACCTCTTGCTGTGAGGTGACAATGCGACCACTGCACCACTGCGCTGAGTGCAAGATTTGTTATTTACTAGGCTAATGTTGTTATCTGCCTTTTGTTTTATTTTAAACTTTTGTAACTACTGTAACTGATTTGAACTACCATGATGTTTTTATGCTATTTTAAATTGCTTGTACTACTTGGAGCTTTTCTCCCCAGGCCTCCACAGAAAAAGAGTTTTAGCTCAGTCGGACATTCCTGGCCAACAAATGTAAAATAAAATAATAAATAATAAATAAAATTTCCATTGACAAAGTCCAGGAATCTCTGAGCTTACATGTTAGTGGTTAAAGATGTTTCCCAGTTTATGGAGGAGTAGTTAAAATCACCCATCAGTAGTGTGTGGAGCTGAATGTTAAGTGATTCTAGTAACTTCAGGTATGTGGAATGGTTTTCATGGTTCATGGTTGGGGACCTATTGCTAGTGTTGATATGATGGGGCATTTTGCCTATGGTCATCTGGACGTAGAGTAGCTCAAGAGAATCATTCTGCTTGACCAATCTAGGTCTCTGTTGACCTTAGAACCTTCTCTGATCATTGCTTGCAGCTGATTTTCATAGTGGTTTATGCTGTGGGCCGACTGTTTGCCCTGAGGTTCATTGGTTAACAGATTCATAGCTGTTTACTAGGCTAATGACCAAAAGGGTCTGTTTAAGCCTAGACATGCATTCCAAATCTCTGAGAAGTTTTGATACCCTTCATAAGTATAAGCAGGACCTTGGGAGATGAAACATTTACATATTGCCTGTGTCCATTAGAGACATAGGTGCCAAACCAGGGATGAATTTCCTGTTCTCCATCCAATTGTCCAAGCTGCACTTGAATTGGGTTAGGGAGGAACTCTGCTTTATGTGGATGGGGAGCCTGTTCCAGAGACGGGGTAATCTCTGGGATACATACCTGTTTCTCCAGCAGGTCCTATTTATGTCACAGGCAAGGTTCATGTCCTCAGAATGGGTAATTCTGATGTTGTTTGTTTTGCAGATATACAGGAGGTCCATCAGAGTCAGGTCTGACAATGCCCTGTATGTCAGGCATAGATCTTTCATCAAAAGCCTGTAGGAGATAGACTACAGGGATAGAGCCATAGGGTGGTCTGCATAGCACATTTTACTTAAGCCCTGTATTCTTTTATTGAGGAATCTCTGTGGACGTTCTTGTTTTTGGATATGCCTGGTTAGTTACATACCAAAGGGGGCATTGTACTTGATGATAGGTCTGATGAATGCCAAATACAGTGGAACAATGACTTCCTTGGACTTAGATGACACACCTTTGTTTATATGTTGTGCAAAATAGAATGATTTTCTCACAACTATAGACACATGATGGGCAAAGGCTAGATTACTATCTATGTGTGTCCCCAAGTCCCTGACTACTGAGTCAGCTCTAAGGGGTGTGTTGTCAATATGATAGTTACCAGGGGTGGATGACTTCCTGAATGATATTATTATGAATTTCTTGGCATTTAGTGTTAGTCGTGGGTCTGACATCAGTTGTTTGTTTGTGTCAGCCCCTCCCGGAGAATATTTGTGTCAGTGTGGGATTCATTGACACCTCCTAATTTGCAGTCATCTGCAAATTTAGTAAGCCAGAGACCATTACTGACATTGGCCTTGACTTTGGAGAAGTAAATGCCAAAAAGGAGTGGTCAAAGGACTTATCTCTGAGGGACTCCACTTGTGACTGGCCTCTTTTTAGAGGTGGATTCCCCAATTTTAACTTCCTGGGTCCTGTCTGTGAGCCAGTTGGCTATCCACCAGGTGACATACAAGTTTGTACTCTAATCTCTTGAGTTTGTCAATAATGCCTGAGTGGGGTATTGTGTAAAATTCCTTGGCCAGGTCAAGGTAGGCAGTGTGAATCATTTTGCCCTCATACATTGCTTTGGTGACCTTCCCAAAGAAGTCCACCAGGCTGAGTAGGTATGATCTGCCCTTGACGAAACCAAACTGGGTTGGATCCAGTGTCTGGTGGTTTACTTTATCACTATTGACCATTTCCATGATAATTCTTTCCATGGCTTTACATACAAGACTAGCAACACTTATGGGTCTGTAGTTTCTAGAGTCTGTAGATGGCCTACCTTTGTGCAGAGGGATGACTGTTGCTGTTCAGCATTCATGAGGCATGAAGCCTGTTTGGAGGCTAGTCAAACAGCAATTCCAGAGGCCCTGATAGGTCATATTTCATGCTATTTGGAAGGCATTCTGGGATATTGTCTGTGCCTACTGATGCAGTGTTCTTGGCCTTAGAGAGAGCAATAAGGACCTGTTCCCTAGTTATAGCAGGGGAGATATATTTGATGGCATTTCCTGAGGGAATGTTGGGAGAGTGAGGGGTAAGGTTGGAGCTAAATGTATCAGCCAGTAGTTTTGCTATATCTTCTGGCTCAGTATAGCTGTCTCCATTTACAATGAGCTCTGCACACGACTGTGTATTGCCTTTGAGATTGCGGACATAGCTAAAGAATGCCTTGTGGCTGTCCTTGGCCTGGGAGGCCAAACTTACCTTAAATTTGGCTTTGGTGGACTTTATTTGTCCTCTGAGATGTTTCTTTAGTTTGAAGAGAGTCCTTTTATTCTTCTGGGTGCTGCACCTCCTAATTTTTGCCATGATTTTCTTCCTTCTGTTATACAGTCTAATGATTTTGTGATTTCATCAGGGTTGCTTGTATTTCAGTTAGTTCTGCACTTCTTGTGGGTACAGCTGCCTGCATGCAGCTATTAACCTGCTTGTACAGGGATTTTATGAACAGTTCTGCATAGGCAACAGTGTTATCAGTGTTTATGGGGGCTTGAAATTTTGCCAGGTTATCACTTAATAGCAGGAGGTTATCTTTAGAGTAGTTCCTGAATATTCCAGGTTTAGCTGGGGGTCCAGGCTTTATTTTTACTTCAAAGGAGACCATTTTGTGGTCTGACCTTATCAGGGAAGACATTACAGTAGGGGCTATGCAGCACTCTCCCATATTGGTGAAGACCAGATCCAGTATGGCTGCACCCCTGGTTGATGTAGTGACTATCTGGTTCAGGGAGTTTGTGTTTACAAAATCCAGGAATCTCTTTGCCTGTACTTTTGGTATCATATAGGATTCCCAGTTAATAGTGGGGTAATTAAAGTCGCTAATGAATATGGTATTGGATTGGATGGTTAGTTTTTCTAATAAGTTTAAATACATGGTATGGGTTTCCTGGGTCATAGATGGACACCTATTGCTGGCAAGGAAGTGATACTAGATTTTGCCTATGGTGATTTGAACATGGAGCAGCTCAAGTGCATTGTCCTGTTTGACCAGCCTTGAGGTATATTTATTTTTGATGTAAACAAAGACGCCTCCACATTTAGTTCCTGTCTGTGTAGTAGCTGGTCTAAATGTGTGGAAGGTGTTATAACCTTGCACTGTTGGTGTGCTGTCCATGGCATTAAACCATGTCTCAGTGACCACACAGACATCAGCATTCTCTAGGGTGAAGATAGCTTCCTGGGTGTGGAGTTTTTTGTTTAGACTCCTAGCACTGAGCAGTAATACCTTTAGATTTTCTTGGTTTTGATTTGCTATGCTGGAAATACTTTCAGTTTGGCATTGCCTAAAAAAGGCACTATGGGGGAAGACAATGTTTTAGCTAATATTTGAAAGCCTAGAGGGGAGAGGTGCAGACCATCCCTGGCAAAGCAATGTGGTCTGTTGTCCATCACCTTCCATGCTGATAAATATTACACCCCCTTAGAATGTCACCAGAAACTAAGCCAGTTATTAAAGTAAATCATCTTTTGTTGGTATTGCAGCATCATCTTTGGAGAAGGTAAAATGCTACTCAGTGCTAGGCTCATACCATCCTGAGACACGTATTCTGAGAGTACCATGATGTCTCTCTTCATATAGTCTAGTGAGGTACATCTGAGGTCATTTACTCTCACATGGACTATGACTGAGTCATACTGGTACTTGTGGTCCAATGACCTGAGTGCATGGGTAATATGGAGGATCTTAGCCCCTCATAAGCAACTGACCGTAACTTTCTCCTTATTCAGCCTGGTGAGAGGGACATCAATGTTTCTCACAATGGAGTCTGGAATGAGAAGAATGTTGGATTGTGTGGTGATTTGCCTTACGGACTTAGAGGTAGAAGATCCATGAGATGTGGCTCTATGTGTTGATGTGGGTGTTGTTTCGAAAGAGTGTATTTGGGGCTGCTGCAGGCATTTGATATGTGTACTTCATCTAGAAGGTCTTTGTGGTTTAGGAAGGTTACATTTAACTGACTTAGCATATGTAGATCTGTATGTCTACTCTGAATTGTGTGTGATCAGTGCAGCGTGTGTACTACTGACAACCTATTGACATTAGGAGTACTTTTATGTGAGAGCTTTGCCTCCAGTGACACTGTATAAATACATGTCTCACATACCATATCGGTTTGTTTGACAGTTAACTGGTTGTCAGTAAATATGAGACAATTTCTACATTGCTTCAGGATGCCTGTATCTACCAAGCTGGTAATGGAGAAAGTGGGAAAGTTCATATCCATGGCAACCGGCCCTTTTATATAGACTTTGGAATCACTGGCACTACCCCAGTGGCCTTCCCTTATTAGGAGGAAGTCTACATGAGCTGCATGTTAGCCACTTTTGTATGGGATCTTGTGGCTATCTCCCTTTCTGAACCATGTGTCAGTTACTATCAAGCCATTTACCAGACAGAAGTCTAGAATGGCATCTACTCGTTTATTCCTCTTGCCCCATTCATGTAAACCCAGGCAGTCCTCATATCCTGTTATGTCTGAACTGATATATGCATTCAGGTCACCCATTATCAGCACCATTTCCTGTTGTCCTGCTTTATCTAGTAGGTCCTGCACCTGCTGTCTGAATGCACTCTTCTCTTCATTATAGCAATCCTGCGGTGGTGCACAGGCTGAGATTATGAATATTGCCCTATCATTACAATGGAGTTTGATTGCCATAAGCATGTCACTAATTCTGATGATATCCCTCACTGCCTTCTGAAGCCTTTCTCTCATCACAATTCCCACACCATTTCTAGCCTGTCCTACTAAGCCAAGTGACTTTGCTGCACTGGCCTTACATTTTGTCTTTTGGATACATAGGATGTCTATCCTCCTCTGTACCGTCAGATCATCCACTTATAGGCTCTGTTCTGTCAGTGAACCTACATTGAGTATAGCAATTCTTAGTACATGTTTGGTGGGTTGATTGTTTTTTATGTCCAGCTTTCATTCAACAGTGCTATCCCAGGTGACCCAAGGTGGGCAACTAGACACCAGACAGCCAGTAGCTTATTGACCAAGGGCTGCTGGGCTTTATGCTTGGTACACACTGGTCAATAGGGGCACATACACCTCTCCCACCATTAGCATGTAGTGATGAGGTATTGGCATGGGTCCCTGGCGTAGGTTAGAGTAGGCCAGGTCCTTAACCATTTATTACTGGTAGCTACCCATGCCCATTTGGCAACATTTGCCAACATGACCAAATTGCATAGAGACATATTTTACACTTTTTTAGTGGCTTGCCAATAAATAATCCTTTTTTAGGAAATCTAAGTGCACTATCATTTTTAATGAACTCAAACTAAACTGCTCAGACATGTATGCCAGAGTTCTTTTCTCTGTTTCTTTTATAATACACACATTCACACTCATTCTTATTTCATACTCACTACACATGTTTTTATCATGATTGACCTACACAATTATAACATGTAACTATAATCCCATTTCACATTAGAAGGAAACACAGAAACACTATTCCTTTTAATGTAAAACCTGTTATCACACAGGAAAAAAAAAATAATTCACCATTCTTACCTGCAGACATTTTACATTCTACAGAAACTAAGGGCTGATGCTAAGCTAAGCTTCTTGTGTCATTCTAAGGGGATCCAGTATCTGTCTGCCTGGGATGACATGATCGATAGACCATGATGCTTTGCCAGAGATGGCCTGCACCTGCACCCTTGGGATTTCGGATACTGACTCTTGCCACCCCTATAGTGCCTTTATTAGGCAAGGTTCAAATGACAAGTTCACCACCGTAACAGGTACAAGCAAGCACAATCTGAGGGTAATGCTACTCAATGCTAAAAGTCTAAACCTCAAAATGCACTCACTCGAGGCACACCTTAAAATTAAGAACACCGACATCTGTGTAGTGAAAGAGACCTAGTTCAAGGCTCCAGAGAGCACCCCTGCATTACCAGGCTATAATTCATACCACACCTTTCGGCCACCTAACCTGAACCAAAACACTAAAGGTGGAGTCGTGTCCATATTCATTATAGACATCCACACATCCAGGCTAGTTGCCCAGCATAATGCATCTGAGATTATCCAAGTGCAACTAACTTTGGGCAAGACCACAGTCCAAATTTTAGCTTGCTACAGATCCCCCACCATGCCCCAGGATTCCCACTCCTCATTTCTTGATACAATGGAAAATATTAGAATACAACCTAACACCCTAATAATGGGTGATTTCAACTACCCCATCATTAACTGGGAAAACTACTCATGTACCAACTCTTTTGCTCAACGTTTTCTGGAATTCATAAATTCCAATGCCTTGGATCAACTTATCCACACCCCCACCAGGGGCAGCAATATCCTAGACCTAGTCATTACCAACATGGGCAACCGGTGTTCCACACCAGAGGTCAATTTCTCATTGGTCAGATCCGACCACAAGCTAATCACCCTAGACATCCACATCCTGCCCCCAGCCCCCCCATTAGGGAAGCCACCGTAAAAAATTTCTTCAAAGCTAACTTCATGCTTCTTAAGACAGAAGTGGCAAACTTCACGACACACACAGAGATGTACAATAGAGGTACAACTGCTGAATCCTACACAAATGCACTTTTTAAGCACTTACATGAGTGCAGGGATTGTGCAATCCATAACAGAACCAAGATGCTATCCTCCAAAAAAGGAATCCAATCTGGTGGGCCCCTGACATAAACAAACTCTACAACAGAAGAAAGAAACTGTTGAAAAAAAGAGTAAAATCCCATGATTGGAGGAACTCCCTGGTCAGCCTCAGTAGGAAGCTGAGATCCCTCATAAAATCTTTCAAAGCTAGTTACGAAAACAAAATTGCCACTGATTCTAAAGACAACCACAAAAGCATTCTATAGATATGTCAAGAATCTCAATGGCAACACTCAGATCTGCTCTGAGTTACAGCACAATGGCACTAAATATACAGAACCAACTGATATTGCCAACATCCTGGCAGGTAGGTTCAGTGGTAATTTTACCCCCCTCTCACCCCCTAAAGGGTCCATCTCTAGACTATACTGGAAGAATGCAAAGTTCCTGTAATCATGGCTGCACAGGTAAAAACCACACTCTCCAAAGCCAAGAACACAGCATCCATGGGATCTGACAACATCCCAGGCTGCGTTCTACATGAACTACAGAACAAACTAGCACCCCACTTAAGTACCATATTCAATCATAGCCTCACCTCAGGCTTTCTGCCCACTGAATGGCACACAGCAATGGATATTCCACTCCACAAAGGCAGAGCCACTATGGACCCCAGAAATTACTGCCCCATTAGCCTGAAGAGCCTGGTCTGCAAGGCTATGGAACATATCATCATGGCACTTATAAACAATGACATTGGTAATCTCCAAACTCTGAACCCCACCCAGTTCTGGTTTGTAAAAGGCAGATCATGTCTCCTAAACCTGATAGACTTCTTTGAAGCAGTCACCAAAGCCATAGATGAGGGTAATATGGTTCACACAGCCTATCTAGATCTCGCCAAGGGTTTTGACATCATCTCCCACTCTGGAATTATAGATAAACTCACTAAACTAGGTATAAATCCCTATGTCACAAGATGAGTTGCCAACTGGCTCACTGACAGAACCCACACTGTAAAAGTTGCAGATGCCAAATCTGACTTCAGACCAGTGACAAGTGGAGTACCACAGGGTTCAGTCCTGGGTCCTCTCCTGTTTGGTATCTACTTGTCTGAAGTACAGGCTAACACAGAAGGTCTTTGGCTAACGAAGTTCACAGATGACTGAAAACTGGGAGCCATAATCAAAACTCCTAATGATGCGGACATCCTACAAAAGGGCCTCACTGAGACGGATGCCTGGTGTCAAAGCCATGGCCTCAAGCTCAATGCCAAAAAGTGCATTGTCATCCATTTTGGTAAAAACTCTGTACCCATAAACTACCACATAGACGGTAGTCTACTAAACACCAAAAGTGTGATAAGAGACCTTGAGACACAGGTGGACAGTAGTCTCACCTTTGATAATCACATCACCACAGTAGTCAGGAAATCCTTCTACGTGGCACACCTCATCACAAAAGGTTTCTCATCCAGGAAAAAAGAGGTAATTGTTCCCCTCTACTCATTACTCATTAGACCCATTATAAAGTACAATGCCCCTTTTGGAATGTACCTCACAACACATCTACAACAACTGGAAAGGCCACAGAAATACCTCACAAATAGGATTACCAGCCTCAAAGACATGCCCTATGCAGACCATCTCAAAAAACTCCAGCTTTACTCCGTCTCATATCACCTACTCAGAGGTGATCTCTGTCTAACATACAAAGCTATGTCAAACCCAGAGCTGTTGGACATGCTCCACTTAGAGAAATCCCAATCCCTCTGAGCTACACACTCTAGGGACCTAAACCTTGTCACCACAATAACCAGAATATGCTGGAGGGATAGATTCCTGTCCCAGAGACTTCCCATAGTCTGGAACAAACTACCTATCTATATAAAACAAAGCTCCTCATTAGCAGTCTTCAGGAAAAATCTTGATGATTGGTTGGGAGATAGGAAATTCACCCCAGGGATCACTTCTGTGACTCTGCTTGACAGGGGCACAGGAAAATAATTTTCTTGGGTGGCGAAAGCCAGGGTACTTTTTTGGCTAGGCTTATATAGGCCCTAGGGCCAATAGCCTAGTACCTACCTATGAACCTATGAACATATGCATTCAGACCTAATGAGGCAGGAAAAAACACTAGATGGATATCAGTCTTTGGGCCCAAAAGGTGCTTCCTACTGCAGCAGTTCTGAAATCTGAGTCACAGAACCAGATGTTAAGGATGGACACAGCAATCAGATTTCAGCCAAGCAAGAAAACTCTTCATTTCAGAAAACAATAATTGGAGACCAAGTGAAATAAACCTGTGTCTCCCCAAACAATGAGAGAACTCTTCTTTTTATACTAAAACCACAGTGTAAAAGAAACATTTATTATTCATTTTCAGTTGACCAACCAGAAAGAACAATACATGTTTCTCCAAGGTTCTGCTGACAGTGCATCCTTGTGCTTTCATAACACTGACGGATAACTAATCCTATTTCTGTATAGCTGAGCTAACTAAGCATGAAAATGTGATTATTTCAGAAGTAATTACAGTCTATGTCACATGCACCTAGACTCCATTTTAATTTAAGATGGATTCCACTCTTATGTTTTTTCATAGAAAATCGCAGTCTTTCACACAAGATATTGACAACAGATGGCACTGTTAGAAAGATCTAATTGCATCAATACAACTGTCTAGTACATTCTGCAAACTGTTGTCACTTTAAATGCCTTCTAATGAATACATTTTTTTTAGATATAAAATGTTTAATTGTCAAGTCCTAACTTGTGAATCATTCTCCAAATTCTGTTTTAAAATGTGTGCCTCTCTAAGAAAGGACTTTTTGATAAAAAGTGTTGTATTTTACTGCAGTGGTCTGTGTAGCAAAAAGTTCTCAACACTGTTGCCGACCCCAATGTCCCCAGGATATATAGACTTTTATGGTGGAGTAACATCGGGATATGGTCTTAAGGCATGCAATCAGAAACAATCTGGTAAGAGCTTTTCTTTATCGCGTGAACAAAATGTAACTTGCAAAAGACAAATACTGTTGAATGCAACCATTTAGGTCTTATTAATGTATGAGTTTGTAATTTAAATCTTGTGCTTGAAAAGTAAAACTGAAAAAATATGCAAAGTATGATACATATAATGACTTTTCAATGTGAAGCCACTCTTGATGCAAGACTACCACCATACTAATTGTACAGGAAAAAACAACCAATATCAGTTATATTTCCAGTTTTATTTAGAACTTAGCATGGCTGACAAAATATCTGGACTGGTCCAAAGGGCCAAAGAGAATCATTCTCAAAACAAAAAGGAAAAAAAAAAAAACTTTCTTATATGCTTATTGTGCCAGCTCCAAACATTCCTTCCCCCTTTGATTAATCTGGCTAATAATAAGCAACAATAATTCTGTGTTAACTTGAATACCTTGGTGAGCAGTGCTTTGATTCATAGCTTCATAGTTTCATACTAGGCCAAACTAAGCTAATGGCCACCAGCCTTTTAAAAGCCCAGCTGTACAAGCCAACCCAGTTTTGTCCCTGAGTTCCTTGGACACTTGTATGGTGGGGTATGTTAGTAAGTAAAGAGGTAGTTAGGGGTTATATATATGTGTGTGTGTGGGGGGGTATGTTAGCTAGGAATTATTTTACTTACCTCTGTCCATCAGAGACATGGGGGCAGGAGAATTTGTTATTTCCCATCAAATTATCAGGGTTTCTTTTGAACAAAGTCAGGGATGAACTTTGCTTCATGTATCCCAATGAGAAGCACAAGCTAGTATTTAGATATAAAACAAACTTCAATCTTATCAGCTCGAATGGCCACTTTATTAGCACTCATCATGACCCCAAGTAAAACTGCCCTTCATTCTCAAAGAAAGACAAACACCATCTCTATGCATTCTAGCCCAATAAATGGATGCAACTGAAATATAATAGCTATGTTATTATTTTACCAAAATGTTTTTTATGTTGCAAGATGAATTTTTTTATGAACAGGTTTCTATTAATGAAATCAGTATTGCTTCTAGAGCTACTACTTTGGTAATTTATGGTTCATAGGTGAATACTACACTAACTGCCACGTAGGGCCATTTTAAACCTAACCTATAATCATAAATCAGGATCAAACCCTATATCTTGTGCCTATGCGGCAAAGACTGCTATGTTAAATGTAAGGGAAATTTACTGCTGAAATGTATGGTTTTATGAAGGCTGAAAAACCCTATTTCATATATAACCTTTGTTATACCAAAAAAAAACAGGAAACTGAAATCAAGGGCTGAAATCCAACTCCAAGATTTTATTCACAGTTAAAGACAATACATTAATGTTCTAGTGTTCTCCAAGACTGAATTAATACATTTTTGTTTGGGTAACTTCATCAGATGTGAACTGAAAGAACACAAAACCCTTTATATACCTTCCAACCAATTAATTAACCTATTAAACAATTTGCTTTTAAAGTTAAAACGACATATAAAGACAGACATCTTAAAACCATAAAAAAACATTAATACAAAATGTTTCCTTGCTAACATAAACATATGTATCAATTAAAAATGTGCAATAAATTAATAACCATTTAAAATATTTAAAATGTTATAACCAATTTTTTACACAAAAAAAGTTTAGTTTAGCCATTTTAACATATAATGCTTGCTGAAAACTTATGCTAGAGCTTTGTCTTGTGACCTTTGAACAGAATGCAACTGATAAAAACTAAAGTAAAATTTAATCCATTTATAACCCAAGACAGAATCAATTTAAAGATATCCAAATATTTTGAAGGGACAATTTGTTAAAATGAAATTTAAAAACATTAAAAACTTAAAAAGCATAGGGGACACATGAATGTTAGGGAAAAGAAAGGTTTAAAGATTAGCAGATCTTATTTCGAACAAGGGGGCTATAGAAATATTTTTGTTTAACCTCGGTGGTATGTTTGCTAGCAGAGTTACTTGCCACCATAGCTTCCTATACGCGATTCTTTCTTCCCATAAACCTCCCCCGTGTGTCCTTTTTTATATACATTCTAGCATAACAAATAAATAGCGCTCATTGCTACATTCTAATTTGTGTTTAAACAAAGCATTAGTCTCTTTTTTGGTCTGCATGTCATAGCAGTGTTTGCAAATTCTTCTCTTTAATTTATGTTCAGTCTTTCCCATGTAAAAGGGCTGACATTTCTGACACACTGCCAGATATACCAGACCACTAGTCTCACAGTTAGTAAACTCCTTTCCATCCAAACAAATCTTCCCACTTTCCAAGAACACTTTTTCTTGGTTTACTATATAACTGTATTGTGTGCAGGAGCCGCATTTGTTTGTACCTTTCCTCTTCCTTTTCACGTTTTCCTGTTTAGGATCCTGCTCCATTAGATTTTTCAAACTATAAGAATTTGTATAAAGTACTTTTAACTTATTCTTAGATAACTTATCTAAGTCTGTAAAAGCAGTAAACTTATCCCATTTCATTTCCACAACTCTTCTTGTCATATTAGCACTTGCACTGAATTCAAGTACTAGTGCCTTTCCAAAATTTTCCTCATTTTTATAGTGATTGGTAACTTCTTCTTCAGCATTTACTCCCAAAATAGGTTTAAATCTGTTCAGTCTCCCTTCACAGACTTCGCCCTTTATTTGTTCAATTAACCAGTCTGGGTAATTCCTGGCCTTAAACATACTTTTTAGTAAATCCATCGCCGTTGCAAACTCTTCATTGTTCGAAGTCATCCTATATGACCTGATGAACTGTCCTTTTACTATATTTTTCTTGTAATGCATGGGATGAGCACTATCAAAGTGTAAATATGAATTTGGATATGTACTCTTTCTATATATTTTTGAATTAAACTTATTTTCCTTATAGATATCGACATCCAAGTATTGAAATTTATCCTGGCTAACATTGCATGTGAACTCTAAACATGAAGTACTATTATTTAAAAAAAATTATAAAATCCTAAATTTCTTCCTTTGTAGCTACCCATAAAATACAAATATCATCCAAAAACCTTTTACACCTTATCCAACTTTCTCTATATTTTGAATTAAATACAATACTTTCTTCCTATTTAGCCAGGACCAAATTATCGTATATAGTGGCACAGGCTGACCCCATTGCCACCCCTTTCATCTGGTGGTAAAATTCTCCCTTAAAATATATGAAGTTTTATTTTAGTATTAATTCCATCAGTTGTAAACATACTATACACTCACTGTGTATTAGCACATTGTTTTCAAACATCATTTCTTCCAATAATTTATAACCCTTTAAGTGTAGTATACTGGAAAATAAATCGACAACGTCAATAGTTAAAAAAGACATGGTTTCTCGGTACAAATCATGTTTTAATTCCCTCAAAAAATCCCAAGAATCCCTTAAAATGTTTTTTCTTTTTAACCACAAACCTTTCAACTTCATGTCCACATATTTTGCCAATGGCAACGTTTTAGCCTTCAACTAAAACAATGGGCCTTAATGGTGGATCGGTCTCATTTTTGTGGATTTTGGGGATTCCAAATATAGAGGGAGTTCTAGGCTTATCTATCTTCAGATAATTTAAGGTATTTTGGTCTATTAAACCTTCTAAAAAAAAATCATCCAATGCCATATCAATTATTTTAGGTTCATAGGTTCATAGGGAGGTACTAGGCTATTGGACCAAGGGTCTACGTAAGCCTAGCCAGTAAGGTTCCATGGCTTACGCCACCCAAGAAAGTTATTTTCCTGTGCCACTGTCAAGCAGAGACACAGAAGTGATCCCCGGGGTGTATTTCCTATTTCCCATCCACTCATCTAGATTTTTCATGAAGAGTGCTAATGATGAGCTTTGCTTGACATAGATGGGTAGCTTGGTCCACAGTATAGGAAGTCTCTGGGACAGGAATCTATCTCTCCAGTGTGTCCTGCTTATTGTGGTGACAAGGTTTAGGTCCCTAGAGCATGTAGCTTAGAGGGATTGGGATTTCTTTAGGTGTAGCATGTCCAACATCTCTGGGTTTGACATAGCTTTATATGTTAGGCAGAGATCACCTCAGAGTAGGCGATATGCTATGGAGTAAAGCTGGAGTTTTTTGAGGCGGTCAGTGTAGGGCATTTGTTTGAGGCAAGTAATCCTCTTTGTGAGGTACTTCTGTGGCCTTTCCAGCTGCTGCAGATGTCTTGTGAGGTACATTCTAAAAGGGGCGTTTATAATGGGTCTAATGAGTGACGAGTAGAGGGGAACAATGACCTCTTTTTTCCTGGATGAGAACCATTTTATGATGAGGTGTGCCATGCAGAAGGACTTCCTGACTACTGTGGCGATGTGACTATCAAAGGAGACACTACTGTCCACCTGGGTCCCAAGGACTCTTATCACGCATTCAGTGTTAAGTAAATTGCTGCCTATGTGGTAGTTCATGGGTACAGAGTTTTTACCAAAGGGGATGACACTGCACTTTTTGTCATTGAGCTTGAGGCCATGGCTCAGTGAGGCCCTTCTGTAGGATGTCCACATCATTTGGGAACTTAATTATGGCTCCTAGTTTGTAGTCATCTGCGAACTACATTAGCCAGAGGCCTTCTGTGTTAGCCTGTACTTCAGAGAAGTAGATACCAAACAGGAGAGGTCCCAGGACGGAACCCTGTGGTACTCCACTTGTCACTGCTTTGAGGTCAGATTTGGAGTCTGCAACTTTTACAGTGTGGGTTCTGTCAGTGAGCCAGTTGGCAACCCATCTTGTGATGTAGGGATTTATACCTAGTTTAGTGAGTTTAGCTATAATTCCAGAATGGGGGATGGTGTCTAAAGCCTTGGCGAGGTCAAAATAGGCTGTGTGAACCACCTTACCCTCATCCACAGCTTTGGTGACTGCCTCAAAAAACTTGATCAGGTTCAGGAAGCATGATCTGCCTTTCACAAACCCGAACTGGGTGGGATCCAGAGTTGGGAGGTTACCAATGTCTTTGTTTATGAGTTCCATGATGATATGTTCCATGGCCTTGCAGACCAGGCTCGTCAGGCAAATAGGTCTATAGTTCCCAGGATCAGTGGTGGCTCCCCCTTTGTGGAGTGGGATAACTGTTGCTGTGCGTCATTCAGTGGGCACAAAGCCTGATGCAAGGCTATTATTGAACATGGTGCTTAAGTGGGGAGCCAGTTCATTCTGAAGTTCGTGTAAAACGCAACCTGGGATGTTGTCCGGTCCCATGGATGCTGTGTTTTGGCTTTAGAAAGTGCAGCTTTTCTCTGCGTAGTTGTGATTACAGGGGCTCTGCATTCTTCCTGTATAGATATGGGCCCTTCAGGGGGTGAGAGGGGGGTAAAGTTAGCACTGAACCTATCTACCAGGATGTTGGCAATATCAGTTGGTTCTGTAATTTTCATGCCTTTGTGCTGTAACTAAGAGCAGATCTGGGTGTTGCCATTTAGATTCTTGACATAGCTATAGAATGCTTTGTGGCTGTCCTTGGATTTAGTGGCAATTTTGTTTTCATAGCTAGCTTTGGAGGATCTTATAAGGGATCTCAGCTTCTTACTGAGGCTGACCAGGGAGCTCCTCCACTCATGGGATTTTACTCTCTTTTGCAACAGTTTCTTCCTTCTGTTGTACAGTTTGTTTATGGCAGGGGACCACCAGATTGACTTCCTTTTTCTGGAGGATAGTGTCTTGGTTCTGTTTGGGATAACATGATCCATGCACTTGTGTAAGTGCTTATTTAGTGCATTTGTGTAGGAATTAGCAGTTGTAACTGTATTGTCCATCTGCATGGGTGTCATGAAGTTCACCACTTCATTCTTAAGAAGCATGAAGTTGGCTTTGGAGAAATGTTTTGCTGTTGTTTCCTTAATGGGGGGTGGGGGCAGGATGTGGATATCAAGGGCGATAAGCATATAGTCGGATCGGACCAACAAGGAGTTGACTTCAGGTGTGGAACAGCAGTCACTCATGTTGGTAATGACTAGATCTTGGATATTGTTGCCTCTGGTGGGGGTGTGGATAAGTTGATCTAGGGCATTGGAGTTTATGAATTCCAGAAAGCGTTGAGCTAAGGAGTTGGTACACGAGTAGTTTTCCCAGTTAATGGTGGGGTAGTTGAAGTCGCCCATTATTAGTGTGTTTGGTTGAACTCTAATATTTTCCAGTACATCAATAAAAGAGGAGTGGGAATCCTGGGGCATGGTGGGGGATCTGTAGCAAGCTACAATTTGGATTGCAGTTTTGCCCAGAGTTAGTTGCACTTGGATAACCTCAGATGCATTATGCTGAGCAACTAGCCTGGAGGTGTGGATATCCTTAATGAATATGGACACACCTCCACCTTTGGTGTTTTGGTCCAGGTTACATGGCCGAATAGTGTGGTATGAGTTATAGCCTGGTAGTGTAGGGGTGCTCTCTGGATCCTTGAACCAGGTCTCAGTCACTGCACAAATATTGATGTTCTCCATTTTAAGGAGTGCCTCGAGTGAGTCCATTTTGAGATTTAGACTTCTAGCACTGAGTAGCATTACTCTCAGTTTTTTCTTGCCTGTTCCTGTTATGGTGGTGAATTTGTTATTTGAACCCTGCCTAAAAAAGGCACTATAGGGGCAGCAAAAGCCTTAGCCAATAACCGGAATCCCAGGGACGCAGGTGCAGGCCATCTGTGGCAAAGCATTGTGGTCTGTCGACCATGTCATCCCAAGCAGACAGATACTGGATCCCCTTAGCATGACACCAGAAGCTTAGCCAATTGTTGAAGTCAATCATTTTGTCCTTGTACTGCGGTAACATTCTGGGTGATGGCAGGATGCTACTCAGGGCTAGGGTCATACCTGCCTGGGCTACAAGATCGGAGAGCTCTTCCATGTCTCTTTTCATGTAGTCCAGGGAGGTACGTCTCAGGTCATTCACACCAACATAGACAATGACAGAGTCATTTTTGTACTTGTTGTGGAGTGACCTGAGTGCGTGGGTTATGTGGCGGATCCTGGCACCTGACAGGCAGCTGACAGTAACCTTCTCCTTGTTTAGCCTGGTGAGTGGGACATCAGTGTGCCTGACTATAGAGTCACCTATGACTAGTGTGTTGGGTACGTTGTTTTGCCTTATTGACTGTGGTTGAGTGGCACACTGATTCTGTGGGCTATGTGTCATTTGGGTTGTGTTGGGGGATGGAGGTTGCTTGCGTTTCTACTTTGGAGGTTTCTCTTGCTTAGACAGATTATTATTGAGAGCCTCCGTGAATGTTTTTGTGTTACTATGTGTGAATTTTGGTTGTGTAGATTTAGTGAGAGTATGTGATGAGTGTGGTGTGGTGCAAATGTTTTCCTTCTCTTCATGACTGTCAAGTTCAGTCTTGGTTGAAGAGAGCTTTACCTCCAGTTTGGCTAGATAAGTGCATCTCTCACAGTTTGTAGTGTTGGGTGGTAGGAAGAGAGGGTTGTCTGTGTACATGAGGCAATTTCTACATTGCCTCAAGATGCCCAGATTCATCAGATAGACAGGAGAGAACACTGGGAGCTGACCCTTGGACATGCCTGATTAAAAAAAATATTTTCCTCTATATAAGTGAGGAAAGTGAGTACAAGAGCTGTTTTTCTCTAAGCAAGTGAGAAAAGTAAGTACAAAAACTGTTTTCCTCTAGGTAATGAGGAAGACTGAGTGCTATAGTAATTAGTAGCTTATTTAGTGCTTACAAGTTCTGAACAAGTGCTGAGCATGAATAATCAAATTTAAGTGCTAAAACTAAGAATCTGTATCTGCACTAGACGAGTTACAGGACAGAAACAAGTGCAAATGCAGGCTTTCAAATCAGAAAGTTTAGAGAGATGGAAGATTGCCCAAATGGCCAATAACTACAATTTCTGGGCCAGAACTGCACCTTATGTGGTAGACAGGTTACCTGGTGCTTACCACTCCCACTGATAAGCTAGAAGGTTTCCCTCCAACACAGAAAGGCTTGGGGGGCTCAGAAGCTTACATACAGGAAAGGTAGAAAACAGGCTTACAGTTTTTTTTTTACAGAAAAGTAGCAAAAACAGTTGTAAAAACAATTCACATGCAGTGCAAGCTAGCACACTTGAGTATGCAGCAATATTAGACCAAACACAGTTTAAAAAATGCAATTAAATTATGAAGGACTAAAAGCAAGTGCAGAAAGAGTTTATTAGGTAGAATGTGGTAAAGAGATGGGACTGGGGGAGTGTCCCAGATTAAATCTACAGTGGGGCAGGCAACTGCAAAAGCCACCAAATTTAAACTACAAACCAAAAATAGGGAGGGACAAAAGAGTTTCAGCAGAGATCTAAGCAACAACTAACAGTACAAACTTTAAAACAAAAAAATATATACTCAGCTCTGTATATCTGCCGATCAGTCTCTCAGAACAGTGAGACAACAGTTTCAACAGAGATCTAAGCAACAATTAATAAACTCTATAAACAAAAAAAATAAACTCAGCTCTGTATATTTGCAGATAGTCTTTAAGGCAGTCTCTCAAAACACAGGTTCCAGCAATTTGAATGCAGCTGTTACTATGCCAACTGAAGACACAGCAGAAAATGGGGAGGTGAGGAAAACAGTTTCAACAGAGATCTAAGCAACAACTAACAGTACAAACTTTAAAACCAAAAAAATATACTCAGCTCTGT
The DNA here is from genome assembly GCF_019279795.1 of Protopterus annectens. NCBI lineage: Eukaryota > Metazoa > Chordata > Ceratodontiformes > Protopteridae > Protopterus > Protopterus annectens. Next base: position 1,903,435,246 of record NC_056729.1, read on the forward strand.
ATATTTGCTGATCAGTCTCTCAGAACAGTGAGACAACAGTTTCAACAGAGATCTAAGCAACAATCAATAAACTCTATAACAAAAAAAATAAATAAAAACATTTTGTAAGCTATATTGATTTTGTTTTTTGATACACTAGCATATCTGTTAGTGTCCATCAAAATATTGTCCATTTTTCCTTCATATATGAGATAGTCTATTAAAACAACCCCCCTCCCTTGTCGGGTTTCATAATCCTTAAATTACTGTTATTTCTAAGATACATTAAAATATTATTTTCTATAGGTAATAAATTTGTTTTATACTTCACTCTTGAAAAATTTTTCCTAATCTCGTTTTCTACTATATGTTCGAAATTTTTGATCTGTGGGTGTAAGGGAGGGTTAAACACACTCTTTTTTTTTTAGGTCGCTTTGATATAAAGGGCTGTCCTGTGCAAAAAATAAATCAAAATTAATTTTTCTTGTAAACATTTTAAAATCTAACAAGGTTTTTGTCAGGTCTCCTTTTTTTCCAAGGAATCAACTTAAGTCCCTTTGATAAACGACTAAAATGCTCATCTTTTAATTGTACATCACTAAAATTATATATACTAAAATCATCTTTCACAAATCTAAAATGATTATTTTCATCCTGCTTTATCAAGTTTTTGTCATTCTCCAAGTCGGGGCGGGGAACGCCATACCTATTCAGTATCGCCCCCTCCCCCCTCTCCCTCCACTCCAAAAATTTGGATTCTGCATATATTGATTTTTTTCTCTATTCCTAATCCTTTTGGATCTACGGAGAGGGTGATGTTCAGAAAAATCCTCTAAATCATTCACTTGTTCTCCTATCCCGGTTCCTTCATCAAATTTTTGGAGGGGAGTAGAAATCAAAGTACAAGAAATGATGTCATTATGCAAGCTAGCCCAGCAGTAATATTTGAAATAGTATTACTTTTCGAGGTCTCTGAGAGAGACACAGCATTCTGTATTTTGTCTTGGACTTGGCAACAACAACTAGAAGGTCCATTCACCACATCTGCCTTGCTCTGATGAAGTAAGTTTCTATGGAACAGTATAATTCTCTTTGATATAGTCAAGAATATAGCAAAGCTTGTGTTACATATTTTCTTTATTTATTTGAGACTGTCCTGCAATGTTATTTTAAATATTTCCTGTGATCTTGAAATCTGTCACTGTAAATATATATTTAGTATTGTCTTTTTCTTTTATTATTTATTATTAAATTTATTTAAACCCTTCATTTTGAGTGATTTGTGAAGAGATATTTATGTTTTGAGAGTACTTGTATATTTATTTGGGGACACTGTGGGCCACTCCTAATAGCCTTGCTCTTTGTCAAACTACAATTTGTATTAATAGTAACATTACACTGTAAGATTGGACACCCTTTGTTAAGAGCCTTAAAGTAACTGATAAGAAGTTGACTGGTGACAGTAATAACTAACTTATAGTATGGGCAAAAGGGGCATAGCTAGTAAACCTGTGCCAGCCTTTCCCAGGTGTGTGTGTGTGTGTGTGTGTGTGTGTGTGTGTGTGTGTGTGTGTGTGTGTGTGTGTGTGTGTGTGTGTGTGTGTGTGTGTGTGTGTGTGTGTGTGTGTGTGTGTGTGTGTGTGTGTGTGTGTGTGTGTGTGTGTGTGTGTGTGTGTGTGTGTGTGTGTGTGTGTGTAAATCAAAGCTCAAAAAGTGTGTGTCAGCTATGTGGGCAGGGACACAAAGCACTGGTTGAACAGAGAGGGTTTTGGAGGTCTTGGCTTGGCCACTCAAATGAGATTTCAACTGTGCCAGTGGGGAGTCTTACTGGGGATCTGGAGAAAGAGGGAGAAATCAGTCCTGGACTCACTGTGCTCTCTGTGTGCTCTTACGGGAAATTGCACTTGATGCAGAGAGCTGCTTCCAGAAACACTGTGTGTGTGCCTTGTCATCTTCCCAATGTACATCCCCCACTGTTGCCAGTGATGGGATTTAGGCTCCTTGATTACTATTCCAGTGGTGGGTCATCACAATGTTTATCAATTGAACTCTGACTAAATAGGCATTGGGGAAAGCAAAGGCTTTAGCCAGTATGCGATAGCACTGGAATAAGAGGCACACACCCTCCTTAGTCAAGCAAGCTGGGCTGTTGAGCATCTTTTCCCATGCTGCCACATACTGGATACTTCCAAAATGACACCAGCATTTTAATCAATTGTTGAAGCCAATTATCTATTATTTGTATCTAGGCATCATATGAAGTGTAGGAATGATTACAAACAGGTCTAGTATCTTACCAATGTATACATGGACATTCTGATATATCTCTCTGTAAGTCCTTTAAGGTTTTACTTCTCAAGTTATTTAATAACATCTATTGCATAATCATACTGTCAGTAGTTTTAAAGTCCTTACGGCCCATGTAATACTAGAAATCCTGTCATCTGGATAATGGCTCAATGACATCATGTCCTTGTCCAGCCTGGTGACTCATGGGTCAGTGTGTCTGACAACAGAGTCACCTCTCACAAAAACATTTTTATGACTGCTGTGGATCAAAGTGGTAAATTTGGAAGGGTATTGCCCAGGGTGACTCCTTCTGTGTAGTATACATTAGACAGATGAGTGGCAGGATTTGATTTTTGTGAGACTTAATCTTATTACTACAAAGCTTTGTGAGTGATTCTTTTACACTCTCAGCATAAGGAACTTTGAATGTGATCAGTGAATGACTTTGATGGAGGTGTATGAAGCTCACATGGCAACTTTATAACTGAAAAAAATACTCCAAATAAATTAGGATTTATAAATAGGAATTTATACCTCTCAAAGATGGAATAATTACTGCCATGTATAACTTCTTTATCTGTAAATGAAGCAGATTGCACAATGTCTTAAGAGATCTAGTACTAGCAGGCCAATCTTCCATCTTGTCCAGTGCTTATGAGTTTATTTAAGTAAAGTAAATGCAGCAGTGGGTGTATGCGATTATGGTGCAATGCACACATTATACAGAAGGCTCACCAGTGATTGTCTGTCTTGTCCCACATGTTGTATATTTTCGAAGTAAGTTAAAAACAATGGCTTAATACTTCTAGATATTGCACTGTACACCAAGCATGTAAGAAGACATGAAAACTATGGTATATCAAACTTTAGCAGTCAAAAGAGAGATCAATCCTGTGGTGCTCTACAGTATGAACAGATGAGATGAGACCAGGACAAATGTATAGAAAGGGTGTACTTCCAAGCTATACACTAATCAACAACTTAATTTCAACTTTCCCAATCTGAAGAAAGTGAGAAACAGCAGCCAGTGATATTGTCAGACTGAGTAAAATTCAGTTGCTGGATAGTAAGTGCACAGCCTGGAAGCCATCAGAGAAGAAACTTAAAATAAATAATAACAGAAAATTAACCAGAAAAGATGAGGAGACATGACTGCATGTGAAGAATCCTGTAGCTGCTCAGCAAAAAAAGCAGTTCATGCTTCAGCTTGAGTGCAAGACATATCTTCAGAGGTGATAAAAATAAATGAAACATTGGAGTATATCAATTCAAATAACAAAAAGCAAGAAAATGTAGAAGAAGCTTTATATATTCAGACAAACTGTTAAAACTGCAAAAATCAGAGGTTGAACAGAAGAAAAGGCTTGCTGAGTATGAGACTTCTCAAGAAAACCTATTGAAAAAATGGCAGTGTTAGAAGTATGCAGAGAAAACCTGAGATATTTTGTTGTACCAGAGAAACTGGGAGGAGCAGATTGTATTAATATTATGAAAACACAAATAAGCAACTCGACTGGTCTTCCACAACAGGATTTGTTAATTGAAAGGGCACATCATGTGTATGCTCCAAATCTGGTCATGAGAGAACAACCAAGACCTGTATTAGTAAAGATGCTATCATACCAGCAGAAAGAGATGAGTCTGACAAATATGTGCAGAAGGGAAAAGTATAAAAATTTGAGACAGACAACAGTGTTTGTGGAAAACTATTATTCAGAGTACACCAGAGAGAAGAGAAGCAAATTTATTCCAGCAGTCAGTGAATGTCAAAAGACAAGTGTGAGATTCAAGCTACTGTATCCAGCTATCTACAGAATATTTTCCTGGAGGATGAAAGACGTTTTAGATGTAGAACAGGCTAAGGAGGAAATAAAATAATTTATCCAACAAAACATTAGCCATCAAATACAAGGGGCACTGCTCCTCATTCTTCTGATTATAATGCTCATAGAGAGGCTTTACCAGTGAAATCTGTTCCAATTTTCTAAAGGAAATGTTTGACAGACAGAAAAAAAACACAGGAGTTAATTGGAAGAATCAGGAGTACCTTGGACCTGAACTAAAGTCTGGTGTTTTGTGATGAAGATGAACAGGAAGATGACCAGCAAGACTGAAATTAGTGAATATATGGGAGACTAAAGCTCACGTTTCTTTTCATCTGCTCCCATTAGAGGTCACTACAGAGGATCACTGGTCCACAGAACAAGTGGCAGAAGATTTCCATAGTGTCAAGTTGCAGCCCAGCACCCAAACTTCCTCAGAAGGCACACACACTCACACCTAGGGCCAAGTTAGAATGTCCAATCCACCTGCGCCATCTCTTGGGAATGTGGGAGAAAATGAGAGCACCCAGAGAAAGCCCACACAAACTCAGGAAGGACATGCAGACTCCACACAGAAGGCACCCCAACCGAGAATCAAGACAGAGAACTCTTTGCTGTGAGACGACAATACTAACCGGTCCACCACTGTACCATCCAAATAGGAGACTAAAGCATTACTCACATTTGTGAAATATGGCTATGCAAGAAAAAATGGTTGAGAAAGATTGGACTTCTGTTGACATTGTTAAACTTGTAGGTAGACTGTAAAGCATATATACCCACATTTATCTCATTAATGCTTATAAAGAAACTAAAAGAGGAAAAGGGTAACTGTAAGTGAAACAATTTCTGTTCTTATTAATATTTATATAAAATATTTCATGGCATAAACTGCATACTATATATAGTAAAGCAGTTTTGACTAGTGTGTTGTCAGGAGTATTTTAAATATGGTATGAGCCCTCAGTGACTGCTGTATGAGTTAATGATGCTAAAGGAAACAAGTACTTTTTAGTTGTAAGAAACACAGGCTTTGCAGTATAACAGGATTAGAAAAAATTAAAAAAAGCAAGTTTACTGTGAATATGCTTCAATCTTAGCTGCTGCGGTGGGGGTAAAAGTGCACTGATTGTATGATGTATAGAATTAAGATTTTTTTATGATGAATGTGTAGATAAATGTTCTTGGCTTAAGCAATAAATAGGCGTTGCTTCTTTCTTTCTATTTTTTCCATTAACAAATGTTCAGTGGGAGCCAAGAAGTATGTAGCTAAGGCAGATGTACATTTTGTTCTGACTGAAATTAACAAGGATACTTTTACATGGACACAAGCTGTTTACAGGTGTAAACAATTAATTCTGAGACCTCTGAGCAAACCTTACTGATAGAAATGCAATATTTAAATCTACAATGGCAAGACATTGGCACTTTCCCAGCTCCTTGTCAAAAACAGAGTAATTTAAGGAATGGGTAGTGGAAATTATTATTGAGTTATTAGGAAAGATAAAAATATCTTCAGAAGCTGTAGCTAGTGAGTGTGATAAAATGAAAATAGGGCAGAAATAAAAAAGAAAGAGATATGGCTAAGAAGTAATAACAATTACTTGGAGGGTTGAATTGCAGAATATGGGAAATCTCACAAAACAAGAAGAGGTACAAATGCAGAGTGCTAAAGAGAAGTAAAGGAGTATCTGAATATTATGCATGAGTTTAAAAAGATAGCTGTTAAGCAGCTATTTTTAAAAATAACTCCAGAGCTCAAAAACTTTTAGAGCACTGACTTATTCAACACTAAGTAGAAAGGGCTGTCACCAAACGCAGGAAACCTATAACAAGAAAAATAACTAGAGATCCTGTAAAAGTATTTGAGATATTCTGGAAACTTTATGAAACTTTATGAAAATTTGTAAAAAGCAGAGAATGTGGAAATTAAAAAGAGCAGAAATGAAAATATTTATGGAAGACAGATATGCAAAAGTTAGAGGCAGATGAGACTCAACAGCTAACAGTTAAGATTGGAGGAGATAGAAAATAGTGATGTAAAATCAATCCTCAGGAAAATCTCCAGAAAAAGATGGTATTCCTATGGAAGTTTGAAAGTTAGGAGTGAGAAAGTGATAAAGATTTGGAAGATTATGTTTAACAGAATTTTAAAAGGAGAGGAAGCACCAACATCTTATTAGAAAAGTGTGGTGGCTGTACTGCCTAAAAATGGTAAATACCCATCATACCCAGCTTTATATAGACCCATTTCAATGGTGAACCATGATTATAAAGTGTGTATGTCTGTACTAGCTGAAGGAGTAGCAATGATATTGTCAAAATTGATGGCAGTATTTCAGAGTTAATGTTTATAGGATGGTGCAACATATCAGACAGAAGAATTGGATGGGGATGAAAGAGAAAGGAAAGAGACTGTTGGCTTGTTTTTAGGCAAACCCTTAACTCAGTAACAACTATATGATGTGAAATGTCTTGCCTCTTGTAGCCTACATACATTGTTACATTTCAAAGCATTTTCTGGAAATCAAGTTAAAAATATAACGCAAAGAAATGCAAACATTTTGTGAACAATAAAAGCTATTACAATGATACAAACAGCAATGTTATCAGTAAAACGTCATCTTTGCATTGATAACAGTCAGTCCAAACATAGCGTTTGTATCAGTGCTATAATATATTATTATGAATACAAAACAAATAAATATTCTATCTAATGTTTCACAAACAAATTGTTATATCTTAGAAAAAGTACAACCTAATATGTATTTTAAGCAAAAACGGACTTCGTTCAAGCAAACCTTCAGTCTTTATTACACCAATACATCCACCGGATTGAGCGCTTTCATCTGCCCTAAGCAGATTTCATCAGATGAAATCTGCTTAGGGCAGATGAAAGCCAATCCGTGGATATGTGTAATAAAGACTGAAGGTTTGCTTGAACGAAGTCCGTTTTTGCTTATTGTCGCAGTTTTGACTTTTTTTAAACTAATATGTATTTTGCCAACTTACTTTTGTTAGCCAGACATAAGCTTTCACATGACAGTAAAACATTCCTTTCTATGTGCATGTTCACTAAGATATTTACAGAAATATGCATAATTATGTTTATTTGTATAATTAGCAATATAAATAACCACAAATCTCTCATGATGTGCAAATTAGACTACAAATGTCACTGACAGTTTTCTCAATGTCATCTAATGTTTCATTTGATGTCATGCAATACTTTTTTAATCACCCAGTTTTAGAAATATTAAGTACATATGAAAATATTTAATATTTTTATAACTAGCAGATACCTACCAATATTTCCAGTACAGTGTACTGTAATTTCAAATTGACAAATGTACCTTTCTTTCACTAACAAGGTTGTTTCACACTAGGACCCTCAATAACATGTATGTCTCTCAGTTATGAAAATATGAATCAAATACAAAAATAAGAATAAAGAGGGGAGATTAGTAATTAATTTCTCCATGGCAGAACATTCAGTTAACAATCTTAGTATCATTTTGTTAATTACATCTTTTACTTTCTAATACTGCCTATTATTAATTTATGACTCACTTAGTTAAAGATGATGGACCCCAAAAAATGTCTGAATGCCTAAGGAGCTATGAATGTTAACCTGAAGAATACAAAAGGGCGCTATAGCCTTGAGTGAGTTAATAGGGAATGGAAAGCTGAAGTGGTGACGCCCCTGATTATCCAATATGTAATTATATGGGAAGACATGCAGACATTCGTCCTAAAGATAAGTTTAAAGCAGATATACTCAGCATTTATAACAGATGGGAGTTGTGTTCAGCATGGTATAAAGAATGTATTTTGATTTGCGAATAAAAGATGCAGTGATACTGAGGCAGGGCACTTCCTCATTATACTTCATTAATCTTCATCATGTATTTTCAGGGATGAATTAGAAAATAACTAAAATATAATGGATAGAACTCTCTCAACCCATCTGTGCAATGAGAAAGATGATGGTAGGGGTTTAAATTTAGGGTGAACACTGATTGGCAAAAGAAATGAAAAGATGCCAAGATATAACCCTGGTTGTGCTTCCTAAGAAAAGTACTTATGTAAGCAATATAGCATGCTGAGCTACTCTGATCATTCTACTTCCTTCCGCCTTCGATAGTAACCCAGTGCATTAACATATATTATTGTTTTCTGGCTGTTGTCATACACTTTATCTACATATGTCGGGTCACTGCACTCAGCCATCAATTCCATCCAGGGAGATGGCAAATCAGAAAGGTATAGATCCCTGTAATATCTAAGTAGAGCAGCTTTGTGATCCTGGAACATTCTGGATAAGCCTAAATCCACCTAAACCCACGGGTGAATCATACACTGACAGGCAACCCATAGGAGTCAGTAGGGACCATAAAGATACCAAAAGTCACCTGTACAGCTTCACTAGTGTGGAACAGGAAATCTGCAATGGAAGCCTTGAAGGATATACAACAGTTTGGGATACATAATCACATTAATGAGTACAATGTTTAAGTCTTGGGAAACATTCCATGTGGCCAACTCCTGCAAACTATTGTCAAATAGTACTTGCATGAGTTGAGCATTCAGATCTCGTGATGCATTGGGTAGAGTTAAATGTACACCCAAATAGGTGATGAGGGAGGGTTAATACTGATCTTATACTTATCCATAATTCTGAGGATATCAGCTAAATGATGAAACAGAAGTGTTGATTTCATGGGATTGACCTTGTAACCTGAAAGGGGTTTCCTTTTCCTCTCTGATAGAATTTCCAAACACTCAGAGAGAATATGGAGTGGGTTATTCAGGAGAAGGACAAGATCATCAGCAAATAAAGTGATGCTCACTGTCAGTAGGGTCTTCATATAGTTAACAAATATAGCACTTAATTGACTCAAAGGCTTGGAAGTATAAGAACCTAGCTATATGATAGCCATGGACTCCTGACAGACTACACTGAAGGATGATGGGAAGCCATACCCCCCCAAAGTCTGGAATAAATAAGGTCATTTGACATAATCAAAAACATTTTCAGCATCTATTGATAAAACAGAGTATGCTTAATGCTGTATATCTTCTGTTTTCAAACATTGTGTGACTTCTTAGGCATTGTTTCATAGGACATGACCCCTAGCAAACCTGATCTTATCTGGATGAATCAAAGAAGGAAAAATACAAGTGCCTGCATAATTCATATCTATCTTGTAGTCAACAAGATATGTGGTGATAATTGTATCGATCAGAGGGATCATTGTCTAGCTTTAAAATTGGATGATGACCAAGTGACTCCAAGAAGGGGATATCTCAGCATCAGCAGGTGGTCCATGGCATACTTGCTATAGAAGATTTATGGCATGCAGTAGAACCACATTGTAGAGTTCTGAAAGAAGGCCATCCATCCCAGGAGCCTTGTTGGATATGACTTTTTTGATGGATACCACCAGTTCCTTCTTGCAGAATGGGCTAAGCTTGAATAGACTATCTAGGTCACTACACAGCATTGAAGATGTAATCTATGTAACACAACGTCAGTTTTCCTGTTATCATCTCCTGTATCTTTATCTAAATGTCTTGCAGTGCTTTAGGGTTTTCCTCCCTTTTGTTTGAGTACTCTTACCCTGGAATCTCTTATATTCATCATGGAGGTAGGTAATTCAGTGCTCCAGGTGGTACATAGCCCAGTGGTGTTTGACCTTAGATGGGTATGCAAAAATGCCTTATATGTATCCCATCAAACTCCAGTCTGGTAATTCTTCCCTTCATGAGCCAGCATAAAATCCTGTGTAATTCAAGTGAGCTAGTTTTGAAAATCAGGCCTTATTGCATACTATGAGCATAGTCTATAGCTTTTTGGTAGAGGATGTTTGATCTTCTTACAATGACAACATAAAGCTTCATGGTCTGAATATGGGCATGTGACTACATTAAAATCAGAAGAGAATTCTAAAAAGCTCCTTGTCTATATGTCCTGCTATGAGCAGTGAATCATTGAAAGTAGTGCATATAGAAAAAGATGGTCTAGTATTGCCATCTAGCCCTAAGTCAAATAACACATCCTCTACCCATACATTCAGTATTGTTCCACTGGGTATTAATCAAAATGTTTCTGCTGCACACAGATCAAAACATAGGTTTATAGGTATATATTAAGCTAATGGCCACTAGAGTCTTTTCAAACTTAGCCATGAAACCCACCCCAGTTTTGTCCCAGAATAAATTGGTCATATATATGGAGGCTATGTTAATAAACAAGTTGCTAAGGGTTTTGTTGGGGGGGTATGTTAGTTGGGTAATAATTTACTTATTGTCAGCCTCTGACCATCAGAGACATGGGGACATACCAGGGGTGAATTTGAGATTTGCTTTCCACTGAGCAAGGTTTCTTTTGAATAGGGTCAGGGGTGAACTATGCCTCGAACAGATGGAAAGCTTATTCCAGAGAGAATATCCTTGGAGATACATATTGGCCCCTCCAGCAGGTTCTGTTTATGTTGCAGGGAAAGTTCATGTCCTTGGATCTAGTGTTTCTGGTGCTGTTAGTTTTGTAGATGTGCAAGAGATCCATCAGAGCTGGATCTGAGGTTGTCTTATATGCTAGGCATAGATCACCTGTCAGTAACCTGTAGGAAACTGAGTGCAAAGATAGTACCTTAAGGCTGTCTGTGTATGACAGATTATTCATAACTTGGATTTTCCTGGTGAGGAGCCATTGAAGGTGTATTGTAAGCACATAGTCAGGTACATGCCAAACGGGGCATTATACTCAATGATCGGTCTGATAAAGGCTGAGGAAAGTGATACTATAACTTCCTTGTACCTGGATGCCACACCCTTGCTTATAAGTTGGGCAGCATAGAAGGGTTTTCTTACTATCTTGGCTACATATTGTTCGAATGACAGATTACTATGTACATACATTCCCAGATCAATACGTACTGGATCAACACCTAGAGTTTTTTTTATCAATGACGTAATTAGCTAGGGTGGACAATTTCCGAAAGGGCACTATAATGCATTTTTTTGCACTGAATTTTAATCAGTGGCTTTTGCACCAGTCATTTGTTTATGTAAGACCCTCTTGTTGGATGTTGGTATCATGCAGGGAATTCATGTTTAGCTGCAATCTACAGTCTTCTGTGAACATGGTGAGCCAGAGGCCTTTGACATTAGTCTTGACTTCTGAGAAGTAGGTGTCAGAGGGGTGGGTTTAAAACAGATCCTTGGGGTACTTGTCTGGTGAATGGTCTGTTGTTGGAGGTGGTCTCACTGACCCTGACTTCTTGGGTCTTACTGGAACCAGCTGACAATCCAGCAAGTTATCTAGGGAGGCTAGCTCTTAATGTTTATTAACAATACCTGAGTGGGGTATTGTACTGAATGCCAGGTCAAAGTAGAAAGTATGTACCATTTTTTCCCTCACCCATAATAGTCATGGTGACCCTCTGAAGAAGTCTACCATGCTAAGTAGGCAGGAACTTCCCTTAACAAAGCCAAACTGGGATGTGTCCAGTGGCTGTAGGCTGGCAATGCCCTTGTTGCTTATCTCCATGATAATTTGTTCCACGGCTTTGCATATTAGACTTGTCAGGCTGATAGGTCTGTAGTTCCTATGGTCAGTTGAGGGTCTACCCTTATGAATAGGGATGATCATTGCAGCCATCTGTTCACCTATCATGTAACCTAGTTTGAGGCTGTAGTTGAGGAATACCTCAAGTGGTCCTGCTAGGTCATGTTTTAGTATATTTAGGAAGCAACTGAGGATATTGATGGGGCCCATTGAAACCATGTTTGTAGCCTTAGTGAGCACCTCCAGGACCTGTGGCTTGTTGACAGTTGGGGGGATATAATAGATGAGATTTCACAGAGGGTAGTGGGGGGAGTCAGGTGTGAAATTAGAGCTAAATTTATCATCCAATCAATTTTTTATGTTACACTGGTCAGTGAAGGTTGTGCCATTTGCCATCAGTTCTGTACACTTCTGAGTATTATTTTTAAGTTTTTTGACAAACCTGAATAAAGCCTGTGATTGTTGTTAGCCTGGGAGGCTATCCTGACCACATAATTTGCCTTATTGGACTTTATTAGACCTCTTTGTTTCTTATTTATTTGAATCAGAGAACTCTTTTCTCTATGAGAGTTGCTGTTTATGATTTTGGTCATGACTTTTTTTTTCTTGTTATATAGCCTGTTAAAGCAAGGATTCCATCAGTGTAGTTTGTTTTTGGTGTTAGATCTAGGTTTAATTCTGGTAGGTTTGGCAGTGCCAATGCAGCCATTTACATGGTTCTACAAGGTTTCTGTAAATAGTTCTGCATATATAGCTGTGTTCTTGAGGGATGGGGAGCTGCGGATTTTGACAAGCTGTCACTTAATAGGATGCAGTTTGCTTTAGAATAGTTCCTAACTGCCATGGGTTTAATTTAGTTCTCCTGGCTGATTTTTATTTTGAGGGATACAGCCTTCTGATCTGACTTCTCCAATGACATTGTGATCTGAGGTGGGCAGAGTTGGAGGAGTGCAATTCTCTCCCATGTTGGTGAGTACTAGATCCAATCTGTTTGGTCTTCTAGTTGGAGAGTGCACTAACTGGTCCTATTTTTTGTGTTAATAAAGTCCAGAAAAAGATGTGGTTGTGAGTTTTAGGCAGTATACATTTCCCTATCTATAGATAGATAGTTGAAGTCACCCAAGAATAGAGTATCTGTTTGGCTGATGAGTGCCTCTAGTAGGTCTAGGAAAGAAATGTGAGCTTTGTTGTTCATAGAGGGTGACCTGTAGCTTGCCAGGACATGGTAAGAAGCCTTGTCTATGGAGACTTGGAAGTGGATGAACTCCATGGTGTCACCCTGTTTAACCATTCTAGACTTGTATTTTCTGCTAACAAAGATTGAGACACCTCCAACTTTAGCTCCTGTCTTTGTCACTGTTGGTCTAAATGAGTGGAAGGCACTGTAGCCCTCCCCTGCCACAGTGATTTCTGTGGCTTTAAACCAAGTCTCATTAACAGCGTAGATGTATAAATTCTCCAGACTAAGGAGATTTTTTTATGGTGTGGGGTGTCTTGTTTAGGCTTCTAGCATTGAGTAGTAACACCATAAGGTTGCTTTAATTTAATTTATTTATTTTTTAGCTGTGTTGGTAGATTTGACATTGTGACATTTTCTAAAATAGCCTATAAGGGAATTGATAAAGTTTTAGCCAATAGCTGAAACCTCTGGTGGGACAGGGGCAGACCATCCTTGGTGAACCAAAGTGGTCTGTTAAACATGTCCTACCATGCTGATAGATATTGGATTCCCCTGGAGTGACACCAGAAACACACACGCTGCATTTTCACAGGGTGTCATCATCTTGGTGAAGGTAGTATACTTCTCAGTCTAAGGCATGTAGCTGTCTGTGATACATATGCAGAAAGATCCCAAATGTCTCTTTTCATATAGTCCAGTGAGGTATGATTCAGGTCACTTACACACGGGGACTTTGACAGAATCATATTGGTACCTGTGCAGTGACTTGAGTATGTGCATGATATTGTGGATCCTGGCTTCAGATAAGCATCTAATTATTATCTTACCCTTGTCCTGCTTGATTAAAGGAGGATCTATATGTCATACAACATAATTCCCTATGCAGGAGCACTAGGTAAAGTGTTTGCTTGAATTATGGGCTTTGCTCATGGGGGATCATTGGATGTAGGCTTGTGTGTGGTGGTAAATGTTGCTTTTGGTGTGTGCTTTGGTGATTGCTGAGGGGTAGGTGTTGCAGTTTGACGGCTTAGGAAGGCTTTGATGTTTGTAGAGGTTTCTTTTAAGTGCCTGCATATAAAAAGGTCTATGTGTGGGGTGAGTGGTATGTGCAAAGGATGCAGTGTATGTATTTTTGACAACCTTGTTTGTAAGTGAGATTTTTGCCTCCAAGGAACTTACAGTCTCCCATGATAGTTAATTTTCCCAGACCCTTTTCTGAACCTGACACAGTAACTGTCAGAGGACTCTTGGTCTAGTAGTAGGGTGTATGTAGTTGGTGGCTATGGTTAATGCTTTACTCCTACCTGTTTGACTATACCCACCAACTCCATGACTGGGTATGACATTTATCTAGGATTTGAACTGAGGATCTGGACTTGTCTTATCAAAATTAGAGTTAACACCTGTTCAAATGCCCAAAGTGGGACATTTTTTGTAGAAATATGAGATTTTGCAGGACAAAACATACCAAAATGACAAAACTTCATGTTTTTGCCAAAATAAAGGTTTATTCTTGTTGCATTTTAGTTGATTATGCTATTTCATGTAACATTTAGGTGTTTCAGATACAAAATATCTGCTTTATGCGACTATTAAAGAAAACTTGGAAAATATTTTTGTCCTAAAATCTCAGTACATTTGCGATTACTTATTTATTTATTTTTTTCACGGAACACAACTGCCCAAAGAGGGACTGTCCCTCACAGAGAAAGACAGGTGTTAACCCTAAATAAGATGGCCATCCCTTTTCTTCTTGCTGTAGCATAAGTTGGAAAACTAACTGCCTCATAGGCCCACACCTTCAGTCTCAGATGTTCTTAATTTGTCAAATACATTTCATGAATGTGTATAATATCTGGCATATGGATCCTGAACCAAGTATGTAATCAATACCCTTCATGGAAATATTATCCCTCTGCCATTAATGCTTAGTAATTTCATCCTGCGTCAGAGACAGAAAATGGCAATCAGCTCTCCCTTAAGTGGTGTCAGTAACAAAGTCCTGTGAAAGATTGTCCTTAACCTTTGATTGGCCCACTCTCAAAAGGAGAAGGTGAGATTCCCAGGTGAGGTGAAGACTGTTGTCTCAATACTGGAACTAAAGTAAGTCTTCCTATCATTGCAAATAACTAAGTAAACCTGTGCTGAAGTATAATGTGTACTCTAGTAACTATGTACATAATGAAACAGTGACTCCCTTGGTAATGGAGGAATAGTTCACCCCTTGATGTTCCTATGTTTCCCAGTAGGCTGTCGAGGCATGCTGTATGCAAGGAGAAGTTTGGTGCATTAAAAGCTGGAGCTCTGGGGTTAAATGCATTAATTAGACAAAGTCAGAAATGTATTAGCCTTGACATTCTCAACATGCAATGCTAGAGATTTATTACAAGTCCAAAAATAGTCAGCAAAAGTATTTAACAGTAGCACTGCTATTATCATCTAAAACACTGCACATCACATTGCTAGGGCATCCAGTTTTAATCCCATAAAATGACTGGATTGGTTAGGTGTCTTTGGACCTTCAGATTTTAGCAAATGATTGGCTATTGATCTGGCTTGTTTAGCCTGAAGTTTTGAATAGTCCATAGGTTGAGGGAGAGACATAGCAGAGATCTTCTGCTGGTAATGGGTAAGCTCCTTGGTTTGCTGGAAAATGTATGTTTTCTCTCAATGGACTGTATTCTGAGAAGTGCTGGATATAGAATCCTGACATTCAAACCTTTCAGAAATGGAAGTCACTGCTTATTTTACAGTGGCAGCTGATGTGAGAAATCATTATTGAAATGAATTTTGCATCCTAAATATTAGGTATCTCCCATTACTCATCCCTCTCACAGTACTTTCCCTTTCTGCTGAAATGAAAGAGAAAGCACAATCACTGGCCTGGAGTGGTGATTGGTGATGCAGTGGATACTAGGTATATATGGGCACATTCCAAAAACAACTTAAGAAAGAGGAATCCATTGCCAATGTACTGGGGATCATGGCCTGCATGAATTGACTCATGCACCTCTGCTCTGCTCTCTCTTGGAGCAGAAAAATCTATATGTTATTACATCTCCATCTATCTTTTAGGTCATGTTGGATCTGCCTTTAGAGGGTGTTTTTAAAGGTTTCTATGAAAATTATAAGCTGGTAGACAGAGTTAACTGGTTTAACTCTGTATGTGTTAAACATACTTTTTTTGTCTGGCTGGTGCAGTACAATATTATCTTCCCTGGATCAGCTATAGGGGTTAATCTGCTCTTCAAGGGTCAGCTTGTAAGCAAGGGCTGGCTCTAAACACAGCTTATCCAAGTTGGACTTTGTAATTGGTGGTGTCTTTCTGAGTGGTATACACACTGTTTAAGGTTCAAATCCCACTGAAAGTACAGTAGTGACTGAAACGTAACATGTTAGGCTAATTTTAGCAGTTTCTAACCAGAGGGCAGCACATTAAGTGGATCACATGGAACCAGAAGACGTGGCACCTGGATTTTAAAAATACCCTACAGAATTCGCTGTCAGAAATACTGGGGAAGCAAATGGCTATAACAAAGGAAATGATTCATTTGAGCTTGGAGACATGATCTGAATTTTCTAGGCACAGTAAGGCCTTGGCATGTTTAATACTACTGGCTGATAGATAAGCAATTACTAGAAAATGGAGATCAGAATCTAAACCAACTGTAACTAAAATATTGAATATTTTTAAGAGTTAAAAGAATTGGAAGTGGGATTTTTAAGAAAAGGAAGGAGCAAATTGCATAGGAATTAATGAAATTTATATGAACAATAACAGCAGAATATTGTTCAGGAAGAGTGAGATTTAAGAGAAGGCACCGCAAGTTATGTAATGCAGTGAATGACAGACAAAGAAATCATATATGTAGTGTACAATGCATGGAAAAATGATATTTAGTTTTATATTTAATTATGTCATGTGTGCCTGTGCCTCAAATGATAATTTAATAAAAGAGTTTAATAAATACTGCTGGCATCTTACTTTCCCAGTGTTTCTCTCCAAGGCAAAAGTTAACTGCCATGTCATGAATTTGTGATGGTGGATTAAATATAATTTAAGCTACTCTGTACAATATTTCTTTGAAGTAGTTTATGACAGGGACTTCATTTTTTCTCTTCAGCAGGATCAACAAATTGCACTGGTGCGCTAATTGAAAATACAACATTCGCTGGAAATATTATTAGCGACATCCAGACAGGCGATGCTCTTTACTGCCAGTTTATTTGTACAGATAATCCTTTCTGTCAATTCTTCACTTACTATACTAGCTCATGGGGTAATACAGCTACCAGGTATGTATGTATGTTTTGGTCGCTATTTACATTTATAAAATCATAGCACAGGCTACATAATGTAATATGTTGGATGCAGGAATTTTTTTTTTCATTGTTAAATATGTTTGTGCTACCATATTAATGCTGGAATCTGATTTGCTTACTAAATGATATTTTTAAGGGAAAATATTAAAACTACATCATTTTCCTTTATGATGCAGGAGTTATCACCAATTCATGTAGATGGGACCTCACTTTAACATCTCTTCTGAAGTACAATGCATGTATTAAATGTAACATTATGCATCTAATATTTATTTATTTATTTATTTATTTATTCCAGTTTGATTACCGGGGAGGTCCACTGGGCTAGGTGGCCCATTTTCAGTGGAGGCCCGGGGAGAAAAGCTCCACAGAACAAAGTTTATTAACATACACATTTTTCAAAGATAGTTTAACATACATACAGTAGGTTTCATTCTACAAGAAATAAACAATAAATACAATTTCAATTTAGTTCATGAGATAAATGAGAATATAGCATAATAGCTAGATTTTAATATTTAGTTATGAGTACAAATTAGCAATTGAGAGTTTGGTTAGAGAGGTAAGAAGGTTAGCCAGGAGTGAAGGGGGAGGAGTGTTTGAGAGGTAAGGGTGGAAGAGTGCAATTGCATTTCCTGTTTAGGTAGAGGTAGGAATGAAGTTGAGATCTTGGAGTTATTATGGTTGTTACAGGTCCTTAGATAGGAGGGCAGAGCATTCCATTTTTTTGCTAGGGTAAAGGATAAGAGAAGCTGGCAAGCTGAGCACTTAGGTTGATGAATGGTGACCAGGTTTTGGTGAGAAGATCTAAGGGGTCTGAGGGAGATATATGGTTGTAGTACATTGGTTAGTGCAGGGCAGATTGAGGGTTGGAATAATAATTTGTGGACTGTGGTTAATTAGTGAAAGTCTAATAGGTTGGGGAGTTCAAGCCAGTTTATGGAGTGAAGGGAAATGCAATGGTGAGAGAAGGATTTGGCACTAGTGGAAAATCTGGAGATTTTGTTGTAGCATACTTCCAGTTTGGAAGTAAGTGTGGAAGATAAGTTATTGAGCAGGGGAGAGCCATACATAAGAGAGGGAAGGAGATAGATAGAGGCGAGAGTTAGTCTGGAGGAAGGAGAGAGGAAGTGGTTGTTTCTATAAAGTAGGCCAAGTTTTATGTGAGTTTTTTTGATGTTTAGCTGGATATGGGAGTTACATTTTAGCTGATTGTCAATTGGGACACCAAGAAGTTTGGCAGAGGGTATGATCTTGATAGAGGAGTTGCTAAGGCTGGTAATATGAAGAGAGTTTTCATCAAGAGGGGAGGGTTTTGAGGGGGAGAATAGATGGATCTTTGTTTTATTGGCGTTAAGAGGGAGGTCATTTAGGAGCATCCAGTTTTCAGTGGTTGAGAAGGCATATTGAGTCAGAGATTGGAGCTCAGCTAGGTTAGTGGCGCAGCAAATCAAAGTGGAATCATCGGCATATTGTACAATTTTGGTGTTAGGAATGACTTTATGGTAGTCATTAATAAAGATATTGAATAGCAAAGGGCCAAGTATAGAACCTTGGGGTACTCCCTTTTCACTGCTTAGGACCTGTTTGAAAGATAGCTGGAGAACCATGAAAGAGTTTTTTGGGAAAGGTTAAGATTAGAGAGATGATTTAGAAGGTGGGTATGAGAGATAGTATCAAAAGCTTTGGATAAGTCCAGCAGGACAGAGGATACCAAATTACCAGAGTCACGGACTGAATTGACAGCATGTAAGAAGGAGAGAAGGGCAGAGTTAGTACTGTGTCCTGGGCGGAAGCCATGTTGGGTAGGAGAGAGTAGCTGGTATTTGGTAAGGAATGGAAAGAGATGTAGGTGGATACATTCTTCAAGAATTTTGGAGATAGGGGAGAGGATGGCTATGGGGCAGAAATTGGATGCATTACAATTTTTGCCACCCTTGTGGAGTGGAAGAATATATGCAGTATGCATTAGTTTGGAAATGTATGATTCAAGTAGAGATCTATTGATCAGGATGCTGATAGGCAGGGCAATAGCATCTGAAGCTATTTTTAAGAAGGAGGATGGAATGCTGTCAGGGGCATTGGAGCAATGCTTTAGTTTATAAAGAAGTTTCTTTATTAGATTGGTGGAGATGGGTTTAAGTTTAAAATTAGGGTGAGGAGGGGAGGGAGGGGAAGATTGGGCAGGGAGGGGAGGAAGGTTATTATTGGTAAAGGTCTTAGTAAGTTCAGCTATGGAGGATGTGAAGAAGGTATTGAATAGTGAGATAATTTCTGAGTCAGATTTGCTGGCATCAGGTCAGGGGTTGTTTTTTGTTCCTGGCCTGAGGAGGGAATTAAAAGAGTTCCAGAATTGTTTGGGATATTTAGCATGATTTTCTTGTAGTTTGACGTAGTAAGACTTTTTGTCTCTAATGACTTGTTTTTTGGCTAGGTTTCTCAACTGTCTATATTTTAGTAATGTTTCTGGTTGTTTATAGCGGAGGTAGATTTTCCAGGTTTTATCCCTTTGTAGCATAATGTTTTTTGTATCTTTGGTGAGCCATTTAGTGGTTTTTGTTTTAACTCTCTTAGTTCTTGCTGGAGCTAGGGAGTTAAAGACTGTTAAGAATGTTGAATTAAAGTAGTCAACAGCTTTGTCTAAAGGTAGTATTTTTAGGTGGTTCTAGTTAGTCAGCTTAAGGAAATCAGAGAAAGCAGTAGGGTTAAAGTTAAATAGGTTACGAGTATAAATGTATTGGTGGGAGTGTGAGGAAGTGGGAACAGCTCGAATTGTGAAGGCAGGGAGGTGGTCTCCTAGAGAGTCGGGAATGACTCCAGATTTTATGATTTTGTTAGGATGAGATACTAGGATCCAGTCAAGTATGGAGCCGGGGGGGTTGGTTTTATTAGGTCTAGTTATGGAGTTGGTAAGTTTAGTGAAGGTGAATAGGTTAATTGTTGATGTGGGATTAGGGTTATTGATTTTTCCCCAGTTGATATTTACATCTCCTAGAATGCAGGTTTCTAGCTTAATATTGGAGGAGGTCCAGGAGAGTATGTCTTCTAGGCTATTGATGTTGTTACTATAAAACTGAAATATTGACTGAAAGCTCATTTTGTTGAATTTTGTTTAGTCGAAAAGGAGATATAGCCCATGACCCACTGCAGTGTGAACCTGATGTGAGAATATAAAGTAAGGTGTGTGTGTGTGGCATAGCCCCCCACATATTGTAAACAGCTTTTACCCAACATGTATATATTAATGTATTTTTCATGGAAACACCTTTATATATCAGTGAATAGACTACAATTATGTGGGGGCTATGCCACCCACATCCCCCACTGTGGGGGGGGCTATGCCCACCCCCTCTTACTTTATATTCTCACTCCAGTGTCAAACTGCAGTGGGGCAGGGGCTATATCTCCTTTTCGACTAAACAAAATTCGACCAAATGAGCTTTCAGTCAAATGAGCTTTCATTGAAATGGGCTGCCTGAAATCATTTTTGACCAAATATAATTTGATGAAAAGCAGTAGACCCATATATATATATATATATATATATATATATATATATATATATACATATATATATATATATATATATATATATATATATATATGGATCTAAGACAGTCTACCGAATGCCCATATCACCAAAAATGAAATGAGTGAACACACTTTAGCGAATGTGATTTTCACCAAAAAAGCACCTTCGCTAAAGTGTGCAAAAAATAATAATAAAGAAAATTAAAAAAGAAAAAAAACACACTACTCATGTTTGCGCCATGTGGGGGACTGTGCCCCTCCCTGCTTTTATATTCTTACACCGAGATCACACTACAGTGGGAAAAAAGGAATATTACCTTATCCCCACTATGCTACAATCTCACCAACAGCCATTTCCCCCCACATTTTTGGGGATTTTTTTGGCACACTTTTGCAAAAGTACTTTTTTGGTGAATAGCACTTTTGCAAAAGTGTGTTCACCCATTTTAGTTTTGGTAAACAGTATGGATCCCATATACACACACATATATATATATATATATATATATATATATATATATATATATATATAATATATATACACACACACACACACACACATATATATATATATATATATATATATATATATATCTATATATATATATATATATTATATATATATATTTTTTTTTTATTTTTATTTAGATATATATATATATATGTATATATATATATATATATATATATATATATATATATATATATATATATATATATATGAGTCTATATGACTTGTGACAGTTCATATGGTCGACTGTTTTTATGGACAGTTCATTTGATCGACAAGCATTTGCACCCTTCCCCAATGTTGTGCGACCCTGGAGTTGATATATATAGTTAGGGGAGTGGGGCACAGCCCCACATTGTGGGGGCAAAGCCCCCCACCTAAAATACTTGTCGATTAAATGAACTGCCGACCTAATACACAGTCGATCATATGAACTGTTGACCAAGTCATATAGACCCATATATATATATATATATATATAGATACATATATAATATATATATATATATATATATATATATATATATATATATACACACATATATATTTTATATATATATATATATATATATATATATATATATATATATATATATATATACATATATAAATTATATATATATATTTTTATACATATAAAAATAAATATATACATCCAAAGCAGATCAGTGTCTTTAATGGTAAAATAACACATTATGTGATTATATTTTTATTTTTTAGCCTAGCCTAATTTCACATGACCCAGTTGTCCATTTTTAGGGATGAACTTAGAGCACTGTCTGTATAAGGGATTTGCTCAGAGAAATAAACTTGGCAAATGAAGGAGGAAGCAATGAAGTCCTGTCCCCTGTACCATAAACACAGGAAGCAGCTAGTTTACAACTCAGAGCTTTAACTCTCTGTACTAGCAAACTCCATAGCCTACAGTGCCAATGGACAATATACATAAAAATATGATACAATTGTAAACAGTTCCACCTGGCAGTGTAAACATTGGCTTTAGTTGATCTTGTGACATTGATTAATTTTGATATGTCACCCCAACCCCATGCAAAAATGGAAAAAGAGGGGTGATGATGATGATGATGATGATGATGATGATCACTGTGTTGCATATGGACAGTTCTTATTTTCTAACTTACTGTAACCACATAAACAATGCCAGTTACAGGGTGGCTTGGCAAAAAAGGCTTATTTTAACTTGTGTTGTTAGTTTGAATGAAACGTGTTTGGTGTGATCAGTTGTGATGACTGTAATTATATTCCAGTGATCTTCTCTCAGTTTTATGTAGTATAATCCTACAACTGCTTGTACTGTTGTGGACATATTTGGCAAACTTTGACTCATTGCCTTCACATTACATAGAAGCATATACTGAAAATTACAGCTTCAAACACACTTTCTTGACGTATTGCCTTAGCAGTTAATTATGAATAAGATACTACTTTTCCTATGAACTGTCTGTGGTTATCCTGTGAGCTACTGAATAATAACAGGGAGGCTGTGGGGAGGCCAGTTCTACTTGCCTTTTATGTAGCAGACTGTTGACTAACGACATCAAATAACTTTCAAAAATATAAATCCAGGGTATTTTAATTCAGGTCAGTTCTTAATTATTTGTGTGAATTAATTACTTTTTAAAACCATGCTGGCTATTTGTTATGATTTGTCAGTCATTGTGAATTTCTAGCTGCTGTACTATGTGAGAGAAACAGTAGATAAAATGCTATTTCTTGGGGGTGTGGCCAAGGTGGCTAGCTAAGAGCAGCAACTGGTGAAAGCTCTTTCACTGAAAACATTTTTCTGATGGAAAATTGAATAAAAAATTAAATTTGAAGATACTTGTTAGCTAATTGTATTAATAGTCAAAGAAAAGACTTATAGTTTAAAGTTCTTAAAAAGCTGTAATTTTCCTGTTAGAATTTCAACTGCCTAATTAAAACACAAGAGATCTTAATGTGAGACACTTAAGAAATGGTACTCTGGATTCTTGTGTTAAAAAGACATCCAGTCATCAATATCTAATATGCAGGGTTTACTACTTAAAATAAACAAAATGGATACCAAAATAGAAAATGTCAAAGAAAAGACCAGAAAGAAGATGGAACATTTAGAATTTGTTTTAAAAAAACTCTTTATTTGATTTTAACAAGTCCATCAACATTTAAAACAGTGTACAAGAAGATAAACAATAATTATTTACAAAAGTCCATAACAAGAATATTTATATATTTTAACCAGTAGTACTTTTCCAGTAAATCACTGAGTTTTGACCAAGTTATGTACTGATGACCTATGTTTAAAGGTCTCATTCTTATAGTTGACAATTCATTTTACAGAGAGTCTTAGCTAGGCAAACAAATTCACCAAATGCTAATTTGGTTTTACATTTCCAGTTTTTTGTTATAACTTTTCTTGCAATGGCAAGTATTGCCCAAAGAAGAGGTATTTGAGAAATAAGTATAGCTGCTGGAACTGGGGCATTAAATAGTATCAAGGAGTCGGTAATAATGCAATTGTCTGACCACAAAGCCTGAAAAAAGTTTCTAAAATCACCCAAAGGAAGTCTCCGACTTACAATCTATTATCATGTGTAACCAATCAGCATTAAGGACTTCATTACACCTCAAGAATTTCATTTTTTCTATTTTATATAGTTGTGTTATTTTATGAGGTATAAAAAGACTCTATGCATAAATTTCCATGTATAGGTTTCCAATAAAGTGAGGCCATTGACTTTCCTACAGATTTTAAGAATAACTTTTTATTTTGTTCTGAAAATGGTTCATTATTAATTGCTGTTGAGAAGTTCCATATGGTCATATCTGGGGTAACACATCTGGTTCAAATAATCTTGTATATAATTGATAGATATGACTTCCCCTTGGGTGGCCCACTATTAACATTAGGGGATATATCTTAGATTTTTGGTGCATGTTTAGTTTGAAGAGCTAGCAATATTTTGATTTTATCTTAAATATATTCTTTACAGGTATATATATCTAACCAGGCTCCTGGCTGTATGCTATATCTTGCTATTAAATATTCAACAGAATGTGTTTTGTTTCCATTGGGAAATTGATCCCAAAATATTAGATTACTATCCTTGAGAGCTGTCATTGTGTTTGCATTACAATCCATTAGTGGAAGCAATGGGGAATAATAGGATTAGCAATTCCTTGACTAAATAATTTGAATTCATAAGCCTTTTAAAGATTGAAAGGATTTGGTTGATAAAAGGCATAAAAGTAAACTTGTGTCTTTCATTCAGAACAAAATCTTTTAGAGCTCAGTAGAATATATTGATACCCTTAGTTTTATATAAGAATCTATGGAAAGTTTGTTGTTGTCTATTAATATTTTCTCATGTAAAGATTTCCAACAAGAGCCATAGGAAGAATCTAACCATGATAATAGTATTTTAATAATTACAACATTAGTATATAACTCAATGTTTGTAAACCCAATGCCACCATCCTCCCAGAATTTGATATGCCAGTCTAATGATATACTTGTTTTTTTAGGGTACCATAAGAATTTAAGTAAGGCAGAATTTATTTTTTATATAATTTTTTTAATGGGGGTAAAATTAATGATTGACTATAGAATGACACTTGGTAAAATTATCATTTTAATCAGGGTGAGTCTATCTTCCATTGTAAAAAAATAGCTTATCCCATTTGTATGTTAATTGTACAATTTCATCTGTTAAGTTTGTATAGTTTATCACTATGGAATATGTGTTCTTAGCTTCAAAACCTAAATATTTAATTTGCAAATTTTTCCAGTTCAAATTTTTATGTGATTTTAAAACATGGTCATGTTTTGGTTTATAAGCAATGTTTTAGTTTTATTTTGATTAAATTTCAAACTTGAAACCTTTTCAAAGTAATTCAAGGCTTTGGGTATATCATCTAATGAGTGTTCTACATCACTATGTCAACTATATGTCATCAGAAAAAAAGCTAAATTGTTGATGAAAGGTCATTTATTTTGAAGCATGTAATATTTATGTTAGATCTTATATAGTTAGCTAGTGGTTCTATAGTTAGAGCAAATAATAAAGGGGAAAAGAGGGCATCCTTGTTTCCTATACTTTGCTATATTAAAGGGTCTGATAGAAAGGAACCTATCCTTACAAAAGATGCAGACTTGCTGTAAAGTGTTTTAATTAAGGTTGTAAAGCTAGAGGAAACATTATATTCACTTAATATTTTAAACAAATAAGACCAGTTCTTTGAATCAAAAGTGTTATCAATATCTGGACTTATTAATGATAATTCTTTTTTTATTTTTATTTGCTGTAGCAATTAATGAAAAACAACTCTTATAATATTGTCTTGTACTCTTCTGTTTATTATAAAGCCAGCTTGATTTTCATTTATTAATCTCAGGAGTATTTTTATCATTTATTGACCTAGAAAGTCTGACTAGGATAGACAATATTTTCAGCACATGCCTGGGGAGAAATACTTTAGATGCATGTCTTTGGAATGTGGGAGGAAACCAAGAGTACCCTGAGGAAACCCACATGAATGTAAGCAGGACATGCAGACTCTGCACAGAAGGCAACCCAGCTGAGAGTCAAACCAGAGAATCTCTTGCTGTGAGATGACAATGTTAACTGCTGCACCACTACACTATATGTGGTTTAGACATTTAGCTAGTGTAGACATGAACATTTTATAGTCTACATTCAAAAGTAAGATAGGGCAATAAGAGCATATGATACAGGATCTTTATCTGATTTTAATATATGTGTAATTATAGATTATCTCCAAGAGGGAAGAATATCAGCAGAGATGTTGCCTTCTTTAAAGATGTTCAATAAGGTTTTCAAAATATTTTGTCAGGTAGCAGTTTATACAATAATGGCATGATATCATCTAATCCTGGAACCTTGTTGGTTTTGAGACTTTTAATTTGTTTTTTCAATTCTTTAAAAGAAAAAAAAAAGTATCAATTTTACTTTTCTGTTCATTAGTTAATTTATGATGTATATTTTCCTTCAAAAATTATCAATTAGTTCATTATTATCTAAGTTTGTCACCATTTCATTATTTTTTCACAATATTTACTAAACCATTGTAATATGTCATTTAGATCCATTATTTTGATGTTTTGTCGCTTTATGTACAATTTCTTTCATGTGATTTACTTTGTTCATAATTTTGATCTAATGGCTATTCTAAGTAGATTGTTTGGGTTTACTGAATAAGACTGTACTTTAGTTTTTTCAAGAGAAATTGAGTTCTTGTGTTATTCCTGACTTCAGCTTTTTTTAACTTCATATTTGCAGCTTTGTCAATGAATTTAAGTTTAACTTTAATTTATCTACATTAAATTGTACAGCAATCAAGTCTTTGTCCCATTCTTTCCTTTTAAATATATACCAGTGTTTAGCTTTGCCAAATAAATAGACTTTTAGGGTGTCCCATAATATAGCATCTGCCACCTCCACATTGTTATTAACTTCCATGAATTGATTAAGTTCTCTCAAAAGCAATCATTAAAACCTTTTATTTTGATAATGTATGCAGGTAATCTTTGACAATGAATTAAGATATTTCAGCTAAAGGTTAGAGTGAATATAATGGCATTATGGTCGGACAACGTGCACAAGATTATTAATACATCTTCTGTTTTTGCATAAAGCCCATTTGTTACAAAAACGTTATCAGTATTGATTTGTGTTCCATATCTGAAGGAATTGTACATATACTTTAAAGAACTTTGCAGTTTTAAGTCTAAAATATTCCTTTTATTCGTTAAACCTGTACAATGATTTAAATGGTTTGCTGTAGAAAATAGTCTGATTCTTTTCCAGTTAATTGTGACTTTACTTGTTAAAATACAATTAAAATCTCCAGCTATCACCACATTTCCTTTTAAATATAATTTCATAATGTCTAGTTACCCTCTTGGTTGTTTTAGATCCTACTCCATGAATCCAATAAGTATTTATGAGATTGTAATGCTTTTTATCTATTTCTATTACCACCAATGTCAGCATACAATTCTTATCAGAATAAGTGTCAACTATTTAGGTAAACATTGTGTTTTCTTCCAAAGGATAAAAATACCCCTTATCTTCAAGCTAAGATGATTACTTACTAGAATCAAATAACCCTTTTTTTGCAACCTGGCTAAATCTGCAGTCAAAAGATATGTTTCTAGCAGAAAGACAATCCCCAGGATTCATGAAGCTTGCACCAGGTGTAGCATTGGTGTTCTAATGCCAAATATGACCTCCAAGCGATCCAGGTATGAGCTATTTCCATGTGCACTACCAGCGTACACCAGAGTTACGCAGCTCCCAGTGCATGTATGCTAATTACCCCATGTATGGCAGTGTAGCATGCAAATGAAGGTATATAGCGATTCATGAAGTGGTGCAGGTGTAGCATAAGCATGCAGAAATGTAAACCAAAAAAAAAAAGGTTTACATTTTTTCAAACAGAACATCAGAGCCATGAAAGCGGACCAAACTTATGTATTACAATGTTAATATATGCCAATGGCTAAATATATAGTCAATGGCATAAAAATACATGCACAACACATAAGAAATAACATTTAATGTCATGGCCACACTAACGCAAACAAAAAATGCAGTGCATGGGTGCGCAAACAGGATCACAAAGAAATTATATTTAGAGGTCATAAAACTGCAATGTAACACAATTCATGAATTTGCCATAATAGTCAATGGTATGCATGCTACACCACAACCATGGCGCAAGGGTTGCTAAGGGTCTGTGACAGTATTCCACGCGGTAACTAGGAATTAGTAGTCAATGCCATGCAAATGAGTCAAGTAATACTGAATCGCAAACACCCCACAGGTGTAAGGATGTACCGCACGGCATAGTGGTACAACACCGAGGAGTGCCCTGGAGGTAAACATGACATCATGAGAGGGGTGCGCCGCCATAGCTGTAAGCACATTGGAGGATTGGTAATCCAGGTTGCCTGTTGCTAAGCAAAGCCACAGGATAGGGGTGCGTACCTAGCCATAGCTTTGCTTAGCTGACAGCACACAAGGTGACCAAAAGTGCATGTGAACGTGGATGAAAACGCTCTCAAAACCTGGTAAACGGCCACACGCAGTGAGCAACACAGCTGAAACAGGAAGGTTACAGGAAGACAATAAGGAAATGCTGCAGCATGGTAATTGGAGTACAAATGAGTAATTAACACCTAGGAACTCACAGTGGGCCATTGACGACAGCTAACAAGGCTGACAGCATCTAGCTGCAGAACAGGAAAGGGGAGTTGCCGTATTGCTAAGAAAAGAGAACTGTCACATCAGAACAAAGCAAATCTGCAGTAGATCAGCTACATAACACATTTTGCAACACAATCCTGGTTTGTGAAAGTACAAAACAAGAAAGCAGGCAGCTGGATGCATACCTGACAATGGGTGGGGAATCAGATTGAAATATGAAGTAATGGCAATAGATGAATCACAGCAGCCAAGTGTAATTCAACACCACAGACCTGACAATATCAATACCTGCTGTGAAACCCACAAGTAAGATACCCTGCAGCTGAAATTGCACATACACACTTAATGACATCAGCAGTTTCCAAAGCACAATAGTATAAAGTGTGAAAGCACCTTACACACACTTGTGTATTCCCCAACACTCTACACCATCGGTGTAAACAGACAGGGAACCTTTAAAATGTACATGGTAGGGGCCGCCATAGCTTTGATTCATCAGCATGTGTTGGAGACTGAAGGTGGTGTGCAGGATGATGCTGACAACTACCTCAGGCACCAGAGGAGGAGAAGAGTGTTCAGACCAAGGGTGATCTACCAGGGGCTAAATGATCTGGAGATAGTAGAGCATTACAGGGTGAACAGGGACATCATACAGCAAATCATTGAGCTGTGCCAGCCATGCCTCAGAGCCAGGAATATAAGAGGGTAACCCATCCCAGTGGACACAAAGGTATGTGTAAGCTGGAGAATACTAGCCACAGGTACCTTTCAACGGCCAACTGAGGATATCATGGGGATCTCACAGGCATCAGCATCCAGGATACTTCACCAGTTCCTGGATGCCATGTTACAACATGTCAATGAGCACATATACTTCCCCCGAATGCAGGAAGACTTGGCCAGCAATATGCATCTCTTCCACACACACACGACCACCTGTAAATTGTCATGTATAGGTGGTCTACTGTGTGTATCCTACATAGGCAGCCCTCAACTATTGTGTACACAACTGCTATTGGCACAAGGTAAGTCAATACCTGAACAGTAAATTAAGCTATCGGTATGTGTTGCTACTGTAAGTATAGGCTCCTAGGTACATCAGTAGGTACATGCCTAACTGTCCAGAGCCATTCATAAGCCTAGCCAAAATGTGTGTGCTGTCACCACTTCATTGATTAACTAACTGTCCCTCAGTGGAGCAGAGCCAATTGTGGGATCCCTGGGGTGTAACCACTGTTCCCTACCCACTCTGCAAGGATTCCCTGGTGTGTTATTGAGGGGCTTTATATAATGTAATCAGGGATGTAGTTCCAAAGCATGGGGAGTACCCGTGACAGGTATCTTTCACCCCAGCATTCTCCAGTTATGGTTGTAGCAAGGTGTAGCTCATTACAGTGTGTGGCTCACTGTGACATGGATTCCCATAGGTGGAGCATATCCATTAAGCCTGACTTGGACATACCATTAACAGGTATCATCCATATGTACACCAACTGAGTTACACATTTGTTTACAGTATTGAGGAACAGCTGTAGTACATTCTACATACTAAACACCATAACAGTTGTACATATCCCAGATGCCTCAGTGGTAAAGCCAGTGACTGTGTTGTTCATGGTCCCGGTTTCACGACCTGCAAAGGCTGTTATGTCATTCTGAGGTCCCGAATAAGGGATGTTGTATGCAGGTCATTAAAGCATGTTTAAGCACATGTTGGCAGGTTATTGCACTGGTAAGTGCTGGCAAGTGGCGATTAAACATGACTACATGGATAAGCGCAACACGGGTCTAACCTTTGCTGAATATCGTGCAGATCATGGGCAAAGCTGCCCACAACCGCTGAAATGTGCATTATTCACCCTTGTACTACCAGTGCCTGCTCTGAGAGGTAAAACGACCACTGCCAGGAGTAGAACACGCAACCATGTACACAATCTTCACAATAACCTACGACTAAGCTACCTGAGATGTACCAATGGCAGTTGTGTATTGTGACAGGTTAAAACACAAAAGGGCGGACTTTGTGGAAATAGGACAAACTGCTATATACCCAATGAAAGGTGTATGCTATATGTATGTGTATATATATATATATATATATATATATATATATATATATATATATATATATATATATATATCAACATATATAGAGAGAGAGGGTGAGAGAGAGAGAGAGAGATATATGTTGATATATATGGATATACACACATATGCAGATATATAGATAGGTTAACAAAATCCACACAACCATGGAGGTACATATAAATAGGATAACTACCAAATACCGAATGCTTTACATACCGACGAGGGTAATCACAAGGCTTAAAGACCGAAATACCATAGTACCGAAACACCAGAACTGCGAGTACTACTATCACGATGTTAAGGGACATTTAGTTAGTGCTTCTGGTGCTGCGGTTCAGGTAGGTAATTGTGTTTCTGATTGCTGTAGTGTGTGTAAGTGTGTGTTCTGAGTGTGGTGTGTGTTTCCAGGGGACTGTAATGTGTGGGTCTGGGTTTGCTTTGTGTGTCTGTTTCTGCTATCTCAGAGGTAGATTATTAAAGTAGGTGTGGTGTGGGGTGCGCAGCCACCCACATGGAGGGTGTATGGGGGCATGCCCACCTGCTCATACGTAGTGTAGGATGGTTTGTTTGGATGTGATGGGTAGCAGTCTGTCTGTGTGTGCGTGTGTGTGTTCTGTGTTTGTGTTACTTTCGCGAGTTTGACTGTCGTGAGTTTGAGTGTTTGGTATTGTGGGGTTTGGGAGTCTGGGAACGGTAATGTGGGCGTCGGAATTGTATGTGTTCCGGAATCCATGGGTATCCCGTATACAATGGTTGAAGTCTTCAAATGTGTGTATAACATGGACCATAGTAATCACACATTCCACCACGACCAAATGTTATGAACAAAGGATATGGAGAGTATATGCCTATACACTATTACAAATATGTGCTATGGACATGAGCCAAAGATAGGGTTACCACCTGTCCCACCTTGTGAGGGACAGTCCCTCTAAGTGCGGTAGTGTCCTGACCAAAATGAGTACAAATACTAATGTACTACAATCTCGAGACATTTGGCATGTTCCATATTTAATGTAATAGCTGCATAAAATAGTCATGTCTGTATCTAAAATACCTACATGCAACAAGAAACAGGATAAGCAAGTAAACCACTACAAGAATAAGCTTTTATATAGGCATATATGTAAAGTTCTATACTTTGTACTGACCGTGGGTATGTGTCGGCCTCTAAAATCTGATGTGTGTCCTGCAAATGTCCCCCTATGGCCATTTGAAAAGGTGGCAACCCTAGTCAAAGAGGTTCAGTCACCAACACAACTCCAATGAGTGCAAATATCCGTGGAAGAAATACACAAGACAGCTTTAATGTAGCAACACTTCATTACATACCGATGTATTTCTGAAGGGATTGAAGGAACAACATCAATTGCATGCTATACAGGAACCAATTAACAATGCCTTAATGAATCAGCCTGCAATTACCATAATATTAATCCACTAAAGGATAGGTCTTCAAATAGGAAGGAGCCCTCACACAGATATCAAATATGTATAAATGCAGCTCCTACTCACCTGCATCTTCTATGTACACCCACCTACATCTCCCCCACACCCAAAACAATTACAATACATACTGTAATAGCATCGCAAACATCCACTCACTCTATGACATCTGCAAGAGCCTTAACATACCTTGTCAGAGACACACTAACATGGCCCTATGTGAAGTAGTTGCTGTTGTACAATGGAACAGCCGCCAATGTTACAGGGTTTGGTTGCAATAATCTCATTTCAGATGGCTGTGCATGCACCAGGAAGTGTTACCAATTACTGGTTAACAGCACAGTACGATACACGTGTACATTATGCCAAAGATGTCAGGTGAGCACACTTCAAACCACCTAACGTTCTATGCATAGCCACACAGCCTTGACCTGCCCAAACATCCTTGCCAGACCTAAACATTTGCAGATGTATCAGGTACAAACCCTGCATAAGTAGCAATGCTCAGAAATATAACAGCTGGACTCACATGTAGAACTACATCCTCTAGCCATTACACACAATCCACAGGGGTCATGAACCTAATATATCTCTTTACGTCTCCATATAGCTGTTGCAATTCATCACAAACAACACATCCAGGCTGTCTTCCTTGAAGGTAGGGCAAAGGGACAACGCCCAAGTGGAGTATTCAATTATACACAACTGTTAACATGGCAAATGTTATTGGCTAATGGAGTAGCTGCACAGCTGATGTGCATGTAATCATCTACTAATGAACACCAACTGGTGGCAGGATGCCACATGTTACTGATATTTAAGTATAAAATGATGGCTTATCACACATTCAAACTGTCTGTATATACCAGCAAAACATTACAAAGAGGATTGCAACACAAACCGAATAAGATTTAAATTACCACCAATGACAACTCGGGTTACTAATAAGGTATGAAGAACACTCAGTATGTCAGTGTATGTAGTACCTGTTCTGTAATAATTAAAGTGTACACAATGCATATAGTGGAAAAAGGTATCTTGTAGTGATGTATTGTTGAGCATAGTAACGCTCATAGAAATTATGTGTGTACTGCTGTAGGCCACAAGGTAAACACCTCATACACCACAAGGGATGCTATATAAGGATTTTGAACACAACAGTTCCACTCCAGCCACTGTCAGTGGCAGAGTTAGTCCAAGAAGTACGTGCCATAACAGGGGATAGTATATGTTTATATACTGTAACAGTAGGCATATGTATGGGTGTATAACTAAGAATAACATGTCGAAGGTGAGTCTGCTGTGCAATTATGATTTGCATTGTGGGATATTGTGCCAAAAACTGTGTAATGTACAGTATTGTAGGTAGATATGTCTAACATTTTACATAGCATTACTGTTATGTTAGGCAAACATCAGGTATGTCTATTGGCATGTACAATACACAATAACAGGATACATATGACTTGTAGTCCCCAGACAGTGTATCAGCATGATAGCTAAGTGAAATGGAAGTGCTAGTTAATTATTCATGCACAAAAGACATGTAATAGGTTCATAGGTAGGTACTATGCTGTCGGGCCAAGGGCATTTATAAGCCTAGCTACAGTGTATTGGCTGGCGCCACCTCCCTAGGTTAGTTTCCTGTGCCTCTGAACAGCAGAGCCATTAGTTCCCTGTGCCTCTGTCCAGCAGGGCCACTGCACTGATCCCTGGTGTACATGTCTGTCTCCCACCCACCCATCAAGGTTTCTCTTAAAGAGTGCTAGTGAGGTTCCCTGCCTGATGTACATTGGAATCATGTTCCAAAGCATGGGGAGTGTCCGGTCAGGAATGTATTCCTCCAGCACAGATGTACAGAGATATCGTTGCATTTAGCTACATATCCCAGAGCATGTGGCTTTCAGGGGCTTTTGCTTATGTGGTGCATATCCATCAATACTGTTTTGGACATGGGCCTTGTATGTCCAGCAGAGATCACCTCTGAGTACGTTGTATGCAAACAAGTACAGCAAGAGTTTCTGTAGTTAGGCTGCATATGTCATCCTTCAGAGGTCAGTATTCCTCTTGGAGTGGTAATGTTGTGGTGTTTCAAGCCATTGCTGTTGTCTCGTAAGGTAAATCCTAAATGGGGTGTTGCACCCTTTAATGTGTCTCATAAGTCATGAGTAGAGAGGCACAATGACTGCTTTTGTTCTGGATACAAACCCATTAGAGATTGGGGGGGCACTTAGAAGGATATCCACACAACCTTGCCAATATGGTTATCAAAGGAGTGAATGCTATCTACTTAAGTTCTAAGATCCCTTATTATGTCTTATGTATGTAGGGGACTACCACCTATGTGATAGTCCATGGTTAATTGATGTAATCCAAAGGGGATGTCTATGCACCTTGTGGCATGCAGCTTGATGCCATGTTATTGACACCAGGCATCCTTCTCAGTGACACCCTCATGGAGGGTGTCTGTATCAGTTGGGCAATCAATCATGGCCCCTAGTTTGCAGTCATCTGCAAACCCTTTCAGCCTAAGTCCTCCTGTGTTAGCCTGTACCTCAGAGAAGCATATACCAAACATGAGGGGCCCTATGACCGAGCCCTGGGGGACGCCAGTTGTAACTGTTTTACAGTAGCACCTAGGGTATGCTACCTTCACTGTGTGGGTTCTGTCCATGAGCCACTTTGCAAAACATCTCATGATGTAGGGGTTAATGTGCAGGTGGATGTGTATGTTTATAATACCAGAATGGGGAATGGTGTTGAAAGCCTTTGAGAGGTCAAGGTAGGCTGTGTGGACCTCCTTACTCTCATCTAATGCCTTGCTAACTGTCTCAAAGGAGTCCACCAGGTTTAGGAGGCATGGTCTGGCCCTCACATATCCAAGCTGTGTGGGATCAAAGGTTTGGAGGCCACCAATGTCTCTGTGAATGAGATCCATGATGATGTGCTCCATAGCCTTGCAGAACAGGCTAGTCAGGCGTATAGGGCAATAGTTCCTATGGTCCGTTGTGGCTCCACCTTTGTAGAGTGGGATAACTGTTGCTGTGCACCATTCATGGGGCACAAGGCCTGATGCAAGGCTATTATTGAATATGGTGCCTATGTGGGGAGCCAGTTCGTTCTGAAGTTCGTGGAAAATGCAGCCTGGGATGTTGTACGGTCCCATGGATGCTGTGTTCTTGGCTTTAGAGAGTACAGCTTTGAACTGCATAGTTGTGATTGCAGGGACTCTGCATCATTGCTGTATGTATAGATATCTTTAGGGTGTGAGAGGGGTGTAAAGTTAGCACTGAACCTATCTGCCAGGATGTTGCCAATATCAGTAGGTTCCATAATGTTCGTGCCTTACTGCTGTATGTCAGAGCAGATGCGGGTATTGCCATCGAGACTAGTGACATACATTTAGAATGCTTTGTGGTAGTCCTTGGAATTAGTGGCGGTTATGTTTACATAGCTAGCTTTGGTGTATCTGATAAGGGATCTCAGATTCTTACTGAGGCTGACCAGGGAGCTCCTCCACTCATGGGATTGTACTCTCATTTGCAACAGTCTCTTCCTTTTGTTGTACATTATGTTTATGGCAGTGGACCACCAGATTGGCTTCCTTTTTCTGGAGGGTAGTGTTATGGTTCTGTTTGGGATAGCACGATCCATGCAGTCGTGTAAGTGCTAATAAAGTGCATTCGTGTATGATTCAGCGATTGTAACTGTATTGTTCATCTGCATGGGTGTCATGATGTTTACTACTGCTGTCATAAGAAGCCTGAAGTTGACTTTGTAGAAATATTGTACTGTATTTTCCGTAAAGGGTGTGGTGGCGGGATGTGAATAACAAGGGTGATTAGCGTACATTCGGATCTGACCAATGAGGAGATAACCACAGGTGTGGAACTCCAGTCACACATGTTGGTAATGACCAGGTCTAGGATATTTTTGCCCCTGGTGGTGGTGTGGATAGGTTGATCCAGGCTATTGGAGTTTATGAATCCCAGAAAGCATTGGCCTAATGTGTCGGTACATGAGTAGGTATCCCAGTTAATGGTGGGGTAGTTTCAGTTGCACATTAGTAGTGTGTCTGGTTGAGCCCTAATTTCCAGTACACCAAGAAGAGAGGACCATTAACGGTGGTGTATGGTGGAGGATCTGTCGCAAGCTACAATTTGTATAGCAGTTATGGCCAGAGTTAGTTGCACTTGAATAACCTCTGATGCATTGTGCTAAGCAACTAGCCTGGAGGTGTGGATATTGTTAGGAAATATGGACACACCTCTGCTGTGGGTGTTCTGGTCCTGGTTACATGGCTAAAAAGTGTGGTATGAGTAATAGCCTGGTAGTGCAGGGGTGCGCTTAGGAGCCTTGAATCAGGTCCCAGTTACTGCACAAATATCGCAGCGGTCCATTACAAGGAGTGCCTCGGGTGAGTGCATTTTGAGATTAAGACTTCAAGCATTGAGTAGCATTACCCTCAGTTTTTGCTTGCCTGTTACTGTTATGGTGGTGAATATGTTATTTGAACCTTGCCTAAAACAGACACTATAGGAGCAGCAAGAGCCTTAGCCATTATCCAGAATCCCAGGGCCAACAGGTGCAGGCCATCTGTGCCAAAGCACTGTGGTCTGTCGACCATGTCATTCCAAGCAGACAGATACTGGATACCCTTAGAATGACACCAGAAGCATAGCCAATTGTTAAAGTAAATAATTTTGTCCTTGTACTGCATTATCAGTCTGGATGATGGCAGGATGCTACTCAGGGCTAGGGCCATACCTGCCTGGGCTACAAGACTGGAGAGCTATTCCATGTCTCTTTACATGTAGTCCAGGAAGATACATCTCAGGGCATTCACACTAACATGGACAATGACACAGTCATATTGTACTTGTTGTGGAGTGACCTGAGTGTGTAGGTTATGTTGTGGATCCTGTTACCCGACAGGCTGCTGACAGTAACTATCTCCTTGTTTAGCCTGGTGAGTGGGACATCAGTGTGGTCATCTATAGAGTCACCTATGACTAGTGTGTTGGGTACATTATTTTGCCCTATTGGCTGTGGTTGATTGGCACACTGAGTCTGTGGGCTATAAGTCATTGGTGTTAAGTTGGGGGATGGAGGCTGCTTGTGTTTCTGCTTTGGAGTTCTCTGTTGCCTAGACAGAATAGTATTGAGAGGCTCTGCATATGTTGTTGTGTTACTATGTGTGGCCTGTGGTGGTGGAGATTTAGTGAGACTATGTGATGAATATGGTGTGGTGCAAATGTTTAACTTCCCCACATGATTGTCAAGTTCAGTCTTGGTTGGAGAAAGATTTACCTCCAGTATGGCTAGATAAGTGTATGTCCCACAGGTTGTAGTGTTGGTTGTTAGGAGGAGAGGGTTGACTGTGTACATGAGACAATTTCTATATTGCCTCAAGATGCCCATATTCATCATATAGACAGGAGAGAACACTGGGAACTGACACTTGGACATGCCTGAATATATAACTATGTCCCTCTAGATAAGTGAGGGAAGTGTGTACAAGAGCTGTTTTACTCTAAGCAAGTGGGAAATGTACGTACAAACACTGTTTACCTGTAGGGAATGAGGAGGATTGAGTGCTACAGTAATTAGTAGCTCATGTAGTGCTTACATGTTCTGAACAAGTGCTGTGCATGAATAAGCAATACAGGTAAGGTGATGGATAACATAAACACACTGCCCCCCCAACAGGTACACAATGATATATCCATGTACACTACAGAGCCCCTGTAACCATAACTATGCAGGTACAATGTGCACTCCGCTGTATGGGACCTGTCCACATCCCTGGTTGTATCATACACATATGGCAAAACAGTTTGCTCTACACATACACATCATGTAAAACATAGCTTCATGTCAGTCTGTGTACACACTGAATGGTGCACACCAACAGTTATCACAACCCACAAAGTGGAAACACCACTAATAATGGAAGGCCCTGCACTACTACCCGGCTGAGTCTGGTCTGAAAGGCCATGAACCTTAATTAACTTATTTGTTGTCAGCAGTACAGATGTAGATGACAGTAAGGATGATTTCACACTGCATATCATACCTGTGACAGGTCACAGGATATCATCACCCATATTGTGTTCCACCTACACTCAGTATACTAGATGTACATTCGTATGTCACAGGAGTGTTCTGCCAGTGGACTGTTGGCAGAACCAACACTACAGAAGGTGTCTGATTAATATGTGCATATCACACCAGTGCCAGCTACAGTAAGACAGGGTTAATTCATTGTACTCCACCTCATTGTAGACCACACCACACAGACAAATGGAAGGCATCTGCCTATGTATGTATGTGGATGGCTATGACTCGGTGTTGTTGACAACATACAGAAGGGGCTTTGTGGGTGAGGTGTGTGACATATGTGCACAATCTGACAGCTGCATATTGCATTGTCACCGCTATGTTAATAACCCTGTACCCATGAAGGTCAACATAATGGACACTGTGTGTAAGGGATGCTGCTGTGCAGTTGTCCTTCCTGAGATAGTGACATCACCACACCTTTTATGTAGTCTTAAGTGGCAACCCTATTCATGACAGGGTGCCAGCCATGAATATAGAGATCATTGTTCAGCAATACTCATCACTTAAGTGACCTATATTGGATCACATATTACGTTTAAGGGGTATTGACCATGTTTGGATGGCCAACAACAGCATTCCCAATCCTCATCTCCACTATGTAGCATGATGCCTACCCTGCATAAAGCCATGTTTAACACTGTGATGTTGGACATGCTACACGTACATATCCTGATCTCAAATACATACATCATGGACATCCACCTTCCTAGTACAAGGATCGCCACATGCTGGACAGATCCTTGTACCATACACGTTACATACACCTGACATACTATGCATCCCTGTCCAGCAAAGCTGCACATTGCCCCTCTTTCAGACATGGTGTGATGACCGCATGGTAGATGTATCATTAACCCTGTGGATCAGTTATGTGGCACTGCTTCACCTGGCACCAGAAACACGGTTGTCAGCTACAGCTAGGTAACCTTACATCCTAGGCTCATACATGGCCCAGGGCATACAGCCTACTAGATGACTTTGGCAGTACATGCTATAGTTGATAACCATCCCTGCAAATACCATCAGGCTAGCCAGTGTCCCATGTGTATCACATGTGTAACACAGGCAATACATGGCAGGATGTTGAACTGTTGTACAGTGCTGTGTAGATGTATATGGAAAAACACATGCATGTAAAACCTTCCATGTGTATGTCTGCAGATTCACAGGTCATTACCGTTAAGGCAGTGTAAGTGTTTATATGTGACATATACACAGCATCAAGGTCGATAGCATGAATGTGGATGCATCCAGGCATGTGTTGATAGGTAAGAACACCAGCACAGGCAAACAGACATGCCCACATCAAGACAGCATACACATGGAATATGAGCAATGTAATCAGGTGACACACTCATATGTGGTGATAATATCCAATCACCATTGAGTGTCACATGTGTGTGATACAAACATGTCAGTGGTGTCAGTGTCATGTAGATTTGCAAAGACAAATATTTAGATGTAATAAATGTGATACACATGTATGTGCAGCTGTAGCTCTGTGCATCTCTAAGATACTGTGACCTGTCTCTATCATTATGTCTTCCAGGTATGTCATGTGCAAGGCTACCAGCCTATACATGCTTGGAGGATGAGGCCCTCATATCTTACCTACATGACAACTATGATGTCCTGTTTAGCCATATGCCACAGGATGCACAGCGGCAGGATGACCCGAGGCAGGAACTTCGCAGGAGGGTTAATGATGTGGGTGGCCATAACTGCACATACCAGCAGGTGTGCAGACACTGTACAGACCTAATTAGATGGGTGAAACAGCATGTGAATGCAATTGTCAAGGAACAAGGTGGAACAGGTGATGGTCCACCAACCCAGCCTCCACTCACATGTACCGAGTAGCTACTGGCCAACATGGGGACACCTGCAGAACAACATCCACAAGCCTTAGCTAACATCATGGAGGTGGGTGTCTCTCAACCACCGAACCTGGAGTTGTCTGGTAAGTCACTGCTGCACATATAACTATTATATCCCATATAGTTGCATGTGTCATTGTACAATATGTAATGTAACATCATATGCAAGGCATGTATACACACATGCTGCATACTATAGTATGCTACTCTGTGTAAGCACACATGTGTATACTCCATAGTATATCCTATTGTACTGGCATATGTGTTAACATGCACATTGCACCCTGTAGCTGTCATACAGGCATGGATAATGATCATACTGCTGTGTCACCCCTATATAGGTACCTCTGGCATTCCGCTAAGACAGCAGCCCATTGCAGGTGAGACGGTTATAAAGTATCAGGCATGTTAATGCACAGATCTGTTTGCCATGTGGCCATTTACCACATGTACACATAATGTACGGTCCTGTCACAATATACAGGTCGCATCTGCAATTCATCACAATGGCTATCCATGTGCAATGCATACAAACTATGTGAAACACCAACATGAAACCTCACAAACTGTCATTGCTAGATGTGTGGACAGCTGTGCATACAATGGTGGAGGTGTTCAATGTAGGAACATGTACTACACATCAGAACTACACGTGGAGTATACAAACAGTACCACACAGTGAGCTGGAATATGGGCAGCCCACAGGATTCACCTGTGTGGATTATGCCCCTGCTATGACTGCACACATTGTGATGTGCTATCTGACATGTCCAGGACATGTAGTGGGCTGGCTGCAACACTATATAACTATCCTGTAAAACATACCCTGCATACCAAACATACAACCCTTTGTCTGCATAACCCTGTGGTCAGTGGAGTATATGACATCTATGGCTGTATGTCATATGGGACATCACAGACATGTGAGATAGATGGCCGTCACAACTATTTGGCCAACACATGTTCACGCATGGCCATGGAGGATGGCCAGAGACATGAAGCAGCACACAGTAGACATGATGTGTTTGTGTGTACACCCTGTTGTATATTGGCTCCACATGGTCTAACTATAGCCTTTGTGTAATGGTTATATTGCTGATGTGGAACACTAGACATCCTAAAGGCCTGTGCACAGCTTGTAGAGGTGTAACATCATTTGACCACATAAGATGTGTTGAATATCATCAGTGTGTCACAGCATGACAGCAGTCACCTGTACAGCATCCACATACATACACAGACAACCACATCAGGCCACATATATAGTACATTTCCCTTGGTGCTGACGGACATCACTGTCATCCATGCACCTCGTGCGTGTGTGGTACACAAATGTCATGTGGGACATGGTGTATTGACAAGTTTGTCATGTGTGGACATAGTTGCCAGGCAGCAAAAATATGTGTGCAGATGTGCAGGGGTGTCATCCATATGGCCTTCGGTGACCTGTGTCACACATTCCACATCATGGTTTAGTGTGTATACACCTCAGTGACGTGGGTCACATTCCACTGTATATATGTATTGTGTATACACACAGTCATGGCTATGCACTGTGTCTGTAATTCACACTGTATAGCAATAGAGATGCCTCATGATTCCCTGCAATGGCACTGTGTCTGTACTTCACACTGTATAGCAATATAGATGCCTCATAATACCCTGCAATGGGCGTGCACATCTGCTACAAGTGCATTTTATCTGTAGGGCAGACAGACAACAGTGCAATGTGACACCATTACTCCACTGTATATATGACAGGACACCATTGTGTTAAACATGTATGCATGTCAATGCACACGTCAGCAGATTACATGTCATACTACATGTTAATGCCAAGGTCATATGTCACACATCAGGCATGTCTACTGTTAACCTGTGCTGGTCTACATGGTGTAACACAGGGATGCATGCATACTACTATGATTGTGTGAAATTCATGGCTTCTGCTATGACACATGCATGCTGTTGTGTGCAACCCAGGGATGTATGATAACTACCACTATCATTGTCTGAACTGCATGCCATCTGCCGTATCACATGCATGTTTCATGCCTTCTGTCATATCACATGCATGTTGTGTGTCTGTGTGTGTCTGTGTGTGGTCTGGATTGTAATGTAGATTCTTTGTCTGCCCTCACAGATGCTGTAGGTGCATTACCCTCCTGTGGTCCATCTTATGTTAGTGTCCCCACAGACTCTAGCAGTGATGATGAACATATGCTTGAGACACAGGCAGGGTTGTCAGGGGCTGAATCCGTGTCATTGGCTGCCATTCGACCTATATCCCCCTCATCCCCACACACAGATCTCATGCCAACACATACCCCATCACCAGTGGCCATAGAGGAAGGACAGTTGGTGTGTGGTAGCTTGGAACAGGAAAGTGTGGTGGCTATGGAAGGTGTGTCTTCACACCATGGTGTCAGGCAAATGACTGGATATGGCCCACACAGACATGTGGCCAGTGCTGCTCATAGAAGGACCTCTGGCCGACATGCCCCTGCAGGACAAAGCGCAGCAGCTGGTATCACCAGATGCATGTTTCAGGCTGTAATGATGGCACAGGCACATGCTGAATGGCAGAATAGAGAAGGGCAGAGGCTCCAGAGGGCTGCTATCCGTTCTTTAAACAACAACATCCAGGCAATGGCGAATGCTCAACTGCAGATTGCTGAGGTTTTGGACAGATGATTGGGTGACATGGTTGGAGTCCTTGACTGTGGCATGACAATCCGCGAGTGTGAGCTGTCTGTGCTGGAACATCTGGTAGGAGTGAGGCATAGGGCATGTGGACATAGGCCAGCTACGTCACCTGGTGCAGGTCTACGTGAGCAAGCTACCTCACATGCCTGCTCCCATAGTGGCGGTAGCAGCAGCAGTGCAGCTGGTGCTATGCTGTCCACACCAGGACACAGCAGGCCATGTGCACATGGCCCTGGATGGTCCCAACAGGGACACGGTTCCAGAGGACATGTGTCATCAGACAGTACCCAATCATACCTCACAACTGTTCCTGATTTTCAGG
Source organism: Protopterus annectens (assembly GCF_019279795.1). Classification (NCBI taxonomy): domain Eukaryota; kingdom Metazoa; phylum Chordata; order Ceratodontiformes; family Protopteridae; genus Protopterus; species Protopterus annectens. Next base: position 1,903,478,243 of record NC_056729.1, read on the forward strand.
GACGTCCCTGATTTTGACTCAAATTTTAACTCTGTCGCTCTTAATCCCTCCTAAAACTAGTGACTTTTGGAGGAAAGGTGGTGAATTACACTTAATGAATAATGACAATAATTAAGAGTTATAAACTTCTTTTACTTCAGAAAATATGTATTAATTCATATGCTCTGATTCTGTCAATGTTTCAAGTTAATAGCACTAATATTTTAAAAGTGTCCCTGATTGTCCCTGATTTTTGCTTGACTTGTCCCTGATTCTGTTGAAATTTGTCCCCAATAGGTTGAGAGGTCTGTACCCAATGTGCACCTCTGCCTGGTGGTGCCCGTGCAACCTCTGGTAGGCACAGGTCACGTGGCTGTGGCCAGACACCGTGAGCTGTAAAACCTGGTCTGTACAGTCTGGAGCTGTCAATAATACCCCTGTGTAGGCCAGACACATGCCATAACTGTGTGCATACATACATGCACACACCAGAAACATCTGTAGGGCACTGCAACACACACATGCATAACAGCCACACATGGCCATTTACATCACAGGCCCTAACCCACACAAATGATGTCATCCACTGGTGCAGCCTAGGCCCCTGGCAAACATTATCACTCTGTGCATATGATGATGTCTGTGCCGCATCCCTGTCATCCACACCATCGGTGCAGGGACATGCTCATATGGTCTGATGCACAAGTTGAACAGAATATGGAGATAAGTGTAGATTACAATTGCTGTGTACTGTTAACAGCAGCAGACATACCATGTAGTACAGGTTTAGAATGCATTGTTTACTGTTCACAGTATGTGTCTTGGTAACAACAGTAACAGCATGTTGGTCATGATGTCCTGCTTCCCTCCTTCAGGTCTAATTGCATGTGCCGGTGAGTGTCAGTGTTTGCAGTTAGTGTCCCATGTGTAAATGTGGACTACTCACAGGTATGTATGGAAATACCAGCATGCTATTCATAGCTTCAACATCACAGTTAGAAAGGCTGACATTCCAAAGACGTCTACAGATCTACTGATCCAGGAGCATGGGAGCTGTGTATTAAGCTACTGTGGCTAGAGATGTGACATCCATACTGGGTGACATCACAGGTACAGTTACATGGGGCAGGGAGTTAACATAGCAGTCTAGCTGATGACAAGGGTAGAGGCCAGTTGATAGCGTGATGCCTCATTGTGTAGCAGTAATACACATTCCCATTACAGGATGTGAACACACAACTACACACACACACACACACACACACACACACACACACACACACACACACACACACACACACACACACACACACACACACACACACACACACACACACACACTTGATAGTGTTGAGGTGAGGACCCCTACCTATGTGGTAATCACCATTACAGTACTGTGCACCTACATGATGCGCCACGGAGAATACATATGTACAGGTAGTCAGTATGGCCTAAGATTGAGGGCATTAACAGGGTAGTAGATTGCATCGCTTTGAGGGGGTAGGGGTCCTATCTGTTCACTATGGTGACATACATCCTCACTCTATGGACCAGACAGCCATACATACATACACACACACACACTGTGGCATTCACAATTGAATACATCTATGTCATGCACATAAAGATAGCTCACTTGTGTGTGATACACACCCAACCCCTGCCTATGTCCTGCTTTCTACAATGCAGTATGTACAGATATCTACAACAGTGTACAGGAGAGTGAGTAACAAGTGGGATGTATTCCCCACCATACGTGACATACATGGACACACAAGCAAACACACATGACAGTACTGTGAATCAAACACCTGCTATATTTTTGATACATATGACACACTTGCAGCAGTATTACACACATTGCAATGTGTACCGATGCTTCCTTTGGCAATTGTGCTAATATATGCACATGGGAGGTCTTAAGTGTTACAGGTGTCAAGTGATTTACAGTCAGTGACACCCTGACCACTGTCTAGATTGTGTGTGTTCCCCTTCAATTAACAGAACCATAGCTTAGTGGTTACACAGGTTATTGTAGGACTGCTTGTGACACACCTGTGAGCTGTCCTCAGCAAACATCCATCTGCAAAGATGCCCCACCACTTAGTTATGTCCACACATCTGTCCATACCTGATGTACATCTTACCATACTGTCAGCATATCACCATATACAGTTGGCAATGATGGGGCTGCATTGTAACTGCATGTTGTAGTAAGACACACATCACCTGCAAACATCAGCTACTGCACACGCATGGTAGCTAACCGCACACCACTACATGTACATGTGTGTAGTTCCTACATTCATTTGGCCATGTTTGTAGGCATTGCAATTGGTGGACGTGTAATGACATACGTGACACATGGACTGTTGTATGATATGATAGTTGTCATGGGTGACCAGTACAGAGGGAATGTTAACTCAGTCAACATTGATATCACACCTTATGTACTGTTAGCATTCAACAGCCATGGACCTACCTTCCATGTGCATGTGTGTAATTGCTGTAACCACCTGTCTGCACAAAGGATAACAACAGCTATACATATGTTGTGTGTCTGTGTGTGTGTATGTGTGTGGGTGGCATGCATATATCCATGGCAGGTACATGTATGTCATATCCAAACATGAGGGTGTTTACTGGTGTACAGCAACAGTCATCTGTTACTGCTGTATATAAACAAGGGCCCCTAGTATGTGTACAGCTGACCTGGTTACAAACAGTGGTATTGTTGCATTGCATAACACATGATGCAACTGTGTCAGCACATTTTTAGTCTGCACGGTTGATGTAAAGCTAGGTACAGTCCACTGGTCAAAGGTCACATGGTGCTGTACTATTATATGTCCTACCACATGTATGGATGTGTGTTGCTGGTCCAAAGACATGGTGATGTCTGAGGGATACATCTTATAATGCGGCTTTTGACACTGTGACCTGCACCTGACACATCTGTAATGCCTTTTGAGGGTGTACTGGTCACTACATGTGAGTGGCCTTTATGTACATGGGGACTCCACCACCTGGAGCAGTCCGTACCTGTGTTATGGCCCATGTGTCTGGTTCCAAGGTATACAGTGGTAGTGCTACTGTGCAGTACTGAGCCTTCAGCCAGGTGTTCCTCACTGCACAGATGTCAGTATTCTCCATTGATGGATCTACAGTGGGCAGCTGTGATTATGAATGCTACACATCTAGCACTGTTTAGCATACACATACAATGCAGTTGTCCTCTAGGTGTCAGGGTGTTATCCTGCTTTCTGGACATTCGACTATGAATGGCACTATATGGGTGAAGTAGCCACTCCTGGCAGGACATCACCACGGGTGGAAGTATTGTGCCAGTTATAGAATGGTACATCTAAGGTGATGGACAGCAGCAGATGTGTAGAAGACCGGTGTCATATATATGTAGTGCAGCGTTCCTGCTAACAATGACAACTATTGACATTGGAGTCCATTACAATGTGTTGTTCACGTCTAACTGTAATAGCATGGCCACTGTGCCCTTCCGTGTTTAGAATCAGAGTGCATACAAAACAGCCCTGTGATGCTAAGTGTGTGAGCATGCCCAGTATAACCTTGTGTAGATGAACACGTCATGCATTCCAAACGGCCATGTGCTATGCCCAGTATGACCTTGTATAGATGGACACATAGTACATTCCAAACGGCCATGTGCTAGTGTGTGAGCATGCCCAGTGACACCTTGTGTCGGTTATGTGCCTCTATGTGTATGGGCATGGCCATTGTAACCCTGTATAATAATAGTAGTCATCCATTCAACAGATGGCCATACTCCACTTCAGGATGGATTCCTACATTGAACACACAGGTTCACAGGTATGTACATCATAACTGCCAGCATCCATGTCAATGTCCACATTCTTAGAAGGTCATAATGACAGTTTTGAAAGGTGTAGTGTCTGTGACATGGCTCATATCTATGTAGTATTGTAATAGTGGTCTGTAGATAGATAGTTGTTCTGATCCCACCACTGGCGTGCGTGTTTGTCTCCGTCTGTCTGGGGACAGAAATATGCTTTTACACTGCTCACACTCCATACAATTCCTATCGCCGACTTTGACAATGCTGATGATGTCACCCACCTAGACGTACACCCCTGGGAGTGCTGTGTCCCAGTAATCTCAGTAGCACGTTCTGTAACTGCGTAATGCTGTAGTGTGATGAGGTAGTTAGGTCGCTGTCCTAATCCCAGGCATGCCAACTGTGTGTGTGTGTGTGTGTGTGTGTGTGTGTGTGTGTGTGTGTGTGTGTGTGTGTGTGTGTGTGTGTGTGTGTCCATCTGCCTGGGGACAGAATAATGCTTTTAGACTGCTCGCACTACATACAATTCCTATCGGTGACTTTGGCAATGCTGATGATGTCACCCACCTAGAAGTACACCCTTGGGAGTGCTGTGTCCCAGTAATCTCGGAAGCACATTCTGTAACTGCATAATGCTGTAGTGTAATAAGGTAGTTAGGTCGCTGTTCTAATCGCAGGCATGCCAAGTGTGTGTGTGTGTGTGTGTGTGTGTGTGTGTGTGTGTGTGTGTGTGTGTGTGTGTGTGTGTGTGTGTGTCTGTCTCCATCTGACTGGGAACAGAATAATGCTTTTAGACTGCTCACACTCCATACAATTCCTATAATCAACTTTGGCAATGCTGATGATGATACCCACCTAGAAGTACACCTCTGGGAGTGCTAGATCCCACTAATCTGGGTAGCGCATTCTGTAACTGCGTAATGCTGTAGTGTGATAGAATAGTCAGGTAGGTGTTCTATTCAAAGGTATGGCAGGTGTGTGTGTTTGCAGTCATATCCTATGTGTTGGTGGCTGTGAGTGGCTAGCTACTGGATGTGTTGAGGAACATGTTTTGTTGTTTCCCTATATAGTGCCCATAAATGTCACAATCATCCAAGAGACTGGGTTGGCAAGACATACCCATACATTTGGCAATAGGCCTGGTGAGTAAAGTCAGCAGACCTAATATTACCCTGAATACAGTCTGAACCTGTGTGTTGCACAGAAACACACTTGCCTTGAGATTAACACCAGTATATAATACAGGAGGCGCTAGTGGTTTCCTTTTCAATCTTGTCTAATGCTTTGGTGTCATGTGGTTCACTCGAGATATATATTCTATATCTACTTATGTGTGTGTGTACATATATATATATATATATATATATATATATATATATATATATATATATTTATAAATTTATGAACATTAGCACACATACATCTACATGATGGAATACATGTCCTATACTGTTGAATGCCTGGACTGGATGATCTGTACATGATAACCTCTGATCTATGTATATATGCCATGGCTTAGTGGTAAAGCACATTGTCTGTGGTATGCAGGGTCGTGGTTTTGAGCCTTGCAGAGGCCGGTTGTTTTGTTGCTGGCAGAACAAGGGACATTGAATACGGTGTGAGTAAGGCACTTTTAAGCAGTTGTGTGTGGGTCTGCATGGCAGTAAGCAGTGGTTAGTTTTGGGGAGGCTCAGTATGGGTCATGTAACTATGCATTAGAAGGCAATACTATGCAAATGAGGTAAAGGATAGTGAATCCCAGTTATCGCCCAGGGTGTGATGCAGGTCCCAAGAGTGTATGTGTATAGATAGCCGGGTGCAGGACTCGGATATAAGTGAAATCATGGGTGTGTGTGTCAGGCATACTGTATGTGGATTGGAGCCTTGTGGCTTGGGATTGCTCCTAGCTTAGCACAGCTAAGCTAGGGGTGTGTCTATATCTGCCTAGTGCAATTGGGAGGGTTAACAGCAGTAGGAGAGTAATCAAGGTGAACTAGCTAAGCTGACAGGTGATATGTATCAGAATCAGCTGGTTACAGGGCCAGCAGACCAGCCCAGCCTAGAACACTACTATAAACTAAGCAAACACCTTCCCCTCTGGTTTTTCCACATGCTACACCACCGGTGTATAAATGCAGGGAAATTTTAACAAACAAACCTATGAAATTAGAAGGGATGCAGCAGGCAACATAGACCAATATGTGCAAGAGGCTGAGGGTGGTGAGGATGTGAATGCTGCCGAACAACTCTCAGTGAGGGAGTGTACAGACCCAGGTAACCTACCAGGGGCTACATGAGCTGGAGATAACGGAGCGCTATATGGTGGACAGAGACCTTCTACAGCAGATTGTTCAGTTGTGCCAGCCACACCTGGCACATCGAACAGGCTGAGGGGAACCCATCCCAGTTGATTCCAAGGTAAGTGTAGGCCTAGGTATACAAGTCACAGGTACCTCCTAAAGCACAACTGGGGATATTATGGGGATCTCACAGGCATCTGCATCCAGGGTATTCCACCAGTTCCTGGATGCCAGTGAGCATGTACATTTCCTCAACGCAATATGCATCTCTTCCACCAAATGGCCGACTACCCTGGGGTAGTAGGTGCTATAGCCTGCATGCACGTACACATCAAAGCACCACCCAATGAGACAGGTAGGGCCTAGATCAATTGCAGGGGCATCCCCTCCATCAAATGCCATGTCGTATGCGATGCCCAGGGTATTATAATGAATGTGTGTCCTGGCTGCCCTGGAAGCTATGACAATTCAGATACATGGCATCTGACACAGCTGTACCACAGCTTTGCCAATATGGACATCCCCTACGGTCACCTAGTGGGGGATGCTAGGTACCCACTGGAGCCATGGCTGATGTCACCCATCAGAAATGCACACACACCTGAACAACAATGCTATAATGAGGCACATGCACAGGCCAGACATATAATAGAGCATGTGTTTGGGATGCTCAGGTCACGGTTCTGGTGTCTGGACACATCTGATGGAGCCTTGTGGTATTCACAAGCTACATGCACCCAAATTGTTATGGTATGTGCTATGCTACACAATATGATCCTGCGGAAACAGCTGCTGCAGGAACAGCATGGGACAGGGCCACACAGCCCCCCACCAATGCCATGGCCTGTACAGGCACAGAGTGACTCAGAGGAGGAGCAACCTGAGTCGGACCCAGCAGGTGGAAGGAGACATGCCCAGTATGACCTGGCCTTGGCAAAGAGGCAATGCATAGCATATGCACTGACACAGTAGGGACCCAGGGAATGTTACCCTTTCTAACTCGCACAGACAGTAAAAGGGATGCCAAACATAACATTACCTGTGCTTAGCTATGTATAGGGAGTGTACTATGTGCATCCAGCATAGGCAGCCCTCCAGCACCATCCTCAGGTCTGGCACACCTTCAAGGTAAGTCAATCAACCTACCAAGTGGCAGATGTATTAAATGTGTTGGTACCTGTAGCTATGGTATGGATGTGAGCATACAAGGGAATTGGGTGGCCGAATGTTAAGGCAGCAGACAGTAGATGCCAGTAGTGGCACCATGACATCTGTAGCACATACTGGGGTCACTATAGTAGCCAGTAGTACACAGGGTGACAAAACCCACTGCAGGTAATGGGCTGAGCCTCATGTGTGTCCATACAGCCCACACAAGTCTCAACCAGCTGGACAGGTGTAGACCGACACAAACAAATGTGGTACTATGGCCTCTGAATGTGCCCTATGGGTAACCCCTCCCACAACCCCACACAGACAGACTACAGCAGGTCAGGCAGTTGGATGTAGGTTGTGAAGGCTAGGAAGTCAGAAACTAATATGTTGGTAAATAAAGCTATGGTATGCCTCTAGAAAGCACAATATGTAGGTCTACACACTGAAATTGAGTGCCTGACATACCAGTACAGTACTAGCAAATGTGTACAAGTGTCAGGTGTGCACCCCATCCAACGTACACATATAGCAACAGTCAGGTGTGCCCCCCCGCTCCTGTGTAGGAATGTAGATACAGTCGGATGCCCCCCCCGCTATGCAGAAATGGAGCAACAGTCAATACCACATGACCGATGGATACCCTGCAGACACAACATGCCACCTGTCAGTGTACAACGCAAAGGTCAGCACCACATTACAGACTACATGGACATGTAACACATGTGATAGTTGGCCATACTGGGCATGCTCACACACTTGAAGGTATGAAGGCAATGTCAGTCAACAACATACTGAATGGTCATACTGGGCATGCTCGCACACTTAAACACATGAAGGTCAGGTCTGCAAACACCAGTGGTCCGGACATATCTACCTGTGCATTCCTATACTGCTGAATGACTGCACTGTATGATATGTTTGTGTTACTGTCCGTTGTCTGTATATCTGCCATGGCGTATTGGTAATTCACATTAGCTGTGTGTGCAGGGTCCTGGTTCAAACCCTTGCAAAGGATGTTCATTTGGTTGCAGGGCAGAACATGCCCATTGGATATGGGGGGAGTAAGGCACATTAAAGCAGTTGGGAGTGGTTGTGCATGGGTTTGCATGGTGTTAAGCACTACTGACCTATGGTTACAGCTTCTTACACTCGGTTAGCTTCTACATTGCTTTACCAGTGCAATACTCGCATACTGGTCATCAAACATGCTTATAGCCGCTCGCTCCCGCACTTTCACATGCACTGACATTGGTGCTTGCATGTGTCACTCACACCCCTGGGTGGGAGCGAGGACCACAATATTACCTTGTGATGGCTATTACATCGGACTGCATGACTACAGTATCGGGAATGGCTGCACATTAGGCGACGGCATGGCATTCGACTGTACAGAATCAGTGGCCTGTCCAATGAATTAACCATATTTGTGTGTTCTTCATACAATCTGCTCTCATATGGCTGATACATGGGTACCGATACTTTTCAGTACAGACAAGTAATTGGGTCTTGGGAGCCACATCCATTGGCCAAGTCATGCTAGCGCATACCTATTGTAGGTTTGCCACCATTTAATTTGGCCAAGGTGGGACTTTAGGGTTAACACCTGTCCCACTTTGTGTCATAGGCAGTTGTGTCCTGCGGAAATAATCAAGACATAGCAAATGTCCTGATTACAGGACAGTATTATATTCTACATTTCTTTAATAGTTGCATGAAACAGTTATTTTATATATGACACTTCTATATGTTATGAGAAGTAGCATAAGCAATTAAAATGCTACTAGACTAAGCTTTTATTTGTGCAAATAAGTATAATTCTGTACTATGCACGGCTGTAGGTATGTTTTGTCCTGGAAAGTCTGACATTTCTACAGAACATGTCCCACTTTGGCGATTTGGAAAGGTGGCAACCCTATAGGACCTTTATGTAGAGACGTCACATTTTGCTGGGCAAAACATACCCACAGCCAGTACAAAAGAGAGTACTTCACTGTTTTGCCTAAATAAAAGGTATTCTTGTAGCATTATAGTTGCTTATACTGTTTCTTATAACATTTAGGTGTTTCAGATACAAAATAATTGTTTTATGCAACTACTACAGACAATATAGGAATTCTTTGCCCTAAATCACAGGACATTTGCCATAAGTACATTTATTTTGCAGGACACAACTGCCCAAAGGGGAGTGTCCCTCTTAAAGGTGGACAGGTGGTAATCCCAATCTATTATTCTATCATCTTTCTAAGGTAGTCTGCAGGATATGCGCTTTTCATCACTAGCAGACCTCTCATACGAATGGGGAAGAATGAACACTGAATCAGAGACACTGCATAACACCCTCAGGGACACATTTCAATGTTTGGTGCTATTAACCTGACACATTGACAGTTCCAGACTGTAGATATATATATATATATATATATATATATATATATATATATATATATGAATATATATACATCTGTGTGTCTGTAGACCAATACATTCCATGCTCATATGCACTTACACATGCGTAATGTTGTTTATATATGCTTCACCAGCATGCTAGTGCCTTATTCATTATGACACCGACACTTCACTCCAGTTATCTTATAATCGGTATTTAGCACGTTATACAGCAGACAGATGTCGCAGTATGTTCATGTACGTATTGACAATGGTAATTGGAATGTAATACAGTGTGATTTCACCCATCCATCTTCTGCACAGCCTAATAGTCCATCTACTGTCGATGTTTGTATGTGCACATTCGTATTATTTATGTCAACAAATGGAATACATGTGTTACAGAGAATGTACTGCAACATACTGTTGTCTGCATGTGTCTATGCATATATACCTATTACGAACTAGTTGACCTCCATGGGGCAGTCCATAAGAACTGGGCCACTCCTGGATCCATAATTTCATACTCATAGTTCCTCCACTCCACCCGTGTTGAATTTACACATGTAACATCCATTATCCACTTGTTATCATAGCCATAACACACCTTTACACATTGCCCACTCCAGAGTGTTTGGGACCCTACACACATTTTGTCCCACCCCGTGTATTCACAGGGCCTCCTGCCATGTATATTTCCACATACGTACCTTTCCTTGTGTAATGGATTACAGCCATATGCGTTTTACAATTTTTGTTGGGCCCAGCATGGGCTACTTTCTGTCTGTGTGTAAAGTAGACTTAGCAACTCAACGATGATATTCCCACTGGTGAAACCCTGCCTGTGGTGTGAGTGGCGGTGCTCTGCTCACAACTGTGCAGCTTTTTATGACATACGCTGACAGCTCTGTATAATACCATAATTGCTCTCGATTTCCTTCACATCCCTTGTATTGTTGCGATGTTTTTATATATATATATATATATATATATATATATATATATATATATATATATATATACATATATATATATATATATATATATCTATATATCTATATATATATATATATATATCTATATATATATATATATATATATATATATATATAAATATATATATTTCATGTATGTAGATATGTATCTATACACAAAAACACAAATATATATATGTGTGTGTGTGTGTGTGTGTCTGTGTGTATGTGTGTGTGTGTGTGTGTGTGTGTGTGTGTGTGTGTGTGTGTGTGTGTGTGTGTGTGTGTGTGTGTATATATATATATATATATATATATATATATATATATATATATATATATAAATATATATGTACATATATATATATATATTACATTTGTACATACAAATATACATTTCCTATGCTGGGAGCTGCTTACACCAGCGCAGTCGCAATCCTCTATGCTTACTGTGCCTTACATATGTTTACTGATGCTCATTTGTGCTTACTTGTGCCTTGTTCATTATGACAATACCACTTTGATTGAAGGGTTCTGGTTAATAGTCCCATGCGATACATACCTTCACTTTTACATATTTAAATGTTGGCTTTACAGCAGAGCGACATTCATTCCACAAGGAAAATATGTGCTATAGTCGAACTTGAACCGTGAATGCCTTTTCGTTAGGCGGATGCTCTAACCACTACACTATTGGTGTTCTGCTTCATTGATATGTATACCCATGGTACATAGTTACCCAAACACACACCTCAACACTTCACTTACACATCAGGCATCCATTTACCTGTTGGGGAAATCCACACTACTACACATGCGCTATTCCCTATTCCCTACTGCTCTGGACCCGTGCTGCATGTTGACTCACTCCGAAGATATTCAAACCTCCAAAGCCTATAGTCCTGGCACATACGTGTGTTTGATTGTCAGGGTGTTCATGTGGTCATCCAAGTTTATGCTTGTCCAGCTGGGGACCGTGACAGCCCTGTACCCATTTGACTGTCAGATTTAGCATGTGGACAAGGTTACTCCCACTGTTAGCATCCTACCTGTGGTTACAGACGCAGGGATTTTACCCACCTCTGACCAGCTATATTCCTTTGCATTCATTATGAGTGCTTTCTTGTTCCCATGTTCGTTCTGTGTGTGTGTGTGTGTGTGTGTGTGTGTGTGTGTGTATACATATATATATATATATATATATATATATATATATATATATATATATATATCTATATATACATATATATATAGTTGCCACCCTTTCAAATGGCCAAAGTGGGACTTATTTGGTACAAACATCAGGTTTTGCAGGCAGACACATACCCACAGCCAACACAAAGGACAGGACCTGACTTTTATGCCTAATTGACAGCTTCTTCTTGTAGCATTTTAGTTGCTTATTTAGTTGTGTATGACATTTACATGTTTCTGATACAGAATAACTGCTTTATTCAATTATTACATAAATATAGGACATATTTATGTCATTAAAGCTGAGGGCATCTGCCATTTGATACTAAATGTACAGGACACAACTGGCCAATGAGGGACAGTCCTTCGCAAAGTGTGACAAGTGGTTACCCTATATGTATGTACATCTATATATATATATATATATATATATATATATATATATATATATATATATATATATACATATATGTGTGTAAGTATGCATGCATACACATCTATATGATTTCATTACTTTGTTATTACCGTTGAATGGCTGTGCTGTGTGCTATGTTTGTGATAACATCAACGTTAGCTATAACTGCCATGGCTTAATGGTAAATTACATTGATTGTGATGTGCACGGTCCTGGCATCGGGCCTGGCCGACACGGTATATTGTGTTGCTGGGCGAAACAAGAGCAGTTGGACAAAGGGTGAGTACAACACTTTTCAGCTGTGGTTTTCCATTTAACCGCCGATTCACGTCACGCAAAATCCATCTACATTATTACTGTGATACGTCACCCCAGTTCACATTTAATTGGTTGTATATCATTATACAGCATAAAATTAGCAAGATATGCTTGTATATGGATTACGCGTCATAAATGGTGTGTACTGCAGTCGAACCGGCAACGTCTGCTCGATAGTTGGATGCTCTAACCACTACACTATTGGTGTTCTGCTTCATTTATATGTATACCTATGGTTCATAGTTACCCGAACACACGACTGAACACTTCACTTACACAGCAGCCATCCATTTTCCTGTTGGGAAAACAGCAGTACTACACATGCACCATTCCATACTGCTCTGGACCCTTTCCGCATGTTGACTCACTCAAAGTATATTCAGACCTCCTAAGCATGTAGTCCTGGCACATATGTGTATTTGATTGTCAGGGTGTTCATGTGGTCATCCAAGTTTAGGCTTGTCTTACTGGGGACCGGGACTGCCCTGTACATAGTAGAAAGTCAGACTTAGCATGGGGACATTGTTAGTTCCACTTTTAGCATCCTACCTGTGGTTGGAGATGCAGAGGTGTGCTCACCTCTGGCCATCCTGATATATAACAGCACTAAATATTACGGGCGGTTCCACTGCTGTTTCCCTTCACATTCGTTATGACTGCTATATTGTGACCATGTTCATTCTTCATAACTCCATATATCTTTATCTCTCTCTCTCTCTCTGTATGTATACATATATATATATATATATATATATATATATATATATATATATATATATATATATATATATATATATATCGGTATGTACATACACATGCATATACACCTACATACATTTTTTCATTTCCCATACTGTTTAATTACCACCACCTACCGTCACGCATACACACTTGCATACCTGCTTACGTCTAGGGTTGCCACCTTTTCAAATGGCCAAAGTGGGGCATTTTCTGGACACACATCTGATTTTACAGGCCAACACATACCCATGGTCAGTACAGGGTTTAGAACTTTACTTATTTGCCTAAATGAAAGCTTATTCTTGTAACAGTTTAGTTGCTTACTCTGTTTCTTGTAACATTTACGTATTTTACATACAGAAATAACTGTGTTATGCAACTGTTACATGAAATGTTTTTGTATCTTTCAGCTTTTCCCAATTAGGGGTCACCACAGCAGAACTCTGGTCTGCTAATGATTGGCAGTAAATCTTTACGTGCCAAATTGCCAGCTCTGACGCACAACCTTCAACGAAGCTACACGGTACATAATTATTTCCTACAATCACAGGGCATTTGCCATTGTATTATTTTTGGTCAGGACACAGCTGCCCAAACATGGACTGTCCCTCACAAAGTGGGACAGGTGGTACCCTGCTTACGTCTGCTTTAAAGTGCCTTAATCATCCTATATCTGACTGCCACTATGCGAATGTGTAAGGTATATATTCCTAATAATGCACGTGGGAAGACGTGCATCATGGTCAGGTGTTTAATCTCGGGTCATAGGTTCTGGAGGACCAGCTGGAGGCTGAGCAGTCTTGTGGACAACTACTGCTCATACAACTTGTGTCCGGATGTCTACAGGACTGGACATTGTGTTGGGACACCAAGTTTAATGTTCAGACAAGATACTTATCCCATGAGTGATGTCCAAAAATTGTGGAGACCAATGACCTCGATTCTTTTGGATTTACGAAAATGTGATAGAGTTATACATGCAAGGGATACATAGTTTGCAATCCTGCGACTACCTAGGGTGAGACTGCCTACTAGATATCAGTAGTGGTCACTATGTGCAGATATTGCTGTGCCAAGCTAGCAGCCCGAGTATGGTTGGATTTGGTGGACGTTCAGGAAGGGGGTGTTGTGTGCTGTGGAGGGGATGATGGGTATTCAATTATGTATCCAGGTGTGTTGGGGTTGGATGGCTCAGTTCAGGCCAGACCATTATAGGTTCATAGGTTCGTACTAGGCTATCTGCCCTAGGGCATTTATAAGCCTAGCCAGAGTGTGTGTGGCTTTCACCACCCCTTAGGATGAGAATACTACGCCCTTTTAGGGTTTAGTTTACTGTGCCTCTGTCTAGTAGTGACACAGAGATGACCCCCGGGGTAAACCTACGATCTCCCATCCACTCATCGAGATTTCTCTTGAATAGAGTCGGTGAGGGGCTCTGCCTAACATGGACTGGGATTCTGTTCCAGAGTGTAGGGAGCCTCTGGGTTATGAATCTGTCCCTCCAGCACATCCTATTTATTTCTGTGTTGAGGTTTAAGTCTCTTGTTCTCGTGGCTCTGATGGATTTGGATTTTCTGAGGTGGAGCATGTCCATTAATTCCGGATTGGACATGGCCTTGTACGTCAGGCACAGATCACCTCTGAGTAGGCGGTATGTGACTGAATAGAGGTGGAGTTTTTTCAGTCGGGCAGCATATGACATATGTTTAAGACCCTTTATCCTCTTGGTGAGGAACTTTTGGGGTCTTTCCAACTGCTGCAGGTGTCGGGTGAGATACATCCCAAATGGGGTATTGTACTCAATCATTGGCCTGATAAGAGAAGAGTACAGGGGCACAATGACCTCTCTTGATCTAGATGTGAAACCCTTCATGATAAGGTGGGCAATATAGAAGGTCTTCCTAACCACTTTGGCAATGTGAGTGTCAAATGAGAGGTTACTGTCAACCTGGGTCCCTAGGTCCCTGATTACCTCTTCCGCTTAATGGATTACCACCTATGTGGTAATTTGTCAGTACCTTGTTTTTCCCAAAGGGTATGACTATACATTTTTTGGCATTCAGCTTAAGGCCATGGCTCTGGCACCAATTATCCATTTCTATGAGGCCTCTCTGAAGGATGTTTGTGTCCGCTGGAGTATCAATTATGGTGCCCAGTTTGCAGTCATCTGTGAACTTTGTCAGCCACAATCCTCCTATGTTTGCCTGTACCTCGGAAAAATAAATGCCGAACAAGAGGGGTCCCAGGACTGAGCCCTGTGGGACACCGCTTGTGACTGGCTTAGAGTCTGACATAGCTCCAGCAACTCTGACCCTGTGGGTTCTGCCCTTGAGCCAGTTTGCAACAAGTTTAACCATCCCCACACAAGTCATCACATCCCGTGAAAAAAAAATAGATCTCCCATTCTGTTTCAAAAATGAACTTATGCAAGTTAATTGGTCATCTCTAAATCACTTCCTATAGAGACTAGTTAACTACTTCAATCATACTTTTCTGACAATCCTAGAACATCACGCTCAAATGCGTTCTATAAGAATTAAATCTTACTAGAAACAAAGCCTGGATAAAATGGCGCATTTTCTAAATAAACACTGAACTCCTTATTTTCAGAGAACAAAGAAATCTAACAAAAAGCCATTCTACAAGACAAAAGAACAACATCCCTACACCAACCACATAAATTCTGGACCGCCATAAATACACTGCTATCACCAGGAAAAGTTGCACACACCATCTATTGATTCAAACCCGACTGCCCATTACAAACAGCTAATGCCTTTAATACTTTCTTTACCTCTGCCATTCTAAAGCTAGCTAACCAACAAAGCCCTGATACCTCCAAACTGCTAAACCAAGGTCCCCCTCCCCCATTCCACCTCAAACCCATACCCACCACATATATATCATCCTTACTATATTATCCCACTATTCAAAGGTGGTGACTCTACTGAGTATTCTAACTTTCGTCCAATAGCATTATTATCACCACTTCTAAATCACCTGCTAAATAATAACCTCCTAGCCAAGTGCCAACATGGCTATCCAAAGCCTTTGATATGGTCAACCACAAACTTTCTCCTCCATCGTCTAAGTCCCCTTTTGACAATACAGCCTTAAATTGGAACTACCTTCACTACCATAGAGCAATGGTTCTCCAACCTTTTACACCCACCATCTTGTCTTCTCTCACAGCCAACAATGGCATCCTTATCTCCCCAGACAATAACACCAAACTACTAGGCATTACAATTGACAACCAACTCAAATTTGAAACTAGGCTCTCTGTATAGAATTAAATCTTTCCTTACTCCTGAAGCCAGAACCACTTCCACCCTCATAAAACCCTATAGCAATCTGAAGAACCTGCGTCCTCCAACAAAATACTGATGCATACTTCTCTTTCTAAGAACTCAGCAGGTGACTCCACATTCTCAAACTCAGTTGGGAAACTATGGAATCAACTACCAAACATCAATCCCAATATTTAAAACTAAACTTAAACATTTCTTTTCCAACCACTGGCTTTGCTCTTTGCAATAACCCAGACTAACCTTTTCATACCTCCCTGAGCTTTTTTTTTTTTTTTTTTTTTCTAGCAATAACCCAGACTAACCTTCATACCTCCCCCCTGCTGAGATTTTTTTTTTTTTCCACTCTCTCTATATCTAACTCTCTACATAACTCTTTTAAAGATGTATTAGACTAACTAGGTACTTTATCTGTACTGTCATATTGTATACTTTTCTAAGTAATAGAGAGACTCCTTACTGTACCTCATATTTGTACTCAAATGTTCTTAATTCTAACAGAAGGTTTAAAGTATATGTTATTAGATATTATTTGTATATGTTGATTTATTCTGATAAAGTTTTGTTTTAGTCTTACTATAGTAGTACCTCCACTGAAAATGGACATGTATCCAGTTGGACTAGCCCGGTTAACAAATGTAAAATAAAATAAAATAATAAATAAAATCTTGTGACATATGGGTTTACATTTAAGCTGGTGAGTTTGTCTATGATGCCCGAGTGGGGTATTGTATCAAAGGCTTTTGCAAGGTCAAGGTAGGCTGTGTGAACTGCCTTACCCTCATCAATGGCCTTAGTGACTGTTTCAAAAAAGTCGACCAAGTTCAAAAGGCAGGATCTGCCCTTGACAAAGCCAAATTGGGTAGGATCCAATGTCTGTAGGTCCCCAATGTCATTGTTTATGAGTTCCATAGTGATCCCTCCATAGCTTTGCAGAACAGGCTCGTCAAGCTTATGGGGCGGTAATTTCCAGGGTCCGTAGAAGCACCGCCTTTGTTAAGTGGGACCACTGTTGCCGTACGTCACTCTTTGGGTATGTATCCTGTAGTAAGGCTAAGATTAAACAGCAGCCTTATGTGTGGGCTTAGTTCCTCCTGGAGTTCATGTAGCACACAGCCCGGGACACCATCCGGTCCCATTGATGCTGTGTTTTTAGCTTTAGAGAGGGTGGCTCTCACCTGGGCATCTGAGATGTTAGGGAGGCTACACTCTGCTGGGATAGTTATTTCTCCTTTTGGGGGGGAGGGGGAGGAGAAATTTGCACTGAACCTGTCTGCCAGAATGTTGGCAATGTCAGTGGGTTCAGTGTATTTTGTGTCATTTTGGACTAACTCTGAGCATATCTGGGAGTTTCCACCCAGGTTGCTAACATAGCTAAAGAAAGCCTTGTGATTGTCTTTTATGTCTTTTGCGATTTTTCTCTCAAAGTTGGCCTTGGATGATTTTTTGAGTGATCGTAGTTTTTTGCTACTACTGATCAGAGATGCCTTCCCTTTTAGGGATTTTGCTCTGTCATGTAGTAGCTTCCTCCTCCTGTTGTAAAGTGTGTTTATGGCTGGGGTCCACAAGACCGGGCGCCTGCCTTTGGGGGAATGGGTCTTGGTTTTATTTGGGATTGCATGATCCATGCATTCTTGAAGGTGCCCATAGAAGGCATTTGCAAAGGATTCAGCAGTGTGGGTTGTGGTTTCCACTGGCCCAGGGGCCTTGAAGGATACCACTTCAGTCTTAAGAAGTGTGAAGTTTGCTTTTGAGAAGTTCTTCACTGTGGTCTTTTGTGCAGGGGGTGGGGGTGGGATGTGGATTTCCAGTGAGATTAATTTATGGTCTGATCTTACCAAAGAGGGATATACTTTCGGTGTGGAGCATTTTGTCCCCATGTTTGTGATGATCAGGTCTAGTATAGTGTCTCCTCATGTGGGAATGGTGACTATTTGTTCCATTGCATTTGAGTTTATGAATTCTAGGAACCTTTGGGCTAGGGTGTTGGGGCTTGAGTAATGTTTCCAGTCTATGTTTGGGTAGTTGAAGTCTCCCAAAATGATGGTATTTGGAGAGACATTCATACTCTCCAGTGTCTTCAGGAAGGCTGCGTGGGGTTCCTGAGTTTGACAGGGTGATCTGTAGCATGCTACAAACTGTAAGGCAGTTTTGCCTATGGTTAGTTGCACCTGGATTGTCTCTGATGCTTTGTGCGTTGCCACTAAACTGGAGGTGTGGGTATCTTTGATGAAAATGGATACTCCCCCTCCTTTTGTGGTTTGGTCCAAGTTTTGGGGCCGGAAAGCATGATATGAGGTAAAACCTGATAGTGCTGGGGTGCTCTCAGGAGCCTTGAATCAGGTTTCAGTCACTGCACAGACATCAATGTTCTCCATACTGAGGAGGGCTTTGAGGGCATGCATCTTGAGGTTTAGACTTCTGGCATTGAGCAGCATTACCCTTAGTTTTTTTCCACTTGTGTTTTCTAGGGAGGTAGGTTTGTCATTTGAGCCTTGCCTAAAAAAGGCACTATGGGGGTGGCAAGAGCCTTGGCCAATATCCGGAAGCCCAGGGTTGACAGGTGCAAGCCATCCCTTGCAAAGCAGCCTGGCTTGTCAAGCATGTCATCCCAAGCAGACAGACATTGGATCCCCGTAGAATGACACCAGTAATTAAGCCAATTGTTAAAACTGATCATTTTGTCTTTGTACTGTGGCATCATTCTTGGTGAGGGTAAGATGCTGCTCAGGGTCAGGGTCATACTGGCCTGGGTTACATAATCAGAGAGCTCCTCTATGTCTCTTTTCATGTAGTCCAGGGAGGTACGTCTCAGGTCGTTCACACCGGCATGTACAATGACTGAGTCATATTTGTACTTGCTGTGGAGTGACCTGAGTGCTTGTGTTATGTGGCGAATTCTAGCTCCCAACAGGCAGCTTACTATGACCTTTTCCTTGTTCAGTCTGGTGAGCGGGACGTCAGTGTGTCTGACTATGGAGTCACCTATTACAAGTGTGTCTGGCATGTTGTTTGGCCTTAAGGGCTGTGACTGTTTAGCACACTGACTTTGTGAACTATGTGTTGCATGTGCTATGTCTTGAGGTGGTGGTTGCTTGAGTGTCTGCTTTGGAGGCCTCTGTTGTTTTGGTAGATTTTTAATCAGCGCCTCCGAGTATGTTTTTGTGTGTTTATGTGTTTGGTTTGCAGTTGTGATAGTTCTATGTGAGACTGGGTTTGTGGTGTGCGTGGTTACCTTCTCCTCCTGACTGGTCTTGCCAGTACTGAATTGAGAGATCTCAGCCTCCAGTTTGGCTATATAGTTGCATCTCTCGCATATATTTGTATTTGTTGGGAGGAGGAGAGGGTTGTCTGTGTACATGAGGCAATTGTAACATTGCCTCAAGATTCCCAGATTCACCAGCTGAACAGGAGAGGACACCAGCAACTGACCCTTCGACATGCTAGAAATAGTGAAAAAGATTGCTGTGTAACTGAGTCAGAAAGGACCTATAGGGAAATGGGTACTCAGCAAAATTTAGGTGAATGAAGTACTTTCTTTTGTTTAAGAGTGCTTTACCTGTGTAAAAAATGCTTTAGGAGCAAGTGCTGAGCTTTTCAGATAGAGTATAGGCTGTTTAGATTGCAAGTAGAACAGTTCTAAGGGAAAAATTGAACAGCAGACTTGGCAGAGCCAGAAAAAGTTTAACCTTGTTTAACCAAAGCCGTGCAAATGTGGATTTTAAGCAGTGAACTACAAAAGAGCTAGGAATGGTCCCAAACAACCAATTACTACAGCTTCTTGTGCTGAGGTCACTTCCCCCAAGGACAGGTAGGCTGCTCAAGGCTCCCCACTCCCACTGGTGAGCAAAGAAGCTTCCTTCTATCCAAGTAAGGTAATGGACAACACAGGAACTACACCACAGCCCAGAATACAGCAATGCCTGCATACTGGTCTAAACTAGTCGAGAAAGGCGGGAAAACAAGGATTATTTTTTTTTTTTTTTGTAGAAACACACAGAAAATGCAGAGACAGTGATAAATTAGTTACACAGGCTAGCACACTTTAGTGGGCAGCCTCCACAGTTAAATTAAACAAACAAACAAGCAAACTTTTGATTAAATTCGACTAAATGTAACTTTAAGTGCAGATTTTAAAATAAATGCAGTAATCAGTAAAAAAACAGTTCAGGCTAGTTCAAAGTAAGCAACAGAAGCTATTTCCAGTGAAAAAAAAGCAAAGATACTTAAATCCAGAAGGTAGTCGCTTTTTCGAGTTCCTTGCTGCTAGGACCACTCTGTAAACCCACGTGGAGCTTGTCTGAGCAGTATAGCCAGAAAAAAACACCCAGAGGCAGATTTTAAGCAGTGAACTACAAAAGAGCTAGGAATGGTCCCAAACAACCAATTACTACAGCTTCTTGTGCTTGTGTCACTTCCCCCAAGGACAGGTATTATGTGGGTATGTGCCGGTGACATTTTTGTACATGTGTATCGCACATTTTAATATTCATATGTTTGTGGGATTGTGTTCTACAGTATGGCCTGTCAGGTTGTATTGCAGATGTGAATGTTTGTTCTTTGGTTTTCTTTCTGATTCATCCACTGCTCCATCGTACACCTCCATTTCACCTATTGTTCATCCAACCCAGTCTTCCCTTGGTGAATTATTACATTACCCATCCCCCCAGCCCCATATTCCACACACTCCATCCATACCTTCTTTGGTTGATGGCCCATGGCACGGTCAAGGGAACACATTGCATACACTACATATCTCTGGTACCTGTATGGTTGTGAGGACTACCCTGGCATGTTTCACCTTCCACATGCTGTACATCATGCACATAGGTACACACAAATACTTATCTTTCATGACATGGTAGGTACACCCAGGTAATACCCGTTCATCTTTGAACCGTCCTGACAAGGACAACTTAGGGCAAATTTTGGGCCAATGCTCTGACCATTGGCAGGGTTGCCACCTTTTCATATGGCCAGGATGGGACATTTTTGGGACACACATCAGATTTTACAGGCCAACACATACCCACGGTCAGTACAATGGAAAGTACTTTTGTTTTATGCCTAAATGTAAGCTTATTGTTGTAGCAGTTTAGTTGCTTCTTCTGTT
Source organism: Protopterus annectens (assembly GCF_019279795.1). Taxonomy (NCBI): domain Eukaryota; kingdom Metazoa; phylum Chordata; order Ceratodontiformes; family Protopteridae; genus Protopterus; species Protopterus annectens. Next base: position 1,903,499,957 of record NC_056729.1, read on the forward strand.
CCGTTTAATTGCTTATTCTGTTTCTTGTAACATGTAGGTATTTTATATATGGACAAGAGTATTGTATGGGACTATTACATAAGATTTGGGACATAATTATGTCCTACAGTTGCAGGACATTTGACATTTATAATGGTTTTGGTATGGACACAACGGCCCAGAGGGGACTGTCCCTCACAATGTGGGACAGGTGGTAACCCTAACCATTGGGTTAGGCTTAGCTATTGGCAGCATGCTAATACAATGCATTTCACTTCCACTTGGTATAACTATCGACACTACAATGGAATATGGGCACGGGGTTTTAAATGTCATTTGTTCGAGGGGATGGGGACTCAATGTTCAGCTACATGCCTTTGTGTTTGCTTCTTATTATGGTGCTCGCAAAACTGCCTTGTATGCTTTGCATATGTTTCAGTATCCACAGACACTGGCAGGTGTGATTACTATTAGAGGCAGGCTGTACTAGTCAGCATTTTAGGTTGCGTGTATGCAGCTGACATGTTCATGCCTCCGTGCGGCGCTTGGACACGCCCCCTGCACTCGCGCACGTTTCCTATGCACGTGGATGTGGCAGCAGCGCACCTTCATTAATATGCATGTGGTGCTACTGCGCCATCTCTACGCTGCACGGTCGGCGCAAGCCTAATGTCGTCCTTGCGCCGAGCTTCATGAATCCCGGGGAATATCTGTTTTATGTAATGTTAAATACTTATTTAAACTGTTTCTTTTTAAAGGATTATTCAACCCATTAACATTTAGTAAAATACATTTATATCTTGCCATCATTGAGAACAAATGGTTTAAAAATTAATGAACAGTGGTTTAGAACAATGAATACAGAGATAGCATATGTACAACTTGTTATGGACAAACATTCTAAAACTAGTATAAAAAAATCTAAGTTAAAAAACATTTTTAGCCTGTAACATAGAATACAAAATTCCTGCTTTGTTGAAAATTTTATACAAACCACACTTTAACAACCCTATGGCACTGCCTAATCACAAATCTTTCCTACTGCTTATGTAGATATAATAAACAACATGAATAAAATAGAACACACTCCAGCTATATAAGTTGTGCTTCTAACAGACAGAACTAAAGAATTAGTTTAATCTTATAAAATCATATTTGAGATAGGAAGTCACTTTACTTATAACAGTTGTTTTATTTCTTTGTGTGTTCATATTACTGTTACTAATGTGTTATTCTTTACTTTCTTAAAACATGATTCCCCTAATTCTAGGACTTTTAAATATCCTATCTAGAAAATAACTAATAACTATATGTGTAGTTACTCCCCTAAACACAAATACAAATTCTTTCCACTTCACCCCCTTAAGTATACCTTGTTCTTCCCTATTCTTTCCCTTCTTCTTGCAGGGGATATCCATCCTAACCCCAGGCAACTAGTCTACTCCTCTGACCTCCCTAGCCCGCTTAATTCCACCTCCACCCAGATACCCACCCCACATCTGCCTACCACCATTATTTTATTTATTTATTTATTTTACATTTGTTGACCGGGATATTTCAACTGGATACATGTCCATTTTCAGTGGAGGCCTGGGGAGAAAAGCTCCAAGGAGACAAATTTACAGACATACAGATAATTCTGGGATACATATTTCAGCTAGGCCCATTAGGTATGTAGTTGGGCACACATAAAGGTATTAAGCATCAGTGAGGTACAGTTGATAATAGGTCTATAAACAACAATGCATAGTGCAGACTAACACAGATATGCCATCATTCTTCAGTTGTGGTATACAATTTGATATTTGTTAAGCCAAGAATAACAATAGTATAGACGTGGCACAAGTATTAGTCTGGTGAGGAACAGGGACATAGCCATTTTATGCTGAGGTAAGATTTGATAGTTATTTTAAATTTAGAAAGGGATGCTTCTAGGGTTAAGGATGCAGGCAGGGAGTTCCAGATTTTGGCTATATAAGAAGAGTATAAGGAGTCACCAGCATGTTTGTGAGATCTGGTAACTGCTAACAATAACTTATCTGTGGAGCAGAGTTGCCTAGGACAGAAATACTGTTGGATTATGTTTCTTAATGAAGGTGTTATGCTTGGATGATTGAGTAGCTTGTGAGAGATAACCAGCTGGTTATAGGTTAGTAGGTTTGGTAGTTCAAGCCAACCCAATTGCTTTAAGTTTTGGCAGTGATGTGTTCTGAAGGAGCTGTTGTTGGCAAATTTGGCTATCTGATTATAGCAGGAGGTCAATTTATTGGTTTCTGTTTTGGATAGGTTGATCAAGATTGGTGATGCATACAGCAGAGTTGAGAGAAGGTGTGTTTGTGCTATTGTAGTTCTAGCATTCTGGGTCAGGAATGATTTGTGTTTGTAGAGACTTCCCAGCTTTTTGTTAGTATTTTTTACGGCCAGATTAATGTGTACATCAAATTTGAGCTTGTTATCAATAGTAATACCTAGAAGTTTTGTCTGGGAATCAGGTGAAATAGGGGTCCCGTTTATTGAGTGGATAGTAAAGGAGGAGGTGGAAGCAGTAGTGATTGAGCACCTCTACTGATAACCTTAACATCTTAGGGCTCAATATTCATAGTGCAGTCAATAAACTTCCTGACATCCACTCTTGGATATCACTACACTCACCACACATTCGCTTCATCTCCGAAACCTGGCTAAAGCCCCAAATATCAAATAAAGAAATCCTCCCCCCTGGTTACAATATCGTCCTCCAAAACAGGCCTTCTAAGAAAGGGTTGAGGGGTAGCTATCCTACACTCAGAACACCTCCCTCTCCATTCTCTACTATATTCCCCCAGGTTCCACACCGCTGAGATACTCATAGTAAACTATAACCTAAACAATCATAAAATGGTTGCCATCACCTCAGTCTACATACCACCCTGTAACAATATCCCTACACTAGAACTCTTTCTAGCCTGGATCTCAAACTAGTAAGTAAAACCATACAGCAACTCAGCAAACAAAAGAGAAGTGAAAAAACAAGTCGGTCACACCAGGTACTTTAGCGTATTTGCAGTTTAATCCAAACGCTTTCATCTTACTAGTTTCAGACATCTTCAGAATGAAAAATAAAGTGCACAGACACAGACTTTATATCCATATCCCCACCCCTTTGTTAATTAGTTCAGTTCAGCCCCACCCTGTTGTTAAACACAGCACTGCATAAAAGGCATATTACATTCATTTCATACTCTGTTACAAACTGACAAAACATACTTAATAGTGCAAATAATGTCGTAAAATTGATAAAAATATGCTGCTTTCAATTTCAAATAAGAACTTAATGACAGCCTGTCATTAAGTCCAGGCTTTTCATCAAAGTTAAGTTTAATTTGCCATTTAATTTGAGATAATTAAGAAAGGGGTGGGTATATGGGCATAAAGTATGTGTTTGTGCATTTTATTTTTCATTCTGAAGACATCTGAAACTAGTAAGATGAAAGCGTTTGGATTAAACTGCAAATACACTAAAGTACCTGGTATGACCGGCTTGTTTTTTCACTTATCTTTTGTTTGCTAACCTGGATCTCCAAAACAATAATCTATGAAACCGTCATTATTGGAGATGTCAATATCGACTGGCATTCTCTCACCACCCAGTCCCCCAAGACCAGTATTGACCTATATGACTTCACCCAACTTGTCACCACCCCAACTCATATTAATCAACAATCCAATACCAGTACCACTCTAGACTGGATACTTACCTCCCACCCAAACCATCATCATAACCCATCTATTCTCCCTGACACTCTAAGTGATCATCACCCAATCTCTGTAAATCGTCATCGATCCCACTCATCTAAAACACACATCTACAGGGACTGTCGTAACCTATCCAACTTTAACCCGGATGTATTTAATCAAACCCTCTCATCTATGAAATGGTCGACTCTCCAGCAGCTCCCCCTCGATGAAGCTGTTCTCACATTCAACAGCATTTTCCTCAACACTCTTAACTCCTTAGCCCCTACTAGAAAAGTTTGGGTCAAATCAAACTATACACCCTGGATAAGTAAAGCCACTCTCTCCCTTATGCAAAAAAGAAACTTAGCCTGGAAAAACTGGGACAAACTTAGAACCCCTTCTAGTCTCCAGCTTTATCGAGAACATCGTAACACCACAAAAAAAATCTCCCTTGATAAGAAAAATTTCCATCTGAACCCTAAAAAAACCCCACTCCAACCCCAAAATATTCTGGAGTACCATTAATAAGCTTCTACACACAGGTAGTCCTCCCCCAAAACCCTTCCCCAAACTGGTCCACCCTAGAAACTACCACATCCCTCAACTCCTTCTTCATAGACTCCATACAGAAACCAATCAAACCGACCACAAACATAAGCCACGATACCCCCCATTATCCAACCACACCACCTTCTCTATCAAACCTATCCTAATAACTGTTATCAGATCCCTATTCTCCAAACATAAACCCTGCTCCCCTTCAGCAGACAACCTGCTTCCCCAGTACGTCAAAATAGCAGCTTCCTCCATAGCCTTTCCAGTCTCCATACTTATTAACCAGTCAGTTCAGAAAAACCTAGTCCCTCAAATTTGGAAAAAAACATATATCATTCCCTTGCACAAAGGTGGCAAATCCACCAACCCCTCACATTTCAGACCTATTGCCATCTTATCACCTATCTCCAAAGTCTTATAAAAGTGTGTTCACCAACAACTCATGGCACATATAATTCAAGGAAATCACCTGACTCCTACCCAACATGGCTTTCATCCATGCCATAGTACCTCTACTGCTCTACTGTCCTTCACTAACTCCATCTCCTCTCATCTCAATAACAACAAACTGGTATCTTCCCTCTTCCTGGACCTCTCTAAGGCTTTCAATACTGTTTCACATAACCTCTTTCTCTCTAAGCTTTCTTCCTTTAACCTCTCTACCTCCACCCTTAACTGGTTTTCTTCTTATCTATCTAACAGAGCTCAGTCAGTCAAATGGTTGTCAGCAACTTTTCCATTCCTACCCGTTCTCACTGGATTTTCCCAAGGATCTATCCTGCGTCCCCTACTATTCAATATCTTTACTAATGATCTCTTCCAATCCTGCCCCCACTCTAAACTTATACAATATGCTGATGACTCCACAATCATTTCCACCTCTGACAATCTAACCCACCTGCATACCCTCACACAAGACACACTACACTCTTTTGAAAGATGGCTCACTACTAAACAACTCCTTCTTAACCCAAACAAAACTAAACTTCTTCTTTTCCTTCCCAAACCTCTCCAACACCTCAAATCTTCCTTCTCTATCTCATCCCTAAACAACACAACTATTCTGCCAGAGTCCTACACTAAACTTATTGGCATACTCACAGATGACAAACTAAAACCCATATCAATAACTGCATCAAAAAGACCCACCAGAAATTTGAACTGCTACACAGAAAGAAACAATTCCTTACACAAGAATCCAAAGCATCCCTTGCCCAAGCCTATCTCCTTTCTACTTTACTATATGCTGCCACTATTTTCACCAATCTACAAAAAAAATTCTTTAACAAACTTGAATGAACTTATCATAAAATCGCCAAGTTTGCCACAAATCTCCCCTATCGCACACACCACTGCCTCACACTAAAAAAACTAAACTGGCTAGAGCTCCATAACCAACTCCTTTTGCATCAATTTCACATGACACACTCCATCTTGCTTCAACCCTTACCTTGCCCCTTATCAACAGCTCTTGTCTATCCCTATGTCCCTAATCATGAACTCTGCAGCTCTGACCAACATCTACTCCAAGTTTCCAAGCTTAATAAAACCATAGGTAAATGTCTTTATAATCATGTAGTCTCTAAGTCTTGGAACAACCTTCCTCTCCCAATCAGATCTCTCCAAAATTCAAACAACTTCAAATTTAGTCTAAAGGACTACCTACACAGCTCCTAGTACTTCCCCTTTAAAGATCCTACTTGACATTAATTTTTTCCTACCCAGCCCTCTTCTTCCATCTAACAACTACCTCTATTTTCTCTCTATCTTAGAATCCCTTGCTAGTTAGGTTTCTACCTCCTTTCTTAGTAACCCATGCTGCGAGTTTCTTAAGACTTTTTAAAGCATCAACTGTCACCTATGTCTCTCCTGCTCTTACCCTGCCACCCCACTTTTTTTCCAGAACTTGAGTGTGCTAAAAGTAGGTCCTGCCTATATTCTAGTCCTCCCTTTTCCCCGTTCCCTCTTTCTCCTACCATATAACTAGATTTTCTCATAGTGTTATTTTAAGGTTACTAAGGGCAGCTTGTACAAATGTTTTAGCACAATTTATATTATCTTTTTATTTTTGTACCATGATTTTTGTTAATGCCTGTTTATACCTGCATTCTCTCTCTTGTATACACCTGTTAATCATATTTATAACTTACTGTAAACATTGTTTTCTGGAGATTTACTCCTTGGGTCTCTGCTAAAAAAGGGCACCTGCCCAGCTAGACTAACCCAGTTAACAAATGGCAAATAAATAAATAGATAAATAAATAGTATACTACATTAACTATTATAATTTATTGCTGAACTGTTACTTAGGGTATGTGGGATAACCTTTTACTTAAGCAATCCTGTATATTGCGTATAAAAGCTTGCTGTTCATGTCAGTGTTATCAAGCATAGCAATATAAAGTATCTAAAATAAGTGCTATCGTTGTTACTAACAATGTTAGTAGGTTATACCAGAATTAAACTCTTGGTGAAAGAAACTTAATTTAATTACCTATGCTTACTTTTAGTCAATTATAGACAGTCATATTTACAGTGAAAGGCTTAATATATTTCATTTAACTAAACTATAAATAGGTTCATATGTTCATAGAAGGATACTAGGCTAGCAGCCCTAGACCCTTTACAAGCCTAGCCAAGAAACAATTAGTACACTTTTCATTCCTGTACAATCATCTACATAGGTTATCTGATGATTCTCTAGTACTTTGTAATAACCCCAAACATTCCCAGAGGTAGTTGTCCCTAAATGCCCTATATACCTGAATAAGATATCCTCTTAGATATCTGTAAGAGACACTATACATGTTCAGATATTTTAGTCATTCATAATAGCTTAGATTTTCACAGCTATGGATGCCCTTGGTATATTTCCGCTGTACTTTTTCCAATGTACTCATGCTTGCTTTCCTATAGGAAATATTTTTATTCCATATTCAAGTTTAGGTCTAATGTAACTAACAAACAATGACTTTGTTATGTTTGATTTCCTAGACTTTATGAAACTTTTTATACAGCCTATAGTTCTATAACTATCATTAACCAATTGGTTGATATGATTAAAAAAATTCATAGCTGAATCTACCCATATACCCAGGTCCTTAAATGAGTCTACAGTTTCAATAACTGTGTGTGTGCTTTATTAAATATTCACCTTTCAGTTTATGTCTCCCAAATCTCATATGCTTAGTTTTTGATGTATTTATCAACATATTATTCTCCTGTGCCCAAATGGTCAATTTAGTCAAGTTAGTTTGCAGATATGCCTTAGCTGTAACACTTGTAATCGGTTTACCCAGTTTCAGGTCATCAGCATATAGACTGTAGAACACCTCAGATGAAAAGTAAGGTCTGAAAGATACAATCTAAACAAGTAAGGGCATAGGACAGAGCCCTGTGGGACACCTTTCACCTGTCCAGTTAGTGTATATTTGCCATGTCCTATTTGTAAGCCATGCAGCTATCCATCTTATCAAGAGTACATCAATACCTAGTTGTACTAATTTTTGGATCAGTGTTTTGTGTATGACTCTGTCAAATGCTGAAGTTAAATATATATAGATTACATCAGAGCACAAATTTTCATTCATAACTGTTATTATATTGTTATAGAACATCATGTTACAGGTGGTAATAGATCTATTTTCAACATATGCATGCTGATATATAGTTTCAAGTCCCAACCTATCCAGTTCTGACAATAGCTTATCCAATATTACCTTCTCCATTATTTTTCCACAACATGAAAGTAGACTTAAGGGTCTATATGATTCTGAGTTTGTCCTACTCCCCTTTCACTTAAAGACAGATTTAATAAGCGCAAGTCTCCAATCTTGAGGTATCTCCCCATATTTATATGACAGAGTGAATAATAGATATAATGGCAGTGTAAGTTCTTGCTGAAGTGTTCTCAGGTCATTGTTACTAATTCCGTCAACTCCCTATGCTTTGTTTGGATCCAGTTTGTACACTTTTTTTTCAATATAATCTAATTTGATTCCAGTATCTGGGGTTACCTGGATGTCACTAGGACAAATTATCACCCCTTTTGTGGAGCCAGACTGTTTTGTATAAGATTTTGTAAATATATCTATAATCTGTTGTGTCTGAGAATAAACTTTAGAATCTGGACAGTTTATTAATTTGTGTATCTTTACTCCGCATCTTATGTATCTATAAAAAGGTTTCCTATTATGCTCAATATATTTATATAAATGTTCTTCAAATTTTTCTTGATCTTGTCTAACACTATGCTTAATCTGTTTGTCCAGTTTGTTTATTTCAGTTTTCAAAGTTGTAGTTCGACTTCTCTTCCATTTCTTATATTTTTTGTCTCTCAACTTAATCAGTTATCTTGTTCTTATAGAACTATACCCCCTGATGTTGCATGCCTAGATTCTGAGGTTAAACATTTTTTTTACTTTTTGCACTCAAACAATTTCACTTTCAAAACTTTTCACATTCCATCTGCAGTTTTTCCACTGAACATCTCACTCCAGTTAGTTTTACATAGTTACTGTTTTGTTTCCCTATAATCTGTAATTAACCTTCTGTGCATCGGCCTAGATGTCAGTTTGGCAGAATTATCTAGCAACAAATTAACCTTAATATCCCCATGATTACTGCACATCAACGTGATAAAAACTTGACTTGAAGTTATAGTAATTTCTTTGGGAACACAATCCCCCGGATTCACGAATCCTCCGTGTAAGACTTAATAAGTCTTACTCGGAGGCTGCAGTTGAACGGTATGATGTCAGCGTGCCATGAATATGCATGAGGGCACACTGACCCAACTGTAAGTCGTACACAGACCGTGTAAGAAAGCAGGGGGTGTGTCCGACTGCCGAGCAGTCTAAATGTCCATGCCCCTGCAAGTGTTTGAAAAGTAAAAGCAAATACACAAGAGGGAGTCCGCTCAAATGTCCCTGCACCCAATACCACACTCCCTGATATTGTAAACCCCCATCACAGTTATAAAAAGCAAAACATTAAATTTATTTTTTTAAATTCCCAAAATAGCTGCCCATATTTGCACGTGTGTGCGCGGGTGTGCCCATTGCTTAGCAAGAGTTAGCAATTCTGACATGGTAGAGCATAAGAAAGAATGTTTATGCAAATCACACAAAATAGCAATAGCATAATGGTAGAGCGTTCGCACAAAGAAGAGGCATTCATGGTTCGAGTCCCACCACTCCCCTTCATATTTATATTTAAATCAGTATATGAAATAATACCAGACAAATATGTGTAAATAGTACTAAAACGCAGTGAAATGGCCAATGTATCAGTGAACAAAATAAATATTTTAAATGATCCTGATATATAATTGCCTGCAGTTAAGCAGCACTTCACCCAGCGCAATAGAGTTGCCCATAGTTTAATAATGGTTAACCCAGTGCAATAGAGCTGCCCATAGTTTAATAACGGTTAACCCAGCACAATAGAGGTGCCCATAGCAAAATAGTGCTTTAACCAGCACAATGTGTTTGCATGGACATGCACGCCGTGCCAACCAGGGCACCGAGGAGCAACATAGAGCAAAGTTGCTTAAACACGGCTACACCCCCTAGCCTGTCTGGACAGTATGAAAATAAAATGAATGACAAGGTTCGAATCCAGGACTCTGTGCATTACAAGCAAAGTACAGAACCACTAAGCCATGACAGCTTAGGGGAAACAGCCACTGTTAACATACATATAGTTACTAATGGTAGTTTAACCATTACTAAGCAGGTCTGCAGTCAGCCGAGAATTAAAAAAATGGCCAATCACCAAAAAGTGTAGGAAATGTGGCATATTTAAGCCCCATAGGCGGGAATACATGCCATAACAGATTGTAGCTCACATCTGCAGTTAGAATGGCTGGTGTTGGAGAGGGAACATGCTTCCGAGTGCAATGCTGGGGCATCGATGAGTCGAAATACATGGTTTGGCTCCTTGTCCACCATCATGAGTCAAGACTCCTGCAGGGCCAGTTCCAAGGGATGGAGTACAAGGCAGAGGCTTAGAACCGGTTAGCTCATGACCTCACTAGTGCCACAGGCATTCCTCGGACTGGTGAGCAGGTCCATCACCACCATGCAGACCTGAAGAGACAGAAGCAGGACCACCTTGAACCAATGGATACAGGAGGCCTGTGGGATGCAGGATGACCCACAACTGAGTATGTAGCCATGGAATGCAGTATGCAAGAATTGATAATTGAGTATGTATAATGGACAGGTATGTCTCAATATCCCTTCATTTACTTTACAGCTGCAGGTGACCATGCTGCGAATCAGCAAGCCTATGCTGATAGGCTGCTAAGGCTGCACCACCAGGCAGGTTAGTGATTATTCTGCATGTATTGTTATATAAAATATGGGAGAGAGCATGAAAGAAAGTGTTGTAGTCCAATAATATAGCCATAAAATTGCCTGAATAAGTCCTCTGCGTGTACTGTCAGATAAAAACGTCACAGAGGCAGAAAAAGAGTGTAGTAACCCATTAAGAAAGGTAACATATGTCTGGAATAATATCTCTGCAGGCTCAGTCATATAAAATAAGTGAGTGAGCCTGAAAAAAGAGTGTTCTAACCTATTAATAAAGGTATAATATGTCTTGAACATGTCTGCCATATGCACCGTTAAAATAAATAAAGGAGTGAGCTTGTGGAAAAGTGTGTAATGCCATTAATAAAGGTCTAAAACCCGGAGTGTGTCTGTGTCACAGAGTTTGAAATATTGTTGTACCCTTGTATTATACAAATAGTACTGTTTGAAAAAGTGCTGGCAACCCAGAGTTGTGCAGTCCCATATAAAGTGGGTGATGGAAGTGCTAGTAGCTGTGAAGCATATATACAGTCCGCAACAGTCAGTTACTGGCTGGCATGCATAAGTAAATCTGGCACACGTGTAGCATGTAATTATTTTCCCCAGAAATGTGAGTGTGTGTCAAGAAATGCAGGGTTCTGTACAAATCGAAGTGAAAATGTCATGTGAAAACATCTCAGATATTTAGATAAAGAAATAGAAATGCAATCAAGAAATATGTAGCAGTAACATCTGCATCCTGGACAGTTAGTATGTCAGATATAGATCAAGCATATATTGAACTAGCCAAACCCATGACACAACCTAATGTATGGTGGCAAGTGTAATAATACATGTAGGGGGTATACACCTGCAGTCACTAGGAATGTAGTGTAGACTAAAAGGTAATTATAAGATGTTAACCAAAGTTTTTTTCTACACCCTACTGTATGTGCATAAACCATGCAATTCCACACCTCAATGGGTATGTGTAATCTTAAATATTTGTTGGGACATATGTCCTATTGTTCTATAAATATTTGTATTCATGTTGATGCATGTGCCCTGTTTAAACACCACAATCATGGTGGCCTGTTGCTACCAAACATCCTTGCATGCTGTTAGAATATCCACTGTGGTTCAATATATGCATGTGTTATGCTTGCTGTTCAACTGTTGGACCCTTGGTGTGTTGGGTTAATGGGAATATTACTGCATGCTGTTACAACTAATCTGGAATGCTGTTGTTTATGTTGTAATTAAACACACATAATCACAGAATGTATGGGAAGGCCGGTCCCAGCGGACCCACCTGTCCCTCCTCAGCTGGCGAATGCACTTGGCACCCGCAGGTCCAGTGCCCAGCCCAAGATCCCCTCCTCCACTGGTCCTGTGCCACCTTCAGATGGAAGAGCTGCAGGGGATAGGGCTCGCCCCCATGCAAGCGTGGGCGGAGAAGGGCCACCTGTCATCCTTCGAATGGTCCGGGTTGTGGTGCATAGCGAGATCCATCGTTCAGTTGCTGATCTTCTATGCCAGCTTGAGGCGAGAGTGGCACATCTCACGGGTGAGCCTGCCCGTCCTACACAGCCCCCAGCACAGCCACCCTCGGGGCTGTGATGGTGCAGTGGTGACTGCCCATGGGTGGGGATCTCAGTTCCACTGTTACCATCTGTGGGCTCATGGGCTTGCGATTTCCAAACATCCGACGCTGTCAATTATGTTCACCCACCCCATGTGTCATACACCCCCTTTGTATGCATCTTGTCTGTCTTGTCTGTTTACCTCCCCAACCTACCTCCCCGGACATACCTACTTCCTCTACCTCACTTCCCACTCTCACCTGAAAAAAAAAAAATGGGCAATCTGTACCCACAAAAAAATTATGCCCCATACATAGCTGCTCATTTTGCACACATGTCCATTGGACATGTAAACTGATAATTATAACTGGCAGTACAACATACTTTGTTGTCCTCACCCCTCTCCCAGGGGTGGAAGGTTTCAAATATCACACCAAATGTATTGCATATGCACAGCTGTTGCTGGTAAAGAAATGGGCAGCTATGAACCTTCCCTACACCCGTCCTGCACATCCCGAGCTTGTTTACCTACTGTCTGTCCCTCTTTGTGCCCCCTTTTTCACCATTTTCTTAGCTCCCCATTTTCTTTTCTTTCAAAGAAATTAGCGCGGAGGTTAGCGGGAGTAAGCACTTTTAAGCAGTAGTAAGCGGGTTTAAGCAAGTGTGCGCATGTGTGCGCTTAGCTAAGCATCGCACAAACCTGCGTAAACCCGCTTACAACTGCTTAAAAGTGCCTTAGTCACTCTATGGCAGGGCCCTTGTTCTGCTGAGCAGCAAAAGAAAAAAAATCCTCTGATAGTCTCGAACCCCAGACCGTTGACACAATAGACTGCATGAATTACCACTAAGCCACAGCAGATATACAAATAACTTGGTTCTGAAATAAATATATCATGCATTACAATGAGGGAATGTAAATGGAAATTAGGAATGGTATAACACAACTCCTGTTCTGTGGGTCTTTACCAGCAGTTGTGGAATTGCATGACATGACTGTGAAAGGAGAACCAGTCATCCTAGCAGGGAATAATGTTACAGTAGCACCTTACAAACACCACACAGTATCAGACCAGGAAAAATACTGGTCACAGGAATACAGTGCAATAACCACATTTGTATGGCAGTTAATTGTGTAAGTCAGAAATAAAGTACATACTCCCATGTATCCTGTGTTAGCATTTGGAGGGGTGAGTACATGTCTACACTGAGAAGTGTGTACTGGAAGCAGCAACATTCAGGTTTGAGTACAACATGCATATAACTGGCTAAAACCCTAGCTTCAGATAAGAGACCTATACCAACCTTCTGACTGACACAACGGTGTCCAGAGCAACCAAGCATGGGTCCCACCTTGGAAAGCTGAAAGGGCTATGCCTACCTAACCCAGCATTTTATAGCAGTGGGCTGCAATCACGAAGAGTAATGCAATCACCACACAGCAGGCTGCATGCAATTACTGAATGGTGAGCAGCAATTGGTGCAGAGGCTGTCACATGCACAAGTGCAGATACCTAGAAAAGCAGGCTGTACCTGCAGTCTACACATGTAATTCTATCATTGCAGGTGCTGGGAGATAGAGAGAGAGAGAGAGACGGACACAGACACAGACAGAGACAGAGACACAACAGAGAGAGAAACAGAGACATAAACCAAAATAGAGGGGGAAAACCCAAAACAACCAACCAAAAAAAAAAAAAATAAAAACTTACAAAACCGTAACACATGGAGCAGGGAAATACAAAGGTAAGGTATGTAACTCACATGTATGTGTTGGCATGTAGTAGATGTTCCTGAAGAGTACTCTACACACTGCAAATCATCCATGTGTGGCAGCAGTACATATCTATCTGTATCTGCACATGTGCATTGGGCAAGGGACATACTGCAACTGTTAGTGAAGGGTGGACAGATATCTGTCATTGAAGGTTGATATGTGCATATATCTATGTAGGTCATAGTGTGTAGCCTAGAAAACAGCATGCAGTGCTGATATATGCCATGTGGTGGTTAAATGCTGTGGGACTGATTTGTCAGATCTGCTGTATTACAGCCAGTGAGGCCTGCTTATGCTACATGGGCTGAGGACACCCACATGCATTCTGCACAACACTGTGCAATATAATCACATAACTGTACATCCCTCAACTGTCGCATAAGTGATATCCCCACCATGAAAGGTGGACTGTACATGTGCCTATATGTACATCCATGTGTACAGCAACGGATGTGTACATGTATGTGTATAGATATGCATATATATAATATATATGTATATATATATATATATATATATATATATATATATATATATATATATATATATATATATATATATATATATATCCATATAGAGAGAGAGGGAGAGACAGAGAGACACAGGGTCATATGTACTGCAACAGGTGTGTGGTGACCAAGGCATGGACTGTAGACAAGTGTTGATAATGCAGTGCCATTCCTCCTTTCCAAAACACTGTACCCATTAACTACCACATAGGTAGAGATCTACCTAACAGTGAAGGTGTGATAAGGGAACATGAGACACAGGTGGACAGTAGCCTCCGCTTTGATGAAGACAGTGCTACACTACACCTGTAATCAGTCTGTTTGTTATGTGTGATGACAACAGGTGTGTCATCTACAGAAATATAGGGCAGTGTTCCCCTCTACTCATCACAATGCCCTGTGTGGTATGTGCCTCACATGACAACTAAACCAGGTGAAAAGGCCACAGACATACCTCCCAAAGGGTAATACTGGCCGCAAACAGATGCCCTATGCAGACTGACTCAAAAAAACGTATCTACACTGTATTGCATACTGGCCACACAGAGGTGACCTCTGCCGGACATACAGAGGTATATCACACCCATAGCTGGGTGACAACCACCATGGCAGCATATCACAATCCCTCCGGGATACACGCTCTAGGGCCCTAAACCTTGTCAGCTCACTAAACAGCACATGCTGGAGGGATAGGTTCCCATCTCAGAGATATGCCATGCACCAGAATAGCCACCTAGCAATAGAAAACAAGGCTCCTCATTAGCAGTTGTCATAAATACCCCTAATGATTGCATGGGAGATTGGTAATACACCCCAGGAAACTCCTCTGTGGTTCTGGTTGGCAGGGGCAAGTGAAATCAAAGTACATGTGTATCAAAGGCCAGGGCAGCATATGGCTAGGCTGCTGTAGGCCCTAGAGCCAATGGCATATTACCTACCTATGACACTATGCACTCACACATGTACTCAATGCAATACCTGCTATGTGAGGTTGAATAAGTGTAACGCTGAATGTGTGCAAGGTCTGTAAAGGTGTGATAGCTTAGTGTGAAGTTGTATCTGACATGGTAGTGTCTATCCTAGCTGTGAGGACATCAAATGATGTGTAATGTACTGTTAGGCAGACATAGTAGCACGGCATATGATGTAACATAGTTCCTTGTTGACGAATGTGGTGTCTCATTGTTGGCTAAAGCAATACATGTATGCTTAGTGAGTGGTATTGCTGGTGAATCCAACTCCCATATGAACTGTAGTACTACCTGAAGCTGTAGGCCTAAACAGCACAGTATGGTGTGTATTCACATTGCTTGGAAACACTGTTATGTGTGTTTCATGTAGTCTGCACAGAGGACAAAACTCAGGCATAAGGATGTGTAAGTAGTGGCACACAGTACTGTATAGTACACAGGTAATGCTCATCTGTGTTGGCATACAGTGGTGTGTTGTATGTTTGTCTGGTTTGTGTGTAATCATGCCTGTACAATGGCTGCAATCATATGTGTGTTACAGGGTATACGTGTGTATCCAGCAACATATATACTCTGTTACAGCAGTATGCCACCTATAGTAACAACTGTACACATCTGTTAGGCAGGGCTATGGCATCAATGACTAGGGTGGTTGACTGGTACTATGTACCTGTACTTTACATCCATTGCAATGGATGACATCTCTGTTCGTGCATTGGTGTGATATACACCCCTATCTTGAGGTTGTGCAAAGTGTCACAAACAGTGTGTCGGGTACTGTTGTATAGTAGTGTGATATATAGAGTGTGCCAGGCACTGTTAGTTAGTTGTGGCCTGAGAACCAATAAGTGGTGTTGAACGTGTGTAACCTCTGACAGACAATAGGAAGGTATATATGTCAGTAAAGTGATATCTGTGGTTAAAGGTGTAAAGTGTACCACAGGACTCGCTCACACATATTGTTCATATCTTTTTCAGCCAGATGGCCCACCAACACAATCCATCGTACACAGCGGATGAGGAAGAGGTGATACTACAAAGCTTATTGCAGCAGTACACGATGCTGTTCTCCAGAAGCAGCCAGCACCAGCAGGAGCGGACTGCACTGTGGCAGGAACTTGTTCGTCAGGTAAATGACATAGGCATGCATAACCGGACATATGAGCAGGTACGCCATCACTGCAGTGATTTAATTAGACATGTCCAGTGGCGTGCATCTGATATCCAAAGAAAACAGCTTGCCACACATGGTGGGGTGTCCATTCATCCCCCCTCACCAAAGTGGAGGAGCTGCTCCTAAGCATGGTGGCTCCTAGACAACAGCAACATCAACCTCTGACATGTGTTGTCATGGAGGCCGGAGCCACCCAGCACGTCCACATGGAGCAAGCAGGTAACATGCCCTATCTGTAGACGACAGTTAACTGTATTGTTAGATTATGTCTACGTGAGATGTGTACTGTGTGTTTAGCAGTTCTGCTGCCTTGTGCAATACTGATATTTCAAATAATATCTCTACACCTGTGACTGTTGACTGTTGTTATACTGCAGTTTAGCATACACACTGTAGCAATGCCACAGTTGTGGCCACTGACGAACTCTCTCATATTCTCGTAGGTCCCGCTGGTGTGACAGCAGGGCAGCCAATCCATGCTGGTGAATGTGTTATAACTGCAATGTTGGTAATGAAATATGCATGTCATAGGTGAGGTGTAGGCCATGAACACGTAACACACCTATGCATAATGCATGCCATGCATGTTTGCTGTAAGACATTGCACAGCTCAGTAATGTCAGTAGCTGCCTCACTGACATGCAATACACAGAGCATAAGACACAGTTGTGGCAACCCCGTACTGCTCATTGGATAGGCATAGTTGCAACACCTCTACACAACATAACACATTTATCATACACAGTACACAAAGACATGCTACATATGGCGTAACTACACACCCACTGTAAGGTCACACCTCAGTATCCCACATGTAATCCACACACACATGATGTACCTCAGGGGTAGAGGCCTATCATGGGGCTGTGCAACACTCTTCAACACATAACACAGTCATGTTAGGCAATGCTCCCTATTGGGCACCTCATACACCCATGTATAAAGTGGCTGTGTAATAGTGAACATAGCCACGGCACTGCAGTTCAGGTACAGCATGCTAGGCGGTGTTCTGTCACACAGTAGTAGCCGTGAGTGACCACAAGATGCATGATGATGATGATGATGATGGTACATGGTAGTACACCCCATCCAGTTATAGTGACCACAGTACTACACATAGCGGTCTTTGCTTTGCACCTCATTGTTGTGTGTGTGCAAACATATGCACCTATACACAATATGCATAGTATGTTGTGTGTGTGCTTACATATGCCAGTATACACAATATGCACAGCTGTCGCCATCTGTACAAAGAGTCACATATATGTCCTGGAATGCTATTGGGTGTATAGGTCACATGACACACATTGGGTATGTGTGGTGTTTAATGTTGCAGTCGTGTAGCATGCCATGTCATGGCTGGCACCGACATATCTGCAATATGTCCCACACTCACCATAACCACTGTACAATGGCCATGTCGAGCATCGGGATTCCTTAGCATCTACATGCACCACTCATCCCATGTCTGTACATTGCATGCATTTGCTACATCTGTGCCCACTATTATTTGCTATGGGCACAAACACTGTAAGCAGACATGGCAATCTATGTGTCACACAGATAACACATGCAGCCATGGTATGTAAACCATTGAGTGATGGTGCACAGGACATTGCAGAGCAGATAATACTTGCACAGCAATGTTGTGTCCATGTACACATTGTGTTCCAGGGTATAGACAACAACTACACACATGCATCACAGCCATGTATAATGTCATTAAATAGGGCCATCTGCACTTGCATTGCATGGTCTTGAGCAACACATATTCTGCATACTGACACGTGTGAGGTGACTGTTTGCCTTGTGATACTGTCACCCACCTTCACCCACTATTGTGTATGTGTTGGATTGCTGATGTGTGTGTGTGTGTGTGTATGTGCTGTGGTGAGCAGTGTATTTGTGTTCATGTGTGCATGTGTGCATGTGTTCATGTGTGCATGTGTGCATGTGTGCATGTGTTCATGTATGCATGTGTGCATGTGTGCATGTATGCTAACATCATGTACAGATTGTGAAGTGTGTTTCCTGTCTTCCTTCCACAGGTGCTGAGTTAGAGGTGTCTGAACGCAGCAGGGAATGTGATGTCACTGCCACCAATAGTGGAGATGATGAGACATGTATTGTGGCACAGGAAGGTCTGTCAGGGTCTGTCATTGGTCCACCAATCGACAGTACACAGAGTTTTACCCCACCTATGCACACACTCCTACTGCCAATACATCCCTCATCACAAATGGCCTTAGCTGAGGGACAGCATACAGTCGGCATTGACCAGGAGAGTGTGGTACCTATGACACATGCATCCCCTCACAGCAGCCATAGCCAGATTCCTGGAACGGTACCACATAGGCAGATGTCCAGGGGTTCTCGGGGGAGCACCATTGGTCATATTGCCTCTGGCAGACGTGCCTCCAGAGGCATTACAACCTCCAGTATGTTCCGGGCTGTAATGCTGGCATAGGCATGTATGGAACGGTACACCCGACAGGGACTAAGGGAGCAGAGGGCCCATTACACTGCTATCAATGACAGCATCCGTGACCGTGCCATCCGGAATTACACCGAGGTCATTGATAGCCGTTGGAGGGAGACAGTAGATGTCCTCCACAATGTGTTAGCCATGAGCCAGGATCATGTGGGATGGATGGAAAGCTGACACGAATGCATGCCAGCAACAGCATCAGCTGGCAGTCGTCGCGGATGGACCACGGATCACAGCCGCTCCCGTAGTGGCAGTACCAGCCCCAGCAATGCTGGGGCTGGCCTGTCCATTGACAGTCCTACTAGACCACGTGCACGTGGCACTGGCCAGTCCCAGCAGGGACATGGGTCCAGTCATCATACCTCTGCCTCTGATGATAGCACCCAGTCAGGGTTGATACCCGATAATGCCCGTAACACCCATGCCAGGCACAGGTACTCCGAGACAGTGATCTGTACAGCCTAGCAGGTACAGTCTGTGGCTGTCCCACAACTGCCCATATATGGCAGCCACATGGTGGAGTTGTGTGCATGCAGACACACACACATTAACCAAACAACTAGGGCTCACACATACACACACACATTACATCAACATTGGCCCATGCTGTACTGTTGTCCCTCCCTCCTACACACACACACACACACACACACACACACACACACACACACATACACACACAGACATGTTGATTGGATGGGTCAATGTCGGGCTCTGGCAAACCAACAACACACCCTGTGCATATGATGACACCTGTGCCACCTCCTGTCATCTGTAACATTGATTCAGGAATAGGCTAACATGGTTCTGATGCACAGGTTGACATTATAGCAGTGTAGCAATAGTAGCAAGTTGCCAATAGGAAAGTGTACTGATATCCTTGTAGGTATATCTGAGCAGGCATTATGCATCACAGCTCTGATAGTCATTGTAGCATTGTTTACACCAGTGTTAGGTCTGAGTATGTATTGTCCACCCATGTGCCACTTGGCTGAAGTGTACAGTGTTGCTAGCATGTGTTAGTGAGTGGACAGTACGTGTGTGATGTGTGCATTACAAATTAGCAGGTGTATATCTGTGAACATGGTGTGTGCACACTGTCTGCATGTATGTGCATAGTGGGCACATGGGATGTGCAACATACCCTGTTGTACACATTGTTAACATCTCATGGTATCTTTCGATGGCCAGTATGCATTCTACTGCAGATATGCACTAACATGAGTACACATGTGTGTATGATATGGGTTGACACTATGCTGTGGGTGATACTGTTGATATCTGTCAATGATCTGCAGTCTGGTAGTATACACCAACTCAACAGCATGACTATAACCAATCATTAGATGATGTCCTGACAAATGACACACAGTTGTAGGGAACTCAGTAACAGTTGCATCCTTCCGGTACTATAATATAACAGTAACCAGTGGTATTGACCCTACATTCCTGGGACCACACCTGTGTGGCATATAGCCCTCTTAGGTACATGCAAACACACTAGGGATATGTCCATCCACATCTGGAAATGCATGCATTGGCCTACACTGCATTCCCTGGATGGGACTCATATCCTACACAAGGGTATCATACAGACAGATACCTGTTGTCCAATACATGCTGTATAGTCATAAGCCGACTATGGCATAGTCATCCACATTTACTAGACATACTATCCTGACAGTACCACATAGGTGGTAGCCCTCAACATGTATGTTGGGTACCAATGTGTACAGACAGACACGTGTTATGTCATCTGTCCCTTGGTATCCACATATCCATAGGTATTGTGGGGTCCATCAGTGTTTCACATAACACATTAGGGGCCTGCATGCATATCCATAGGGCTGTTGTACACCTATAATGACTGTCCATTACTGCCAGCATTGTTGTGTATGAACATGTCTGACATATACCCCAGGCAATTACCCTCACTCACAGTACTCTATAGTGCATGTCATGGGTGTGTGTGGCACAGATGACCTTGGCCAGGGATCACTACAGTGGCCGGGCTTGTCACATACATACATATGTGACCTATGATCTGAGAAGCAGCGGTACAATCTGTTGAAGGAAACAAATGTATTCATGTAGTATGCAGGCTTCAAACCTATGTACTGATTGAGGTCATATGTACACATATTTATTTGCCACGTGGATACCCGATGTGTGCAATACACATACTGTTCTAATCATATGTCATACTGTAGTAAATGCAAAACCCACACTGCATTGACTACCTGTGGCACACACACAATGCTTACAGGATTCAAACCCCTACCTAACTATGTTATGATATCAAAAAGATACGCATTAACACGGTGCGCTATATGCTTTACTCGGTGTTTTTTGTTCTCCTGATATATTTGTAGGATGCTGACATCATCAGACATTCCAAAGAGGGATGTGCCTCTTTTAATGTGTTTTCCCAGTCTCCAGAAAGGCTACTCCTCTCAAAGGAAATCACAAACATACACCCCCCCACACACTGTCAGCGCTTGCAGAATTCAAGCCCCTACCTATGTTATGATACTAGAGAGATACGCATTAACACAGCGCGCTATATGTTTTACTGGGTTGTTTCTGTTCTAATTGAATATTTGTAGGATGCTGACAACATCAGACATTCCAAAGAGGGATGTACCTCTTTTAATGTGTTTTCCCAGTCTCCAAAAAGGCTACTCATCTCAAAGGAAATCACACACATACACACCCCCCCCCACGCACTGCCAGCGCTTGCAGGATTCAAACCCCTCCCTCACTATGCTATGATACTAGAGAGATACGCATTAACACGGCATGCTATTTGCTTTGCTGGGTGGTTGTTGTTCTCCTTGAATATTTGTAGGATGCTGACATCATCAGACATTCCAAAGAGGGATGTACCACCTTTAATGTGTTTTCCCAGTCTCCAAAAAGGCTACTCCTTTCAAAAGAAATTGCACACACACTAACAGCGCTTGCAGGATTCAAACCCCTACTTAACAATGTTATGATATTAGAGAAATACACATTAACACAGCTTGCTATATGCTTTACTGGGTGTGATCTGTTCTCCTGGTATATTTGTAGGATGCTGACATCATCAGACTGGACATGGAAATGTGTGTGCACTTTCTTTTATGCAATCCCAGGAATGATCCATGTGGGTAGGCAGGTATCAACAGCTTGAACAGGACCCTGTGAGTCGCACCTTGTGTGATCTAGCTGTGGACACATTGACATCCCTTCATATGTCAACACATATCTATGCACAGATTGTTGGTTTTGTGGATACAACACGTATCTGTGATGTTGATGAAGAGCTATGCAAAGTCTATGTGGGACATGTGTAGCTCTTTTCAGTGATGTATGTCCTGGGTGGCTGCCTTGCAAACAGTGTAGCATGTTTGGGAACCATGATCTGCACATGAACATACAACAGTTTGTAGGGTTGTGTGTTTGTCAGCTTCCAATAGCTCTGTTTATGACTTCAGCCATGATGCACTCCATGGCCTTGCAGATCAGACTTTATAGGCTTACTGGACTATACTTCCCATGGTGTGTTGTGCACCCACACTTGTGGGGAGTGCCATATGTTGCTGTAACACATTTGATGATTCCAGACCCTGTGGAGTGGGTGAGGCTCAACAGACTGTTCGGTTGCAGGGTTTGTTTGTTCTGTAGTGCATGCATGACACATATTGGGAAACAATGTAATCCAATTGCTGCCATGCTTTTGACTTTGGGGAGAGCTGGTTAGCCATTCTACACATGATATCTCCTGGTATGATGTCAGGGACTATCGTCAGTGGGAGGTGGGTATGTATATATGGGCCTGTCTGACAGGATGTCGGCATTGTCAGTAAGGTACAGCTGGCCCTGACGCAAGACATATATGAGTGTACATTACTATTTATGACATAGCTGAAGGACATGTCATGATTCTCAGTCTGGACTCCTTCTCAGCTACTCTTTACAAAACACCAACAAACCTGAGCACTAATCCCGGTTATACTCTTTTACATACTTAACACTCTACTGATCCTTTGTGATCAGGCTACAGAGTATGTCATCATAATATACTGGCATGTCCAGGGGTCGGTTTCATGTGTACTCTCCAGTCCAGCTAGTGAATGTTGTGGTTATGACACAATGTCACATCCGCCTCATGTACACAAACAACCCTCTCCTCCTCCCAACACACTCAGATATATGTGAGAGATGCAACAATATTGACATACAGGAGGCTGAGCTCTCTCAGCCCATGACTGACATGGTCTATCAGGTGGTGAAGGTGACCACACACACCACATATCAGTCTCACATTACCTCTACCTCTTCCTACCTCTTAGCCAAATATCACAGACTATCCCATATTAAATCTAATAATCTCATGCTAAAAAAACTAAAATATTTAATGATGATTACCTGTAAGCCACACTTAAACCACAACCCCTCTACCCTGGAAGATGGCGATATACATCCTAACCCAGGACCCTCTACTATTGCCTCTGAAGATACACCTATTATCTCAAACTCTTCCCCTCATTTACCAACCTTAGATGCTCACTCCTTACTCATAGGACACCTTAATATCAGAAGTGTTAACAACAAAGTCGCCCATCTCCACTCACTTCTTGATTATTACTCTTTTGACATCCTATGTTTAACTGAAACCTGGTTAAAACCCCTCAACAGAAATACAGAAATCATCCCACCAGGCTATAACATTATAAGACAAGACCGCAATACTTGCAAAGGAGGGGGAGTTGCACTCATATTTAAGACTGATCTTAATCTATCCTTAGCACCTTATGCACCCCCAGATAACACCAAAACTGAACTCCTTATATCAAAATTACAGCTGAACCCAAATAAAGCCATATATATTATCGGTACTTATCTACCTCCTGGAAATAACTCCACAAATATAGAAAATCTCCTTAGCTGGGCATCATCCACCCTCCCACAAGAAACTGTAATACTTGGAGACTTCAACCTGGACTGGTCATCAGTTAATACTAATAACCCAGTCTCTCATATTAATCTCCATGGCTTTACACAGACTATAAATTCCTCCACTAGAATCAATAAACCTAACAATAAAGAAAGCATACTAGATTGGATTCTTGTAAATAGACCACAGCTACAATACCAAACCGGCACTTTGCCAGATGACATTAGCGACCACTACTTAACCTATATCATAAGAAAGAAGAATATTGCTACTAAGGTCCCTTCCATCAGAACCTCTCGTAGTACTAAAAAGTTTAACCCCATCCTATTTAACAATGAACTAAATGCCTGTAACTGGATACCTCTACAAATTCTTCCTCTAGAAGAAGCAGTTCAATATTTTAACACCAAATTCCTATCCATCCTAGATAATCATGCACCAAAAAGAACTATCAGAGTCAAAACTAAATCCGCCCCCTGGTTATCTAAAGAAACAAGGCAAAAAATCTTACTTAGAAACAAATCCTGGATAAAATGGAGAACTAGTAAATCTCCCTCTGATCAACAGACCTTCAGACACTTAAGAAATAGTACTAAAAAAGCTATTATCCCAGACAAAAAAACCTACTATAGTAACCTCCAACAAGTTAATCATAACAATCCCCAAAGATTCTGGGCAACCTTGAATAGACTTCTTCACCCCGGACAAACTACCACCCCCTCTCCCTCTGGATCAGAAAAAAATTCTTCCCAAGAAACTGCCAATGCTTTCAATTCCTTCTTCACTAATACTATCAATTCTCTGGCCTCTCAGCTTTCCTTTGACAATTCTAGCATCCCGGCTCAAACTGATTCTATTAAACCTACTTTCTCTTTACAACCTATCTCTACCACCTTTATCCAAAAATGCATCCAAAAACTTAAACCTTGTACCCCATCAGCGGATCAACTTCCATCTGAATACCTCCAAAAAGCAGCTAAGGTTATAGCCTATCCCATATCCATCCTTATCAATAGAACCATTAATGAAGGTTCCATACCTGACATCTGGAAGATCTCACATATTATACCCCTACATAAAGGAGGTAACTCCAATGAATACTCTAATTACAGGCCTATAGCACTCTTATCTCCCCTAGCAAAAATCATGGAAAAATGTGTTCACTACCAACTAATGAACTACTTAACTAAAAATAACATTCTAACTCCCTGTCAACACGGCTTCAGGCCATTCCACAGTACTACCACTGCTCTTCTTTCCTTTACTGACTTTATAAACACAAACCGTAATAATAACATTCTTTCCTCTGCACTCTTTATTGACCTGTCCAAAGCCTTTGACATGGTCAACCACCCCCTTCTTATAAAAATCCTAGAATCTCTTGCTTTAGAACCTAATGCTATCCTTTGGTTTACTTCCTATCTCACTAACAGGAAACAGGCAGTACTCTGGGAAAACAAACTCTCCTCTCCTTCCAATTTCTCTCAGTGTCCCACAAGGCTCTATTCTTGGGCCTCCTTTCTCCCTTTTATAAACGACCTTCAAGCAGCTATTCCACAAGCTACATGCATACAATATGCTGATGACTCCACTCTTATTTGCTCAGCTAAAAACATTCCAGAACTTCAAACTATTACTCAAAATGTATTCCACTCAGTAGAAGCATGGTTCCTAAAACGCTGCCTACTCTTAAATGCTAAAAAAACAAAACTCCTCCTCTTTAAACCTACTGCTAGGTCCCCCACTTTAGATTTCTCCATTTCATCTATTAATGGCACTCTCATATCAGCTGACTCCACTACCAAACTGCTAGGAGTCATGATCGACAACAACCTTACCTATGATTATCACATCAATAATACCATTAAAACCGTAAACAGAAAACTGGGCTCCCTCTACAGAATTAGAACATTCCTAACCCCGGCAGCCAAAGCTACTCTTGCCTACTCTCACCTTATTTCAACTCTCCTCTATGCCTCACCAATTTACACTAATCTGAAGAAAAACAATCTCTCAAAATTGGCCAACACTTATAACAGTATTGCTAGATTTGTAACTGGCAATCAATTTAGAACTCACCACTGCCTGAACCTTCAGCAACTTCAATGGCTAGAACTAGAAAATATGCTGCTTCTCTCCCAACTTTCCTTTGTCCAAAGAGCTCTCTATCTACCTAATAACACTCCTGCACTTTCAAAACTTCTGACCCCCTACTCTAACCTGAACTCACTTCGTTCCTCCACTAAACTTCTCGTAACTTTAACTAAATCAAACAATCTTGCTGGTGACTCCCTTTTCTCTAACGCCCTTGGTAAACACTGGAATCAACTTCCTACTGAACTTACTTCTATTCCAAATCCTATTCTGTTCAAACAAAAACTCAGAACTTACCTTAAAAATCAATGGTTATGTCCCTGTTGTAACCCCGACTAGATCTCCCTATTTTTCCCCTCTACTTCTCCCCCTTCGTCTCCTTCTTCCTTCTTTTATTCTACTAGCCTTATTATCATCACTTTATAAATACTAGCTCTCTAGTTTTCCCTCTCCATCTTTAGATGCCTTGCTTTTTACTGAAAGTATATTTTCTACTAATCTATTCTCTCTAATTTTTCGGTATATTCTCCTCTTTCTCTTCTACTCTCCCTTATATAATCTTCCTATTAAACAATGTGAAATAAGTTTAATTTTTATTTTGTGAGTGAGAATGATGATTGTCATGAGAGTGATGAATCATATTATGTCATGTAAATAGTAATGCCTGTGATGTCTTTCTGCATATTTGCTATTTCCCACCACCTTATCCATTAATATTTAAATGTGTTATATTATGAAACTGTGTTTATCTCTATGTGGAGCTTTTCTCCCCGGGCCTCTACTGAAAATGGAAATATATCCAGCTAGACTAGCCCGGTTAACAAATGTAAAATAAAATAAATAAAACATACACCGATAGCGACAGCAATCAAACCACATTATCACACATACACATACTGGGAGGCTCTACATACACTCTGCCTAAGCAGCAAAGACCTCCAAAGCAGACACACAAATAACTGCTACCCCACTACAATACCCACATATCACATAGTTCACAATGTTAGTGTGCCACACAGTCACTGCCCTTTGGGCTAAACAACACACCTGTAATAGGACACACTGACATCCCACTCACCAAGCCAAACAAGGGAATAGTCACTTTGAGCTGTCTCTCGGGTGCCAAGATCTGCCACATAACACAAGCACTCAGGTCACTCCAAAGCAAGTCCAGGACTGGCTCCATCATTGTCCATGCTGGTGCGTACAACCTCAGACATTCCTCCCTGGACCACGTGACATGATACATAGAGGAACTCTCTGATCATGTAGCCCAGGCCAGTATGACCCTGACCTTGTCTAGCATCTTACACTCACCAAGTATGATGTCTCAGTATACCAACAAACTGATCATGTTTAACAGTTGGCTAACATATTGGTGTTATTCAAAGGGGATACAGTGTCTGTCAGCCTGGGGTGACATGCTCGACATTCCACGTAGCTTCCCTATGGACAGCTTGCACCTGTCACCCTTGGACTTTTGAATACTGGCTAAGGCACTTGCTGCCACCATACTGCCTTATTTAAGTGGGGCTCAAAAGACAGACCCACCTCCATAAACATTACAGAGTACATGACACTGAGGGTAATGCTACTCAACACCAGATGTCTTACCCTCAAATTGACCACACTCAGGAATTTCCTGAGTATGGAGAATAGCAATATCTGTGCACTAAGAGACACATGGTTCAGGCTCCCACATGCACACCAGCACTACCAGGTTATATTTCATACCATGCTTTCTGACCACATAACTTGGAATGGCCAACACAAATAGTGGGAGTATCCATATACATCACAGATACACATACCTCTGGGTTGGAAGCACTGCACAAAGCATCACAGACCATACATATGCACCTAACATTGTGCAAATCTGCCTTTTGGTTTGTTGCCTGCTACAGACCACACTCACAAACTCAGCAACCACACTCAGCTTTCCGGGGACCACTGGACAATATAACAATCTCCCCAAACACCATTATATTGGGTGACATCAAATACACACACATTGACTGGGGATAGTACTCAGGCCCCAACACCCTCGCCCAACAGTTGCTACAATTTATAAACTCATATGCTATGGCACAACCGGTCACCACCCCCACAAGAGGGGACAACATATTGGACATGATCATCACCAACATGGGGACTCTATGTTCCACACCTGCGATATACCCCTCATTGGTAAGGACAGAACATACTTTATCTCACTGGACATCCATATCTTGTCCCACACCCATCCTGGGTAATCTTGGTGAACTTCCCAAAAGCAAACATCACACTTCTCCATACCACAGTGGTATCCTTCAGAGACCCTGGGTCAGTGGTAAGTATGGCTCAGACTGCTGAATCCTTTACATACACATTCTATGGACACCTAGTGGACTGCATGGATCGTGCTATCCAAAATGACACCTGGACTCACTCCTCCAATGGCAGGGGACCTGTCTGGTGGACCCCCAGCCATTAATATGCTATACAACAAAAGGAGGAAGCTACTACATGATAGAGCACAATCCCAGACAGGGAAGGCATCTGTGATCTGTACTAGCAGACAGCTACAATCACTCGTGTATTTATGTCAGGCCCGCTTCTAATGGACATTTGCACCAGACACATCGGACACTCACACGGCCTTCTTCAGTTAATTCAGGTACCTGGCTGGACACTTACTGATATGCTGTGTGTTACTGCATACTGACTGAACATACCCTGAACCCACAGACATTGCCAACATCCTGGAAAACAGGTTCAGTGCAAATGCCCCCCCCATCCCCCCTAAGGAAGTACTGTCCATCCCAACAGAGTGTAACCTCCCTGACATCACGAATAAACAGGTGAGTGCTGCTCTCCCCACAGCGGGCAACACAGCATCAATGGGACCAGACAGTGTCCTGGCCTGTGTTGTACATGGCCTTCATGACAGACGTAACCCTCACATTACGTCACTGTTCGATATCAGGGTTACTGCAGGATGTGTACCCACGGAATGGTGTACAGCGATAGTGGTCCCACTCCACTGAATACTGCCACAACAGACCACAGACAATATCGGCCTATAAGGCTAACTAGCCTGTTCTGCAAAGCTATGGAGCATATTGTAATGGGACTCATGCACATAGACATGGGAAACCTACAGACACTGGGTCCTACACATTACAGCATTGTTGTGGGCAGATCTTGCCTGTTGGACCTGTTTGTATTCTTTAAACAGTTACCAAGTCCATCAGTGTTGGGGCAGTTGTCCACACAGCCTGCCTGGACCTGGCACAACCCTTCAACAGAATACCCCACACGGCCATTATGGATAGGCTCACCAGCATCAATATCGACACATATCTCACAGGATGGATTGCTACCTGGATCAGGGATAGCACCCACATGCTCAGTGTTGCAGGTGCCATGTCTGACTATACACCAGTTACACACGGCATCCCACAAGGCTGAGTCCTGGGACCTCTCTTGTTCCGTATATATTTGTGTGACGTACAGACTATCACAGGAGGGATATGGCTGCCCATGGTCGCAGATGACTGCAAACTGGGTGCCATAATCAACTCTCCAGCTGGCACATGCATACTCATACAGGGTCTCACAGAGATAGGATGACTGGTGCCTGAGCAATGGCCTATGGCTACATGCCATTATTTGCATAGTCATCCCCTTTGAGAATGACAACATGCCCACACATTACCACATAGGTAGTAATCCATTACATATGGTAGTAGTTGTTATGGGTTTGGGGACACGACCTGTTCGTACTCTCACCTTTGACAATCACATTGCCAAAGTGGTTAGACATTACTTCTACATAGTCCACCATATCCCACATGGTTTCACATGTTGATCACGTGTGGTCATATTGCCCCTATACTCATCATGACCATGCTTGGTTACTATGCTACATTTGGGATGTACCTGACCCGACACCTGCAGCAACTGTAATGGCCACAAATGTTACTCATCAAGCAGATGTAGGGACTCACACGGATGCCCTGCACAGTTCAGATACAGTAACTCCAGCTCTACTCAGTCACTTACCACCTACACAGATGTGTTATGTGCCTGTAGTTTAAGGCAATATCTGACTCAGAATTAATGGACATGCTCCACCTCAGGATATCCAGCACCCTTGGAGCTACATACTCCAGGGACATATACCTCAGCACAGATGTTAATAGGACATGCTGGGGGGACAAATTATTATCCGAAAGGCTCCACTCACTGTGGAGGGTAGTCCCAGTTTTGCATAAGCAGAGCCACCCATTGACCACCTACAGGTGACATCTTGACAAGTGGATGGGTGATCGTATGTGTACCCATGGGATATCTTCTGGGTCCCTGCTAGTCAGAGGCACAATACACTAAACATAAATGGGCTATCATGTGTGACCTACTATTCACGGGCACAATGATCTGATCTGACTGGGTTGCAGCAGCCAAACACACTCTGGCTATGCTTGTACATGCCCTAGGGCAGATAGCCTAGTATCAACCTCTGAACCTATGATAATGTTTATGATGCACAATGTTTATTGCTGATACTGTTTGCAGGTTTTTATCATATTTGCTTTCCCACTTTCTATGAACCACTTGGGTATCTGCAGAACATATTTGATTATGACAGGTTTCCACTATATTATATATGTGTCTGTTGTCATATAAGTGTGTGCACAGGGCAGATTGCTGGATAGTGAGAGTTTCCTTGGTTAACACATGCAACTGCCTGATATGTGTGGCCCACTGCTGTACTCCAACCTGGCCTAAGTGTGTGAGCATGCCCAGTTCAGACTGTCGGTGTTCTGTTGCCTGACATTTGTCTCATGTATTCAAGTGTGTGAGCATGCCCAGTGTGACCTTTCAATATGTTGCTGTCTGAGGTCCACTACATTTGTTGATGTATGTGTACATGTCCAATATTAACATTTCTACTGTGTGTATTGAAAGTCAGGTTCTATTCTTACTGCAGGACTCACTTTTGTGTCATAACTCGACAGGGATTATGCTGTGCCTGCAGGTTTCCATGGAATACTTTGCATAGACTTATCAACATTTCTCCATAGAGGTTAACCACTGCAATACTGTCATGGTTTAGTGTTTCAGTACTATGACTATAGTGCACAGTATCCTGGGTTCGAGGCCCATCATGGCTTCTATTCTCATACTGAACAGACCAGACTGCTTAAGGGCCAGTAGAGCAACTATGAGCATGTTGGCTTTTGTTCAGCTATGCCATACTTAGACCCAGCTTGTCCAACGTTGCTCAATATTAACCATCATTGCTGTACATTGGCCAATATTACTTAACATTGACCACATTTGTACTAGTTGGTGTGTGCAATTTTGTTTACATATACTACATGGTGGTAAATGCTGTTTAGCAATGCTTTATATTGCTTAACACATGGCAATCATGCCTCAGGTGTTGATGCAGGGCTGCCTATGTCGGATGCACATACTACACTCCCTATACATGTTTGAAAGCAGGTAGTGTCAACATAGGCATCCCTTTTACTATATATGTGGGTCAGAGAGAGGTATCATTTCCATAGTCCCTACTGAGCCAGTGTATGTGCTATGTGTTGCCTCTTTGCCAAGGCCAAAGCATACTGGGCATGCCTCCTTCTGCCTACTGGGGCAGGCTCAGGTTGTTCCTCCTCTGAATCACGCTCTGCCTGTGATGACCTTGGCAATGGTGGGGGGCTGTTTGGCCCGGGCCTATGCTGGTCCTGCTGCAGCTGTTTTTGCAGGATCATATTATGTAGCATAGCACATACCATGACAATTTGGGTACATGTAGTTGGTGAGTACTGCAAGGCTCCACCAGATGTGTCCAGGCACCGGAACCGTGACTTAAGCAGCCCAAACAACGCTCGAATACATTTCGTGTTTGTGCGTGTGCCTCATTATGGCGTTCCTGTTTAGGTGTGTGTGCGTTTCTGATGGGTGTCATCAGCCACGGCTCCAGTGCATAGCCAGCATCCCCCACTAAGTGTCCATGTGGGAAGTCCCCATTGGCAAATGTCTGGTACAGCTGCGTCAGATGCCAGATATGGGAATCATGGTAGCTTCCAGGGCAGCCAGCACACACATTCAGTATTATACCCTGGGCATTACACACAACCTGGCAGTTGATGGAGGGGAAGCCCTTGCAGTTGAAGTAGACCCTACCCTGCTCACCGGCTGGTGCTTTGATGTGTATGTGCATGCAGTTTATTGCATCCACTACCTCAGGGTATTCTGCTATTTGCTGGAAGAGACGCATATTGCTGGCCAATACTTCACGGGAATTGGGGAAGTATACATGATCACCGACATGTGCTGACATGGCATCCAGGAACTGGTGCAGTACCCTGGATGCTGATGTCTGTGATATCCCCATCATATCACCATTTGGTCTCTGGAAGGTACCTGTTGCTAATATCCTTAGGCCAACACATACATTAGTTTCCACTGGGATGGGTTCTCCTATGTTGGTTCTGTGTGTGAGGCGTGGCCTGCACAGCTCAACAATTTGCTGCAAGAGGTCTCTGTCCACTCTACAGCGCTCCACTATCTCCAGCACAGGTAGCCCCTGGTAGGTTACCCTGGGCCTGTACACTGTTCTCCGTCTCCTCACTGTGGGTTGTCCAGCAGCATTTGCATTATCACCACCCTCAGCATGTTGCATATGTCACCTTATAACAGCAATGGCAGCCCCTAACATTTTTTGTCTCAGTACAGCTTTTTCAGTTTTCACTTCTATTAGCTTACTGCAGTGTTGTAGTGTCTCTTGAGAGAAACATAATGGATTGTTATTTGCAGAGTTTTAAGTGCTGGGCTGGGCTGGGCTAGTGTTCTGCCTGGGTAATTGCCTGATTCTGATTGTTTTCACCTGCTAGCTCTGCTAGTACTCCCTGGTAACTTCCCTACTGTTTGGTGTGCTTCCTTTTTCCTTTCTTTTTCCTGAGGGGGGAGCACCGCGCACACAAGCGCAAACACACGCACAGCAGCTCACATGCGTGCACACATGCTTACACAGACTAAAACTTGCTTATTCTTGTTAAAATGCACGCACACCGGCACAAACGTGCTTACAACTATTTACACAGATTTACATATGCTTAGTCAAGCTTACACGCGTGCACACACGCTAACACATGCGCACACTGTCTTACTCAGGTTTACTGGCACACACACACGCGCATGCACGCTCAGCAAGAAACTTTGGTGTTATCCACGGCATACGCCTTCCATTTCTTAACTTTACCTAGCCTACCTGTTGACACACCTCTTTCAATAATATGTAATTGTCAGCTGACACATGACACTTTGCTCCAGTGAGCTTCACTCCTTTCATACATACCCCCCCGTGATGTCACCTATCTTCTACTCTTTTACTCTCCTTATCCTACTCCTATACTCCACTGACTGTGCTCATTTCCTATGTAAACTTGCGATTCACTATCCTAACTCTCATTTGCATAAGATTGCCTACTAATGCTTGGTTACATCTCTTAGACTGAGCTTCCCCCCTTAGCAACCTCTTCTCGGTAGCCATGTTGTCTTCAGCCTGCCATTCACTTGTATTGTAAATTCATTTTAGCTATAACATCCACATTTGTGGTTCTTAATTATTAATTTTCTGGTTTTTAGGGCGCAGCACGTTTACGCAGCGCTGCACTACAGTTAAACCCTGGAGATCGGGATGAGAAAAAAAAGTTATTTTATTTCTATTTTGCATCACTTCCCATTGCCAATGGCCATATTTTTGGCCATTGGCATGCTTCCTCCTGTAAATGCATGCTTTTTTGCAGCTGTTATGGCTCCGTTTTGCTATTTGCAGAACCATACTCAGTTATCAACTGAGTACATTTCTGCAAATAACACTACTCCTACTCGGACAGGTTCGGATTTCCTGGATCGCAAATTTACCTCTTTTGCATAGCTTTCACCTGCAATTGAGGTAATTTGCATATCCAAGCCCTGTCCATGTAGGAATAGTTTGGAGAGCTCAGTTGCACGCCTCTACCGGCTGTTCCTGGATCGCTCGGCGGACATGTTGGCTGCATGGAGTCTTATTCTACTCTTAGACTCCGTGCAAGACTTTGTGAATCCGGCCCCATATTTTTTTATTTTATTTATTTTACATTTGTTGACTGGGCTGGTCTAACTGGAATACAAATCCATTTTCAGTAGAGGCCCAGGGAGAAAAGCTCCAACACAAACACAATATATACAGTAAAAGTTGTCACAATTCAGAGAAGTATAACAGTAGTTAAAAAGTTCTAAACAGTTTCAGCCATACAGACTTGATGCAGTTGTCATTACAAGAGTACATGGCTCATGATGAGGAGATATGAAAAACAAAAATATAAAACAAAATAGTTGTGTACTTGTGCAAGCAGAATAAAATAGCATAATAAAGTTGTTTACTTATACAATTGTACCAAGTGATACAGTGAAATACAAGATTTATAGGAAACAGCAAGAGTATGTCAGTAGATAGAACATACTCATATTAGAAGCAGAGAACACATAGGAAATAGACAAAAAGTTAGTCAGGGTTAGTACAAGGGCATAGCCAATGAGTACTGAGAAATTGTTTTAGTTTCTGTTTAAAGTGTTATAGAGGACAGAGATAGGAGTTCAGAGGGAAGTATGTTCCAATGTTTGCCTACAGAGTTAGAGAACAATGAATCTCCAGCTGAGTTGTTGGATTTGCTGGTAGTAATAAGTAACTTATTAGAAGAGCGTAAATTCTTAAGATTGTTTTAGGGGGTTATGAGAGTAGTCAGTATAGGTGTACAGGTGGGGTAATACAGGATTTTATGGATAATAGCAAGTTGGTGAAATAGTATGTGGTTTTGGAACTCTAGCCATCCTAATTGTTTTAGGTTGTTACAATGATGTGTTCTAAAAGGAGAACCTGTGGCAAATCTAGCAATACTATGATAGGAGGTAGCAAGTCTGTTGAGGTTGTTTTTTGAGAGATTGGTAAATATGGGTGAAGCATAGAGTAGGGTAGAGATTAAATGAGTTCTAGCTATAGTGGTTTTGGCTGAAGGAATAAGAAAGGGTCTGATTCTGTAAAGGGATCCCAGTTTCTTATTTACTGTTTTTATAGTGATGTTAATATGAGTATTGAAGTTTAGGTTATTATCTATGGTTATTCCAAGAAGTTTAGTGGTTAGGTCAGGAGATATAAGAGTCCCGTTCTTGGATATAAGAGTGAAGTGAAGAGGGGTTGACCTGCGAGTAGGAGCAAAGAGTAAAAGTTTAGTTTTTTTAGGGTTAAGTAGGAGGCAACTGTTTAAAAAACGTTGCTCAACTGTATTAAATGCTTTTTGTGTCAGGGACTGTAGCTCGGTAGGAGTTTTAGCTTAGCAAATAATGGTGGAGTCGTCTGCATATTGAATGCAGGTTGCATGTGGAATTGCTTGGTGGAGGTCGTTAATGAAAATGAAAAATAACAGTGGGCCTAATATGGAGCCCTGGGGAACACCAAGGGAAATGGGGAGGTGAGACGATAGATTGTTTTCCCATAGTACTGCCTGTTGCCTATTATCTAAGTAGGATTTGAACCATTTTAAGGCTAGTGTATCGAGAGAAAGAGATTTATGTATTTCTATAAGGAGCTGGTGGTTAACCATGTCAAAAGCCTTAGATAAATCAATGAAGGCAGATGAGGAAAGAGTATTATTATTACGGTTTGAATTTATACAGTCTGTGAAGGAGAGTAGAGCTGTGGTGATACTGTGGTTAGGTCCAAACCCATGTTGACAGTTGGCAAGTAGGTTATTTTCGATAAGATGGGTGAGTAGTTGCTTATGGACACACTTTTCCATAATTTTTGCTAGTGGAGAGGGTAGAGCTATTGGTCTATAGTTTGAAATGTCAATGGAGTTTCCGCCTTTATGAAGGTGGATGATATGTGAGATTATCCAGATAGATGGGATATATCCTTCGGTTATAGTTCTGTTTATTAGTATGGAAATGGGGAATGCTATGGCTTTGGCTCCTTTTTGCAGGTATTCTGCAGGTAGATGGTCAGCAGAGGGGGTAGTAGGTTTTAGTTTTTTAGAAGAGAGCAAATGAAGGACGTAGGAACAGGTTTTAGCTGAAATGATGTAATCGGGTAAGTTGGTGAGGTGTTTAGATTAGGGGAACTTGGAGATAATTGCTTAGCTAGTGTTTGAATGGCATCTGTAAAGAAAGAATTAAAGGCATTGGCAGTTTGTGTTGGATTCTCATAGATAGAGTCTTGTGGGCTAGGAGTAGTAGACTGGCCTGGGTGTAGGAGTTTGTTGATGCTGGACCAGAATTTTTGTGGGTTCCTTTGGTTAGTTTGTTGTAGTTGGATGTAAATGTTTTGTTTATCTAATAGTATAGCTTTTTTAGTAGTATTTCTAAGTTGTCTAAAGGTTTGGTGGTCTTTAAGATTCCTGGTACTGTGCCATTTTGCCCAAGATTTGTTTCTAAGCAGAATTTTCTGTTTGGTAGCTGTGGTGAGCCAAGGGGCAGTTTTAGCTTTATTTCTAATAGAACGTACTGGTCAAGGATGGCTAAGAATTTGAAATTAAAGTAGTCAACTGCTTTATCTAGAGGGAGTATTTTGAGTTCTAGTTGGAAAAGTTCAGGGTTGAATAATTTTTTTGTCCGAATTGTCCGATAGGTATTTGGGTTAGGTATCCTAGTTTTGTGTCTGATGATATATGTAAATGAGTGGTCACTCAGATCATCAGGGAGGGTTCCTGCTTTGTATGTGAGATGTGGAGAGTTTGTAAGGATCCAATCTAATGTGCTTTCCTTGTTGTTGGTTTTATTAATTCTTGTAGTGGAGGTGATGACTTGTGAGAAGCCATAAAGATTAATATGGGTGGTGGGATGAGGGGTACTACAGGACTTCCAGTCAATGTTAAAGTCTCCAAGTACTATAGTTTCTTGTGGAAGATTGAGTGATAGCCAGTTTAGAATGCATTCAAGGGTATTAATGTTATTTCCAGGGGGAAGGTAGATACAAGCAATGTTAATGGATTTGAATTTGTTGATTTGAAGTTTGGTGAGAAGGATTTCAGCGTTATTAAATATAGGTAGATTTATGCTTGAAGTGGTAACCTGTACATTGTTTTTGTAAAGGACTGCTACACCCCCTCCCTTTTTGATAATACGGTCTAATCTAAGGATATTGTAGGCAGGTGGGGTGACTTCATTGTCATTAATGGAGGGTTTTAGCCATGTTTCAGATAAACATAGGATGTCAAATTGGTAGAATTCTAATAGGGCATGAAGATGGGCAATCTTGTTTTTAATGCTTCAAATGTTAAGATGTGCTATAGAAAGGGAGTTTGGAGGTTTATTAGGAGTATGTGTATTAGTTATGTAAGAGTTGCTTGGTACAGTGTTGGGAATATTGTTTGGAACGGGGTTAGAATGAATGTCTCCATCTAGCAGGGCTAGGTGGAATGTTTTATATGTGGGGTTGTTAAATTTAGAGAAATAAAAAAATATTTTTCTTGTATGTAGGTTACTATATTTTATATGGGTTAGTCTATGATATTTGGCTTGCAGGTAGCAGGGACTAGTTGTGGTGTAATAGTTGTGTTGGTAGATAGCTAGTAGTGGTGTGGAAGTGGATTTAGAGGGGAATAGAAGGTTTGGGTGTAATGGTTGTTCATAGGAGGTTAATATGTAGGTAATTATTAGAGGAGGTAGGAGAGAGACAAAGGCTATGTGTTTTAATTGATTAAGGTAGGAAACTTTGACCATGATCTTTGTATCAGATGTTAAATAGATAGGGGTGTGTAGTAGTAGCAGCTGGTAAGTTGGAACTGTAAGGATAGGGAGGATCTATGATAAGGTTAGGAGAGGTAAGTACGTAAATCGGGTGGGGAGTGGTAATAAGGTGTGGTAGTTGATTGGTACAGAGAAGATGGGGGTGTGGTTAGCGAAAATAAGTGTAGGAGCCCTGGGGATGGGTGGGAATTGGGGGTAGTGTGGGGAGCGGAGTGAGCCCGTAGGGCGAACGGAGCGGGTACAGACAGTTGAGTGAGACAGTCAAGGTGAACAATCAGTGGAATTCTGATTGTGGAATACTGCCTGCAGGGGTAAGTAGGTTTGAGATCTGTATAGAAAGATTAAGAAGTAGTATATGAGTATGTAAAGGTGGAAGGTGGGAAATTGGAGCAGAGCAGGTTATAGGTAGGGTCAATAGTAAGAATGCTAAAAATCAGTTTTACAAAGAGGAAAGCTTTTCAAAGAATGGGGGGCTACAAGAAGGGTTGGGAGGGTGGCTTAATGGCTAAGGTGTTTGCCTTACAAACACAAGGTGCAGGGCTTGAGTCTCACAAAAACAGCAGAGGTAAAAAAATGGGGAAGGCTAGGCTAGGGCTAGAAAGACAATCTATATGAATAGGATAAGAAAGCTAAAAATTATAAGAAGGACTAAGAAGGACTATCCTTAGACTAGAGGATATAGGGGGTGGTGTGGCTACTGGGTGATCAGGCTGAGAGGCTTACAATTAACAACAACAAGGATTAAGCAGTTTAATGATTTAGCTCTAAAGGCAGTATTAAGAATAACACATAATCTCTTATTCCTTTTCTTGGGAGAGCACAGGGTTACTCTTATGAGGTGTTGTTACAGCTGGATGGTTGGGATGGGTCCTTAGTTCCCTGGTGGTTAATAGTCTCCTAGTGGAGGGTAGGCAAGTCTCTTATTCCTTTTCTTGGGAGAGCACAGGGTTACTCTTATGAGGTGTTGTTACAGCTGGATGGTTGGGATGGGTCCTTAGTTCCCTGGTGGTTAATAGTCTCCTAGTGGAGGGTAGGCAAGATATGATCAGATCACAGGGGCATGGAGAACACAGCAGCCAATGTGAAATTATAAGATAGTGTTGGAAGAATACATTAGTGTTTTATTTATAATTAAATTAATATGGCAGTTAAATGTGTCATATTATCTTTTAGAAGAAATCCTTTTAAATACACAGTGCGCATAGTTTTATTCTATTATCTATTAAGATAAATTGATTAAATAATGGCAACAAAAAGAAGTCAGTAATGAGTTATCTAAGACTAAAACGAGGAGGCATTATATTCTTGCAAGAGACTCACTTGATAGATAAAGATATGCAATAAGTGAACAGAAGAAAGCTAACATTCTGGCCCCAGCTAAATCATTAAACAGATGGATTAGTAACAATAATTTAGCTGATATAATAGTAAAAACAGAAGACATGTAATTGTTCTTCACTCATTATTCTTATGCACATGGGATACAAACCAGCATTGATAGGATTTTTGCTCCTACAGATTTACTTAATAAAGCGAATTATTTTAAAACTAAAACTATTATTTGCCCTTCATCTGATCATTATGAACTATAATATAGTAATGAATATAATGACATTTCAGATTATCTATAGAATTCTGGTATATATGATGAAATTAAAATAATTTAAGACTATCTTAAGGAGGAAACTGAGATTTTTTTTTTTTTATCTTTGAATGATAATAGTCAGGCTAGTAAAGTGATACTACAGGAAAACCTAAAAATGCATATTAAAGATAGAACTGGAAGCTGGATTAGTAATAAAATGAAAGAGTGGGATGCAGACATTTCAGAAAGTCAAGATGAAATACACAAAGCGAGGTTTGAACAGCAAACAAAGAAATGAGATAATACTGAAGCCATTAAAAAATTAATGACATAATATCAAGTTTTAACGCATAAAGTGGAGATAGCTTTAGAAAAAAATAAAATTGCAGTTATGCA
Organism: Protopterus annectens; assembly: GCF_019279795.1. NCBI lineage: Eukaryota > Metazoa > Chordata > Ceratodontiformes > Protopteridae > Protopterus > Protopterus annectens. Next base: position 1,903,539,792 of record NC_056729.1, read on the forward strand.
ATGACTTCAAAAAATGTACATTGATTAGCTAATAGAATTAAGGGACTGGATTTAATAAAGTCTACATGGTAGTGAGTTGATTTCACTGTGTAGAAACATACAAACCCTGTAAACATTGTGGCATGCTAATTAAAGCATAAGCAGCTGAATTATATGCTAATCAACTAATCCAAGATGTGGGAGCAATTCAGCAAGCTGCAAAGCAATCATGTAAACTTAGTACAGGTCTTGGCTTCGAATTCCAACACCTACTAGAATACAGACATGGAAACTACCCTACCTGGAAAAAATGTTAGGGGCTGCTGTTGCTCTTCTACATGTGTATGTGCAATAAGTCTATGTCTCTGATGCTGCTGTTGCTAATAGACCTCAACCAAGAAGGAGAAGGGTGTTTAGACCCTGTTTAACCTTCATGGTCTGCATGAGGTAGAAATACTAAAGTTCCACACACTACAGAAACTCTGCAACCTCTGTCATCCTCAACTGATAGCAAGGGAAAACTGAGTGGAACCAATACCCGTGGAGACCCAGGTATGTGTAGCACTTAGAATATTAGCTACAGGAACCTTCCAGACACCAACAGTGGACATGCTGGGGGTGTCACAGGCATCAGTATACAGGATCCTGCACCATTTCCTGAATGCTATGCTACAACATGCAAGTGACTACATATATTTTCAATGTACTCCTGAGGAAACAGCTACAACTATGCAGGATTTCTACCCCATATTACACCTCCCTGAAATTTTGGGTGCCATAGACTACATGCACATTGAGATCAAAGCACCACCAGGGAACAGGGAAGGATCTACATAACAGAAAGGGTTTTCACTACATTAACTGCCAGGTCATGTATAATGTTAAACAAACCAGTCTCAAACGGAACGCTGAAGCTTGCTGTACTAATACAATATCTACCAACAGTAAAAAGTGAAGAATAGGATGTAATCCAGCAACACGACACAAAATTCACGAAACAGGAACTCCTTTATTTAGTTTCAGTAAGCGCTTTCACCCAATGAGGGCTTCATCAGACTGTACAACTAAGTGGAACAAGCACAGTCCTTATATATACAAAGTAATCAAGTAATCAAATATACAATTGGTCTAATAAAGCAATTAATTAAGGTGTAAAAATACCCACGACATAAATTCATGATTAAATAGGTGGAATTATATAAGCTTAAGGAATATATATGTGTATAAAAACATAATGACAAAAAATATATATATATAAAAAAAACATAACAGTTAGCAAGATTCCCATATCTGGCACAAAGTTTTTCCATTGGATATCACACAAGGTCATTTACTGGGGGTACAGGGTATGCACTTGAACCATGGCTGATGATGTCCATTAGAAATGCACACACACCCATGGAAGAAAGTTATAATGAGGGACATGTTCAAACAAGAACTATCATAGAGTATGTGTTTGGGCTGCTGAATTCACAGTTCCAGTACATAGATACATTAGGGGGAGCCCAGCAGTACAGTTCCAGTAAGTGTGCTGAAATTGTCACTGTCTGTCCTATCCTACATAATATTATCCTGAGAAAAACAGCTTCAGTAGGAACAACAAGAGGAAGGGACACACTTTCAAGCACCAATGGCAGAGTCACCACAACCACTCACAGGTGAGGACTCAGAGGGGGAACCACCGACTGCTGTGAGTGCAGGTAGATATAAATGTGCACCATATGCCCTTGAACTGGCCAAGAGGCAATGGATAGCACACATGCTGACCATCTAAGGAGTGCCACTTTCACCCTATGCACATACATTCAGTAAAACTGATGCCAGGCAGTGCTCACACCCTTTACTTACCCATGTAATGGCTGTGTACTGCTAGCATCACACAGAGTCAACCCTGAATTAAAACACTTGTAACTGCATGACTATCAAGGTAGGTGTCAAACCTGAAACAGGAAAATAAATGGGTAAGATCCCAAATGAATTGGAAGATCCTTACTTACTATTAGTTGCAAATGTAACTAAGTATAAGGTGTGTTAGTTTTACAGCAATGTCATCAATATGATACAGAAATGACTTATGTCAATAGCTGTCTGCTTTTTATCAACTAATCAACCTCACGCATCAAAGATACACACAATACAAAAACAATTTTCAAAATATCATCAGCAAAATATACACTAAGCACTCAGTCAGCTATGTACCCTGAGTATCAGACAAATGACCTGTGTATCCCTAGATCCAAAAAGTATGGAATCAAGGATATGGCACAGGGTGTTGGTGGAGGCAGGAGGCCTAGGCTGTCACAAAAGTAATGTGTGTGTGTGTGTGTGTGTGTGTGTGTGTGTGTGTGTGTGTGTGTGTGTGTGTGTGTGTGTGTGTGTGTGTGTGTGTGTGTGTGTGTGTGTTTGACTAAGAGAGACAGGCAATTAGAAATTTTGATAAAGCATCAAATGGCTAATTAGAAAGAATGAGCTGCAAGCCTCACAAATGAATCATGCACATGTTATGTGTGTGTATGTATGTACGGGCAATGTATGGCAATCAAGGTGAAATGTGTGTGAGTGTCTGCAAGAACCCAGCCAAACACCATGCTAGCTCTACATCCTGGCATGTTGGACAGGTGTGAGTCATGCATGGTAGAGATAAGAGTTCATCATCATCACCCCAGTCTGTGAGAACTGCCTCTGCCAGGAGTTGCACTGGCATGTCCATGCCCATGGTCATAAGTGCTGGTAATACCCAAACATGACTGATATCTGCTAGAACTCTCATCATGACTAAACTCAGGACCATAACCCTGTGGCCTACCAAGTCTGAGTGTGGACACCTCAACCACTGACAGATCACAGTAATTAGTGTCACTACAGGAGTGGGATCAGGCACAGCCATGTTGCCTAACAGCAAATGGTGCTGCTGACATATGGCCACATGGATGCTGTTCCCCTCCTAGCAGATGTTCCATCACAGACATTGCCTGTTCCATTGTGTTTCATTCATTTGATACATTGAACTGGCCACATGGTGGAGGCAGACACACACACCAGCCCTTGCCACATCTACACCCCTAAGCATGTCCTCAGAGGCCCTAGAGGAACATACCTGCACCTCCATGATGGCCCAAAACATACACTGAGTGGAACATAATGACACATCAGCATCAGGTGGAGAGTTGACAGCAGTCCTCTTCTGAACACCCCTAACGACCCTCTTGTGTGGCACTTTGCCCCCACTTTGGCTATGGCCACAGTCAGCTGGCCCTGAAACCTCAGTAACCACACTACCTTGATCAAGTGCATCACCCTCCACCTGTCCAATATCTGAGAGCTCAGTGGAATGAGTATGGGTAGGCCTACTTTGTCTGATGGAAATACAGGGAGGACTGAATCTCAACCTCAGTGTCAGATTCAACATCTGCACCCCCTGACTGTGCCTCTGTTTGGACACCATCATCATCAGAGTCTACCAATACTCCAACATCAGGTGGTAAGAGTCCTCCACTAACACTGTCAGGATATGTGTATTAACTTGACAATAGGTACAGAAAAAATCTCCACAGGCAGTTGTACTAAAATTATATTTTTACCATGACAAGCAAATCTCAAACTTGCCACATGTAAGATTATCTAGAAGCTGCTCCTGGAACATAGCTAATCCAAGACACATCGACACTGACATTAGTGTCATGTTGGTGTGCAGCTTCCACTGACAGTGGACAGGAACTCTTCATTTGGTGTCAGTGGTGGCTCAGTAGCAGGACCACCCCCTGTAGCCAGCTGTTCTCATGCAACTGCAGCTGCTCTCTTCCAGGATGATACAATCATATCAGAAGCCTGATGATGGAAAAGACCATAATTCCTGGTATGACCCCTACTGCAATGACATCATTTATTAATTGGTTCCAAATCTGCATTCTGGCAGCCATATCCTCACATCCTCTCTCAAGCAGAAAGACACCATAGCACCTGAACACCTGCATTATGAATTAATTCTCAAGAGTCACCAGAAGGGAGTTTACATGGATTTGTAAGCTTGGGTGCCATAATCCTATGTGACATAAAACAGGGAAGGATGCAACATATAAATTGTTACCTAAGTAATACACATTTGGCAACATTAAGCACTGGAAATAGACTTTTCAGTTATTAAAACTGAAGGTTGTGTGGTTGTCCCACCTACCCATCACACACACGCACACACACAAAAAAATAGGGTTGTCCAAAGCAAGGACTGCCACTTATTTGTATGATGTTTCCCATTGAAATATCAGGATGCTTACACATTTTCCACAGAAAAAGCACTTCAAACACAACTTTTGTTCTAGCAGCACACAAATAGTAGGATGCTACCCCACCCCCAAAAAATGAACAAATGAAGGTTTGTACAAACCAAGGAATACCGCAGAATTAAATTGGTATATATACTTTCCACACAGTTATCAGAATGTCTAAACATTTACAACAGAACAGTCAATTTATGATTACCAGTCACCTGTAACTGTACCAACCACTCCCCTGGAGGTGGACCCGGGCCTCCTCAGAAGCATAACACCTGTGCTAATGACACATACATTAACATTCCTCTTCAGTAAGATAGAAGATTGTAAAATACAATTTTAACATTAATACTTGTGATGAAAGTTAATAACCTGTCTATCTGAGAAATGTAAATCATCTTCTTTCAGCTGTTCCCTTTAGGGGTCGCCACAGTGGATAACCTGTTTCCATTTCTTCCTGTCCTCCGCATCTTGCTCTGTCACACCAACCACCTGCATATCCTCTCTCACCACATCCATAAAACTTATCTTAGGCCTCCCTCTTTTCCTGTTACATGGCAGCTTCATCCTTATCATCTTTTTCCCAATATACTCAGCATCCCTCCTCAGCACATGTCCAAACCAATGTAATCTTGCCTCTCTGGCTTTGTCTCCAAACCTTCCAACCTGGGCTGACCCTCTAATATACTTATTCCTAATCCTGTCCACCCTCATCACATCCAGTGGAAATCTTAACATCTTTAACTCTGCCACATCAAGCTCTGACATATGCCTTTTTGTCAATGCCACTGTCTCCAACCCATATAACATAGCTGGTCTCACTACCATCTTGTACACCTTCCCTTTCACTCTTACACATACTCGTCTGTCACAAATCACTCCGGACTCTCTTCTCTACCCATTCCATCCTGCCGTACTCTCTTCTTCACCTCTCTTCCACACTCACCATTACTCTGAACTGTTGATCTCAAGTATTTAAACTCATCCACCTTCGTCATCTCTACTACCTGCATCCTCACCATGCCACTGACCTCCTTCTCATTCACACACATATATTCTGTTATCTGAGAAATGTAAATGCCTGCCCAAAATGCCTATGCCAACAATGAAGTTTAAGAAGTGCATGCAGATAAGTTAATTTTCATCTCAATATATAAAGTGCATGGTAACATGTTGCAAAATATCTAATGTACTTGAATAATGCAAGCATACTTTATCAAAATTAGAAGTCTTCTTTCCCTGCAGATACATCACCTTCAAAGGAATAGCAATCTTCTGCTTTGTCCAAATACACAAATCTTCTTACCTTCAAGTTCCCTAGCAGCAAGCTTACCTCTTTATAGTGTAGATTCAGGCCCCCTGAGCATGCAAATGAGGTGTGAACTCATTAGAATTTCTGAATACCAAACATTTAACTTTCTGCAGCAGATGTAAACATAGTGTAGACACTACAACACTGTCAGTTGCTGATGGCTTAATTATTGGTTGAATTATTAGTGGGAAATAAAAGAAAGACACAACAGCAATTCAGACTAACTTTGCTATATATCTATATAATATATAAGAACATGTCAGAGATATAGCTAGAAATAAAAAGGAAAGTGCTATAGCTGTACATTTTAACAAAAATTATGATGGCAACAGTGATGGCCTTCAGGGTACTATTTTAGAACAAATTAAAGTATAAAGTAATGAGAACGATTTCAAAAATAGATTATTGACAAAGGAGTCAATGTATATTTTGAAATGTGGCACTTTATTTCCTAATGGGTTAAGCAATGAAGTTAATTGGAGATATTTTATTTAATCTTGTTAACATAATTGTTTCATTGTGTTATTAATTATAATTATGTAATTGAAAGGTGTATTTAGGCAGGTTGCTGTTTACAAGTGATATACTCCTTGAAGGCTTGTATAGCCGAGACGGCAAAGTGTGTTCTTTTTAATAAACTACGGTGCTGGATCATCAGTTGGTGGTTTTACTTTTTGTTTCTTCATTTTGTGGTGCTGCTAACTTAGATATATCACCCAATGTAGGTAGAAGTCACTTTAGTAAGCTAAGAGAAGAATGAATACAATACAAAGAGAAGACAGAGATGCATTGGTGCAAAGATATTCATAAATGGTTGTGTGATCATTCATTGTAGTAAATATATACTACACCCATGCACAAACAAATGAGAGTGTATAAGTACATATGTCTTGCTAATACTGTAGGGGGAATGAGCATTGCTTGTATCCACATGATTTGTTTTCCTGAGGCAAAGATTTTCTGTGGCAAGGAGAGATAACACACTCACACTGTATTTGTAGTTTCATTTATATGATAGCTCAGATCCAGAGCTGTGTAAAAATATCTAACGTGTTAAAATGATTTTTAATTTTTTTATTAATATTAATACTTGTGCTCTGTGTGGCTTAGTGCAAACACAGTAAAACATATAAATATTTTAAATGTAATGGCAGTTGCCGTAAAAACAGCAAACCTGCATAGCGCTGTTGCACAGTGGTCAGCAACTTGCATTATAAGGACATCATAAATTAGACCTGTGAATCAACTGTGTGTAGCATATTTTGTAAACATGTTGAGATACACAGCTCTGTAAGATAGGTAAACCTTGATTCAAGTCTCACTTTTTTTAGAAAAAAAAGGTAATAACCAGTTTTCAATAATAATGTATTGATGCCTTTGCCTATCTCATTTGCATGTTGCTCACCTATGCAGAAGCATGGCTTACTGCTACAGACAAAAAAAGATATATTCTTACTTGTAAAAAACATACATTATTACTTGTTTTGCCTCCCTTTACACAAACACGCTAAGCAGGGTTGAGTGGAGGTCAGCAGTCATAGACAACACCTGCAGACAAAAAGGTACATTGTTACTTGCAAAACAGATACCATTTTAATTGTTTCCCTTCTTCCATGCAGACCCACTAAGCAGAGTTGCGCAGCGGTCAGCACTCTGGGCAGTAATGAGTATAAAAAATACACCTGCTGCTTAGCTCTCCCTGTAGCAGCATGTGTAAGTTTATGGCTACCATACAGGTAAGCCAGAGGAGTCTATATTATGAACACAAAACCTCTCATCAGCGAATACATATACATCGACACATAAAGAGCGATGTATAAAAAGAGCGAAACATGTATTTACTGAAAATAAAAACACTGAACATGTATCTTTAGTCAACAGCATGATCTGCGTGTGCTATAATTAAGTAAATAAAATTAAACAACACAGTTTTGCAGGGGGGTAAGCCCCCCTGTGCCCCCACACCCCCCTACTTAAATATACCAACTCCGAGATTGCACTACAGTGGGGAAAAGGATATATTTCCTTATCCCCAAATGACTACATAAGACGTTACTGAGATTGTGTTTGGGCAAGTACGATACCCTTCAAAACAGTTTTGTTTTACTTTTCTTTATTTATTTAAAGCAAACCCAGATCATGCTGTTGGCTAAATAAACATGTTCGCTGTTTCTTTTTTGCTAAATATGTGTTTCGCTCTTTTAAACATCACTCTTTGTCGATGTATATCTATTTACTCTTGACAGCTTTCATGCTTTCAAGTTAGACCCAGCCAGGGTTTTAATACAGTGCACTCCAAATTTTATTAATGCTGCTCCACTGTAATTTATATAAAAATTAACAATATAAAGATAATTATGCAAAATAACTATGTATAGCATTTGATATCCTATGAATTTTATGTGTAACTGAGGGTATCCTGACTAGCTGTAAAACAGGACGTATTGTGTGGCCTGACTCAGAATCTACTCTGAAAGCAATCCAAGTATATGCATTTCCAGTGTACAGTCTCACATTACTGCTGCATCACACCTAAGAATACATAAACCAGACCTTATCAGGTCACACACATACATGATTACCTGAAGTGTATCACCACTCACTCTTTAATGTGGTATATAATTAATGACCATGTATTACAAGCACTTCTTCTGTGAGACTGAGGAAAAAAACACCTATGTGGAAGAAGATGTGGTCTATATCAGTGTGTAAAGCACCACAAAATATGTGTCAGATCATAAACTTTATACCCTCGAATTTATGTCTTAAAAAGTCAAGTCATAACAAAGGACCTTGTCAGGTCATATACATAGATGGTAACCTGAAGTGTAGCACTACTCAGTTTTTAATGTGGTTATATAATTAATGACCATATCTGACAAGTACTTCTTCTGTGGCAATGCAGAAAAAACAGCTATGCGGAAGAAGGTGTATTCTCTATATTGCATAGGTTTGAATCCTACATTGTACAAATTACTTTTATCGGTATGTAAGGCCCCACAAAATATGTATGAAGTCATAAAATGTCTACCCTCCAATTTGTGACTTAAAAGTGAAGTAATTTAACAGGTATAGCAGCAGACAAGCCATAAATTAATCTTAGCTGCCACATTACCCTTCCTTTTTCATAAACAGTCTTCCTCTCTGTTTGACAATGCTGCAGTGTGCGTGCCATCATGCGAACACAGTTAACATGGTTGTGTGGGTTTGTACACTGGTTGTAAAACATGATGTTACAAATTGGTGGGAAAATAACTGTTGTTGGAGTACCTGTGCAGACATGGCAGGTGCTAGGAAGTAGGGTGCCAAATTCAGGGCTCAAAGATGGGGTGTAGAGGAGTCAAGAATATTCATTGCACTCTTCATAAAGGGCCACGGCCAGAGGCTGCTACACTGAGACTATATTGGTTTTCAATATAAATCTAAGGCTTGGAACAGTCTAATCATGGGTGTCTCCATTGCAAAAGGCATTCCACGCACTGGGGAGAAATGCAGGTATCATTGCAAGGATTTGAAATTGTGCACACAGGCACAACTCAACAAGTGGCTGCGTGACTTTAGAACTGCTGATATCCCACAGCTGTGTAAGTATACAGATAAAGATGTTGTGTCTTTCGGCTTTTCCCGGTTAGGGGTCGCCACAGCAGAACTCCAGTCTGCTAATGACTGGCAGTAGATTTTTACATGCCAAGTTGCCAGTCCTGACACACAACCTTCAATGAAGGTACGTCCATTCATGCATATCTCCACACAGAGGATGCTCTAGCTGAGAATTGAACAGGACAACGTCTTACTGTGAGGCAACAATGCTACCACAGCACCACCACTGTAGTTTTAAGTATACAGATAAAGATACTTTAAATAATATAGAAAGCTGCAGATAGCCAGATTGAGATGCATAATGTTCTTCTCTTTATATCTCCTTCTTTATTTTTGGCTGCCCAAGAGATAGCAGTGAACAGGGAGGCACTTGCTGAATGCTTAGACTCAGAGAAGCAAGGGGTATACAGTATATGCAGCACAAATGAACATTATTTTATGAAATTATTGTTCTTCCATACATTACTAGCAAATTAAGCAAGCATGCATGCTTTAGTCTTTTGGCCAAGGTAATTGTAGGAGGCAAGTGTAATACTGTATCCAGATTTGGTGGGTTTAAATTCCACAAGTAACAACTGCATTATAATAAAAAAAAAAAGTAATATTTAATTTCATCAAAATTGGCACAAATGCTATGTTATTAAATTAATCTATATTATCTTTAAAAGCACATATGCAGTATATGCATATTGCAAGGATTATTTGGTACAATTCTCAATCCTGTTTTTGATTTTGAAAAACTATAGCTAACGCAAAAGTAACAATATATTTAAAATTTTTGTATGTGACATATAATAGTTCTAATTATACTTTTTGCTCTTACCCCACCCCTTATCTCTCCTTTTTATTTTTTATATGCATGATCACACTGATGTCATAATTTTCTGTCCACAAAAAAAAGAAAAACTGATTTCCAGCACAGGGAGGTCAGCCAACTTCTGTGACACAGCCTGTCAACCCTCAACTGGCTTCTGCACCAACACCCAGCACATTTGGGACACAACCTGGTAATACTGCCCCCGATTCCCCTGCACTACCTGGGCATTCAAGATCAGGTAACATTACCCCAGCAGCTGGTGCATTGGTACCCTCTGGGAGTATTGGTGGAGCTGGGGATTATGTCACCCACCAGGATCTGCCAGGCATGGTGAGTGAGGTGTTAGAAAGTAACTAGGAATCACAAGTGCACAAGCATGGAATACCAAAACGAAAAACACACAGCAACCCCTGTTGATTCCAATAAAGGCTGTTCCTCCGTTAAGTTCCTCTATTCAGGGGAATGTAAAATACCAATATTTCCAGTAAGCACACAGGAGAGTTCCAACAAGGTGAAAGAATTTATTCACACAAACAATTAAAATAAAACTAAAAATAAAAAACAAAATAAATTGAGCGCTTTCATCTCCACTCAGGAGACTTCATCAGAATCATCATTCAGGATAGCTATACACATTTTATAACAAGCCACATTGCTTTTCATTGGTTAACCAATTAATTCACAAGAATAAATTAACTCTTGAAGGCCCAAGCACATTTTGACAATGCTTAATACCATGAATATATAAATATAAATATAGATATAAATATGAATATTTATTAAATGTTCTAAAATAGTAAAAATATACAAGTATAAATATAACATTTCTTTTAGTGTGCAGACTGAAGTGAAATACAAATTGTTGTTAAGAGGAAACAGTTCCAAGATCCTGGGAAATAAATACTTTGTGAAATAAATATTAATGACTATGGAAATATGTGAAAAATATAAGTATAATATATTGTAAATATAATTAAAAAACAACATATGTATATGTATATCTTCCTTTAAGAAATGTACATAATATTAAAATGTTTTGCTAAAAATATGTATTGGTATTGATAAAAAATGCTGTGAAGAAAACATTCATATGCAGGTTGTTATACCTATAATGTTGTGTCTTTTGGCTTTTCCCGGTTAGGAGTCGCCACAGTGGAACTCCGGTCCGTTAATGATTGGCAGTAGATTTTTACGTGCCGAGTTGCTGGCCCTGATGCAAAACCTTCAATGAAGGTATGCCCATTCATGCATGTCTCCGCACAGAAGATGCTCTAGTTGAGAATCGAACAGGACGTCTTACTGTGAGGCGACAACGCTACCGCAGCACCACCACCGTAGTGACATAAGTTGTTATAACTATAATAATTATTTTATGCTATTTCAATACTTATTCATTGTTCCTTAACTACTATATATGTTACTTTAGGGGTCCGATCTTTTGAGGTTGGATTCCAGTACTTTTAAAGCAGGGGTGATGGATATGTGGTCGTTCAAACCTGGACTGTTGCATGCATCCAACTTTAGCTGCCAGATCATTTCCTGAAATTCTAATCGGGTCTCCCAATCAGCCCCCTCTCACTCTGTTTTACTTCCTCCAGAACCCAGAATTTGTAATCCACCTTCTTACAAGTTAACAAATGTCTTTAAAGGGCATTATTCTTGTTCTTCCTATTAATATCATGTATATGCTCATATATGCCTAACCTTAAGTTATGCACTGTATTTCCAATATAATATGCCCAACAAACTTTGCAATACACTAAGTACACCACCCCTTTAGTATAACCCTTAATTTTTTAACCAATGCTGGGTATATCCAAGTCTTTTGTTCCCGCTACAAAGTGACACTGAGATCACCTACCACACTTAAAGGTGCCAAGTTTTGCACATGCCCCCCTCTGTAAACTTCCTTTTTCTTTTCCAGTATATTCTTTAAATTAAAATTCCTTTTAAAACTATATCTCAGGGGTTATTGAAACAGTTCCACCCTCATAGGCATTCTTCTGAACATATCCCATGTATCATTTATACATTTTTTGACCCAATCAATGTTAGTGCAGTGTGTTATGTCAGGTATGGAAGTTGTGATGTAATTTGTTCAGTGCTTCTGAATATTCAATTGGCACTAATTATTTCTCCACTGGTCAATAGGTGTAGATAAATTGATCCCCATCCTTCCACAACATTAATCAAATTGTCCAGATACCCTCTTTCACCAAACATATTGTGAACATACTCAATTTCCTTCATAAAATCTGCTTTGTCCAATGTCATTCTTGCTGTTCTAACCATTTGTCCCTTTATAATATTCTTTTTAAAATTGTATGGGTGGTCACTCTCATAATGCAAGTATGAGTTAGAGTTACTTCTTTTCTGTATATACCAGACCTGTAGACTTTCTTAATATAATCCTTTTGTACCACACACACAAAAACCAAGTAAAAGAAATGCCAGTAAATGACCGGAACTTCAAAAAAGTCAGAAGTCAAAAATATGTTTACGCGTTTCGTTCACTTTTAATTCACCATGAACTTCTTTAGAATAGCCATTACAGACTCAATTACTGTATAAATACCATTTTGATAAAGAACATGTGACCTTACCAACCAATACTAATTTACGAACATTTTGTATATAAAAAAAATTCCCTTTTTTAATGAGATGGGTTTTATTAAGAAAATTATATTCAACAACTGGAAAGTGGTATTGGGTAACAATGACTTGAGTTCTATCATTGGTAAGACTCCACTATTTACTTATAAAAAAAACTATCAATATTAAGAGTATGGTAGAAAGTTGCAAGCAGATTAGTTTTGAAGTATCCAATTATGGCACATTTCCATGTAATTGTTGTAAGCAATGCAGGTATATATCTGGTTGCAACACTATTTTTTTGAAACATTTGAAAAAAGTAATTTGTTGTAGAGGGCATTACACCTGCAAGACTCAAAATGTGGTTTACATTGGTCTATGTGACACATGTGAACACTTTTATATAGGTAAAACTATCAGGACCCTGAATAAACGCATTTATGAACACAACTTAGCTATTAAAAAGAAAGACATGTCTAATGCACTTGCAAGACACGTTGTGTCCTGTGTAAACTTTAAAAAGTTCAATTTTTCAGTACTCGAAAAAGTCAATGATGCACAGTTTTCTGGAAATTTTAAGGTTAAACTGGAGTGTAAAGAAGCTTTGTGGCAGATTCTGCTAAATGCAGATGAGCATCCAGGGCTAAATGATGTTATTAACATTAAGTGCTTTTTACAAGCACAAAGATTATAAATTTGTACTTGTAAAGTGTGAATGTGGAAATTAGCCTTTTTATATAGTATTTTTATAAAGTATTTCTATATAAATTTTTTTTGTTTCATAGGCAAAGTATTTTATTATAAGGCATTTTCATTATAAGGGAATTTTTTTTTATATACAAAATGTTCGTAAATTCGTATTGGTTGGTACGGTCACATGTTCTTTATCAAAATGGTATTTATACGGTAATTGAGTCTGTAATGGCTATTCTGAAGAAGTTCATGGTGAATTAAAAGTGAACGAAACGCGTAAACATATTTTTGACTTCTGACTTTTTTGAAGCTCCAGTCATTTACTGGCATTTCTTTTACATAATCCTTTTGTAACCTCACATCCAAATAATGTGTCTCATCTACCCCAAATCATATGTGAATTGTAAAACCCAGTACTCTGATTCAAGTAATCCATGAAGTCTGGAATCAATTCTTCAGTTCCTTCCCATAAAATAAATATATCATCCAAAAATTGGTAATACCCCAAAATGTGTGTGAAATAGAATTAAAAACAAAGTGTTGCTCCCAATGCAACAAAATGATGTTGGCATGTATGGGGGCACTGGCCGACCCCATGGCAACCCCATCTATTTGGTGATACAATTCTCCTTGAAAGTAAATGTTATTGTATTTCAATACCATCTCCATATTTTCCAAGACATGTTTAAATTCATCAGATGATAAAAAAACAAACTCAACCAACATTTCTCACACTCTTCTGTGTGCTTACTGGAAATATTGATATTTTACATTCCCCTGAACAGAGGAACTTAACAGAGGGACAGCCTTTATTGGAATCAACAGGGTTTGCTGTGTGTTTTTCCTGTTAGAAAGTAACATTAGTGCTTGTCTCAGCCATCTGGGGAAGTTGCTTGTGGGAATGCAGAAAAAAAAAACATAATCAATCCAACAAGAAGCCAAGGAAGGTGACAGTGATGACAGTTCTGAAGGTGAGGACCAGATTCTCACTGTCCCCGTGGTTGATGGGCATGTATCTCCCCTCCCTATCCCCAGTCATGGTGTCCGCCAAACTTTTGCACCCTTCAACATCCCTGTTTCTCTCTTGTTTTTCCTGATTGTCTGCACCTGCATTCTCAGCTATCCTACCTACTTGACCCTGACATTATGTCCCTTCCCCAGCATTCCTCTTTTTTAAATAAAAACAAAAAAAATGGGCACCTGTGTTTCTAAAAACAGAATTTTTCCAGTACATAGACTTCCACTCTGCCCATGTGCCTTCTTAACACACTTGATTTGGTCCAATTGGTTATACAACATGATTGTATTGTTGTCCATGATCTGTGTTGTGGTGACAGTCCAAATTCATCCGATTTTATACACATGTTCATATTACACTACTGAAGAAGTGGATAGCTATGGTTCTTTCCTACAGACTCCTATATTGCTTCCCTTTTGTTCTTCCCCCTGCTTACACCCATTTCACTACTCTCCCTCCTATCTACCCCATTTTCACACCTTTAATGTGGTAAAATAATAGAATCACACACCACACACCTATGGCAGAATTGCCCCCTGCTGAAGCCTTCACTTTTTGTCCTTTGCATTTACATGGAGTTTGGTGTCATGCGCCAATGCTGAGTGATGGTAAATGGCTCTTCATGTCTTATGGCAAAAACTGATGAGTGATTGGCCACACTAGATTGATTATTTTCATGCAATGCTGCTTAAAGTTGCTACTGGGATGCATGCTATCGCTGTGCAAAAATGATGGAACATAACACTCCTTTCGATGTAGTCTAGTATAGAAGACAGTATCCTTCTTGTAAATCACAGTGTTAAGATAGTTTATAGAATGTGAAGAAAAATTCATGGTAAACCATAGAAAACTATTACCTAGGTAAACCTTATCCAAGAACTCTCTCAAGTTAAGTTCATCACCATGCCATGCAACAAAAATATCATCCAGAAACAGGCGATAAAAACATACATGGTCACCATACAAAGCTGTCATAAACTGTTGCTCCCAGTGAACCATGACCAGGTTTGCATAGGAACTGGCACAGCTGGTCTCCTGTTAATAAAAGTTCTTGGATTTTATTTTGAGTTGCTGACTTTATTTTACTGTTGGGATTTTGAATTTCCTGCCTCTGCTTGGGATATATTTTGTCTGACTGTATTTTGGCTTCTTGCTCACGTTGGGTTTGGTTTTTCAAATAAATAAATGCATAAATAAATAAATAAATAAATAAATACATTGTGTAATGTCATCCTGTTACCATTTGTTAAAAAAAAAACAGAATGAGTGGGATTCAAACCTTCTCTTATATGTGCTCTGAAATGAAGCTCAGTGCTCTTACATCTACTGCTATATTTAATGCTAGGAAACAAGTTTATTTTTTACACTCAGTACTGTCCAGAGTTCTGATGGCTGTGCCATTTTATTCAGCGTGTTTCGTGTTTACATAAAGGAAGGTAAACTAATGGAAATATGACTATTTCCTATTTAAGCACAGAACCATGTTTGCTCATTGTTAAACTCTGCACAAATGCGGAAAGCAATAGCAACAGCTTTTAATGCCCTAATAATTATACCACATTTACAGTAAAAGCTACAGTATCAACATAATAGTATCCATCAGCTATTTCAGCAATAGAACATATACATAACCTATTCTGAAGTTCAAGTTGTAGTCATTTAGATGTGAGTCTCGCATGCGCAGATACTTTGTCATTGTGTGCGCAAACCAGTTACTCGTCGGTGCGCTATAGATAGAGGTGTTTGGCATATGTTAATCTGCTTATTGCCCAGTTATTCTTCATTTCATCAAAAGTCATTTAAAAACACATCCAAAGGGTAGAGGCTTGTTATTAACTGAACAGATATTTAACCATAACTCATGTGTGGCCTGCTCCAATGCATTTGAAAATGAGATATGTCAGAAATAGGTCCTAATATGATCTGCACTACATAAATGAATAACACAACTGCATTGGTACATTAGTTATGCCTTTATACTGACAATAAACAATTGAGATTGTCTTGTTCATGTCTTACTGTGGAAATCAATTAATTACAATGTGAGCACACATACATCTACACTTGCATCCATGCTGTTCACAAAATATATGCGTGATTCACTGAAAGTGTATAATGTACATAACATATTGAGAAAAGGGTGCATGTATGTCAGACTTCTGCAACATGCATTCATGACAGCTTATTGCATCTAGTTTAGGAAGCTGTATTTTAAAGCATATCTGCACATTACAAGCAAATTAGAAAATCTGGAGTCCGCATTTTGCATGCCAGTCTCATAACAGTGTACATTACCTGTAACATATAATGATTATGTCATCGTCTATAAAGACCCCTGTGGCAAGGAAAAAACAGACTTCAGTGATGGCACAAATATTAAAGGAAAACACCATCTTATAACTACAAATCTTTTTTTTTCAGTCTATCTTTGTTTCCTGCTCTATTTAATACATTAAAACCACTCTAAGTGCTTTATATCAAATTTTAACCAGTTTTCCACAACATGGCTGCCAATGGGGCTTGATATATCAATGTGATTTTGTTCTTCCTCAACCCTTTCTGTTTTGCATAATGATCTTCTTCTTCTGGCTTTTCCACAGCAGATCATCTTCCCACTCATGATTGGCCGTGGAGTTTTACTGTGTTGAGTTGCCAGCCCAGCGCAGAATATTCCACAGAAAGCACACACACACTCACACCTAGGGCCAATTTAGAATGTCCAATATACCTACAGCATGTCTTTGGGATGTGGGAGGAAACCAGAGCAAACTCACGCGACCACAGGGAGGACATGCAGACTTCGCACAGAAGATACCCCAGCCGTGGATTGAACCAGAGAACCTCTTGCTGTGAGGCAGCAATGCTAACCACTGTACCACCATGGCCGCCCCAGGTGGAACCAGCAAATGGCTTTAATCAATAAGATAAATGCTTTTGTCCAGTAAATGTAGACATCAGATAAAAAAGAGTATACGATACACACTTTTTTCCCATAATGCACTTCGTCTGCTTTATATGATTCATGCCAGACATAAGGAAGTAACTGTGAATTCCCATGCCATTGACATATAATGGGATTTGTGTGAGTCACTGTTATCAGCTAAACCTTCTGTAACAAGACTGCTTCTTTTCTGTCTCTAATCACCTCATTTATGTTTGGCTCAGAGCTTGTTTTACACAATACTTAGAAGTCATCCAACTACAACCAGAAAAGTAGCTAAATTGTAGGCCTTTGTTCAGTATTCTTTTGTAGTCCAAAATGAATTGACAGTCCTCCCCACAAATGCTCACAACTGCAGAAGTATTAAAACTGTCAATGCACTGAGACACTTGCAGAATCAAGTGCAACTGACAGCTCATAATGGAAAGGAAGGGAATTCCGATATAAGTTATTCCCCTCTGCCTGCAGTAGGAAGGTTTATTTAATTATTTGTCTCTTTATTTCTGGCTGCAAGTTGTAGAAAATGCCTGACTATTCTTGTTTGTTTTATTACTTGTGACACTTGATTTACTCCCTATTATGTCTAGAACACAATATTACTGTAACTTAGGTTTGGATAACTTTTTTTTCTGAGGAGCATTTGTCTTGTGGCATGTTTTTCTGTACTTTCATGTCATTCTAGTCATCTCCAGATTTGTTAAATTATAACAAAACATTATTTTGCAAACCTGACACCCTGATATTGGCACAGTAAAAGAATGTACTGAAAAATAACTATATTCCACAGTTCCTGCAGTGCAATGATTTTTTTTTTTGGGGGGGGGGTACTGAATATTTTAGGAAATATTATATCACTTGCATTAGTCATGTAACTAATGTATTCTTTTTGAACGTACTAAGCTGTTCTCCAATTCCACGGCAAAATATTAACCGATTCTCAATTCCTTGCCCCAGCATCAGTATTTTTTCTTTGTGGCACTGCTGTCTTCATGCATTTTTTCTCTTATAATGTTATTCCACTCATATACTGATTTGTTAATGTGCAAAGGAAACACTATTCAGCAAAACTGATCCCTTCATAATGACACAGTATTACTTATACTATGTTCCCTCCAAGACTAAGAAAGAAATGAGAGCAGTTTGCAGGGAAAAATAACTCGGGAGGGTTACAACCTTCAGTTAATTGAGGAATGCAGCATCCCATTTCAGTTCTACTAAGTGAACTTGTGATGTCAGGCAGTAAGCACAAAGGACTAAGCTTCTATTTACACTGTCAAGACTACAGAATGTCAAATTTTCCTTCCTAATTTCCCTGTGTTACTTTCTGCAAGTCACTTAACCAGGCCATGATGTGTGGCTTTTGGGAATATTGCACATCTTACTTAAAGTTCTCCTGGACTGCATACATAGCAACTGTGTATGAGCCTATGTTCTTATTCTTTTAGTCCGTTTTTGCAATAATGACCAAGAATGTCACAATACTCTGTGGCATTGTGCTTACTGAAGTCAACAAACACATTCATAGCTTTTTTGTTGCATGTTAACCTTTTCAGTACTGTTTCTCTGAGTCATAATTCCATCACACACCAGTGTAATTTTTAAAAGGCTTCCTCTCAGTGCTGTCTTTTCTTGCTTCATTGCATTGTCAGGCTACTGCCTCATTCACATTTTCAGTGCTACTTGTGTATGCTTTTCCCCGTGCATTGTTTCCACAGTTTAATATTTGGCCAAGAAGTTCATGTAATCAAGACATGTAAAATTATATGCATAGCTACTTTGTTAATGCTTACTGTTAACAATGTTGGTTAGTCTTCATACCACCCAGTAATAATTTACTCCACCAAAGGCAAACTATACAGTTGTTAGACTATAAAATGACTATTTATTTTCTTGCAGATGACTTGGTTTCTGTTAGACATATCGTGATATTGTCAGCCAGTAATTTTGCACCTCAATCAGCACAATGTAAAGAACTTATGGTCGGGTATAAATTGGCAGGTAACTGATGAATAATAGATGGCTGTCCATAGTTTAACACCAAGCTTTTGTTTTCAAATGTTTTTTTTTGGAACTTCTGTATCTCTTCTGCCATACACATTCTTTCAAAATATCCCTTAGCACTAACAAACATTAAGCACGGTCAGTACAATGATTTGTTTGCCAATGAACACAATACAATGCCAATGAGACAAGTACAACATGACTACCAAACACAGATGATCCTTTCATATTTTCTTACACACCTCTGTATTTCCCCTTGTACAATGATCAAAAGGCACAGCACAAATATAAGACTACCAGCTCATATATTTTCTCTACCTACTGAAAAGTGATGACAACTATACTATATTCATAAAGCACTTAATAGTTTGAATGAGGCTCTTCACTATATTTTATAAAGCACATTTTCCACTTTATTTTTTTGGGGTGGTGTTACACAGGAACTGCAACTTCATTTTGACCCCTTTATTTCATGCACGTCAGCCACATTTTACCTGCTGTTTGTGTATATAACTCCTCTCATCCAATTCATGCAGAAGTTTTTTTCCTGGTCTAGTACTGGTACTGCTTTTCACATTTTCCTAAGTATTCCAGGAATGTTGCAATCAAGGACCCTATGGTAATAAACTGCTTAATAAAAAAAATATTGTGTTTCTGCTAGTTTTGTTAGCTGTACTCAGCATCACCTTCATTCATTGATGGATTGATTATGTGTGTCATGCATTTGGTCCTGAAAGTAAAGGTCCAATTTATTTAGTTTGACAACAGCACAACTTTTCAAATGTCAGTCTAATTTTGGGAGTTATAACAGCGGGACACATTTTCATACAAGCCAGCTTAAAGCTACAGCTACATCACTCATAATATTCATGTATTTGTTTATTTATATTTCTTTATGGTTAAAGTGCCACTAGAATTAAAACCACTCTCCCATACATGCCCATGGAAATAAGATCCATGGTTACATAATAAATTGCTATTAGAAATTATGGACAAATCAAGCAGTATTTACTGAAAAGAAAGAATTGGCTTGTCAAGAATGATGAAAAGAGAGAAGCCATGTGATTGGCTAATGCTACTTCTACTGCTGGTCTCACCACAGCTTCACCCTGCTGAGATACAATGCTCCTTTGCTTCTTCCCTCACAAGAAACAAAACATTAGCACCAATCCCAAGATAAGAATCAGCCCACAGCCTGTTTGGTCATCTACAGTCTTGTCACAGATGATGCAAGGCAAGGGTATGCAGGCTTGTTGTAGCCATCTCCAACATTCTGTATTCATTACAAGCCTTGGATTTTTCAGTAACAAACACTAATGTGCTTTCCTTCCTTTGTCATTCCCCTGAAGCAGTCTGTTCTGCAGTTTTATACAGGCATTTTACTTCAAATCCTGCTTCACGTTGCTGTTATTTTGTATGGGACAATGACCAATGATGATACAGTGTTAGAGTCTTGTTTGTGCTCTCACCAACTAGGTTTACTGCTACACAACACTGTCAAACTTCATTCTGTACCCTAAACTATGAGGTTAGGGAACTGCATTCACTTTTCACTATGAGATAGTTTTAAGTACCTCACATAAATCAGAAGTAGACAAAAAGGGTATATAGGGGGTCGGACAGATCTAGCTAGAAGCAAGTTATAAATAAGTCTCACTTGCATACTGCATCTCAAAGTAGTCTTTTCTCAAAAGCAGTACTAGTGTGTATGTGGGACTCACCCAGTTAAAAAAAGCAAGCTTATTAGTTGCAGATGATGGTGTAATTTACAAAAAAAAAAAAAAAAAAAAAAAGGAATAGGAACTTGGCATACTTCTCAAAGCAACATAGTAAAAACCACCAGAAAGTATGAATGTGGGTGGGGATATGAAGAAACACAAGGACAAAGATATGAGAAAAAGAACAACTGGACAGCAAAGACAGGCAACAATAGTTTAAAAGTTAAAGATTCTTCAGCAGATACAAGACAGGAGGCATTCATTTTAAATATCAGCAATAGAGACAGTAAACCAAAGGAGATAATCTTTATCTATGGCAATCAGCTGAAGCCAGAACCAGTTCTTCTAGTCTGACTTCCACAGCTTTGCAGACGTTTCCAATAAGAATTCTTCCTTCCTAGCAAGTGTCATTCATCAACATAGCTAAAAGGGTTATTTCACTTTATTTTTAGTCCAAAATTAAGGAGCAAATATGATCTGACAGATATATGTCAAAACAACAAATCACCATAATACTGAGCTGCAAAACTGTAAGAGGGAAAGAGGGAAACAATGAAAGTTTATATTCATGCACACTTAGATCATCATAATTTTTCCTTTGGTAAGTAAACAATCAGCCAACAAAATTAAAAAAAAAAAAAAAAAAAAAGGAGCAAATAAAACCCACCCAGGTGGGGTGCTTTGCCCACCACACCGTTCCACGTGGGAGGCTTTGCCTACCACATACCCCCAACTATATATGCCAACTCCAAAATTCCACTGCAGTGGAGAAAAGGCCAAAGTTCACCACACTGGGTAACTGACTCCTTTTGTGGCAAAAACTTACAATGATCTGGATATTTGTGAAAGTAAACTTTCATCATTTCCATCTCACCATTTTGCAATTCATCATTTTGCCTTTTCAAGAATTTAAAGTAGATCTGGTCTGACACACCAGTTAGATGAGACATGCATTAGGTAAGAAAAAAAAAGGACGGTTGAATATAACAGTCAGTACATAGAAAAGTATAGAAATGTAAACTATTATGCTAGGATATAAACATAAAAATAAACAAGTCCTCCCAAACAGTGGGAAGAGGGCAGGTGTTGAAAGGTAGACATAGACAGAATGATGAGAAGGTTAGGTTAGTAAAACTGTAAACTAGTAAGGTACAAAGACAGAGATCTTGCTGCCTCTCTAAATATATGGATCTACTTCAGTTTATTGAAGTTTCAAAACTTCAAAATGCATATGTCCGAGACCATTGTAATTATTATTATAGTAATTATTATTATTATTGTCTTCACACTTTGTTGTTTTCTGGGAGTCAAATTGTAGCCATGACCTAATCTGTTAAGTAGACAACTTAATGAGTTAACAACAAGACAATAGAGCAGTGGTGACAGAGAATCACCCTGGAATATCCCCCTTTACATTTTTATCCCTGGAATAATAAATTGTCCTTTATCATGGCTTAACTGCATAGTGGTTTTCCACTGTTTCATGGTCACTATAATGTAATCAGTCAGTGTAGGTGTATATTATAGATTTTTAAGCACTCTTATCTATGAATGTAGGATACTGTCAAATGCTTTTTTATAGTCTTTTATAGTGTTTTTTATACAGTTCTGCATTATGACTTTATGTAACAACAAATGATCCTTTGTTCTTTTGTCAGGATTTTGGTGCTTCTAATAGTCAAAGGTAGGGCATTCCAGGCCTTGGATACAGAGCAAGAGTATAGAAGTTGTCCAGCAGACAGGAGTGGTTTGCGAACTAGCAAGATGTGCTGATTCCCAGATCTGAGATCCCTATTTGGTTGGTAGGAACTGATAATATGGCTGAGGGTGGGGCAGTCTGATGGTTTAAAGATTATATTGTGGGCTGTAGTCAGCTGCACCTAGGAGAGGTAGTGAGGCAGATCAAGCCAGTTGATATAGTGAAGAGCAGTCAGTGGTGGGTGAAATGTTTGGCAAATTTAGCAACTTTCAGAAAATGGAACTGATACCAAACCAAGTAGTAAAGAAATAAAGTCCAAACCACCACACTGGTAATAAAATCAATTCTTTTTACTTCCAACCACAACAGATAAGCGCTTTCGTCTAATACATAGACTTCATCTGATGAAGTCTATCTATTAGACGAAAGCGCTTATCTGTTGTGGTTGGAAGTAAAAAGAATCGATTTTATTACCAGTGTGGTGGTTTGGACTTTATTTCTTTAAATTTAGCAACTTTGTTGTAACCATTTTCTAGTTTAGCTTTTAGAAAGGATGTGAAATTAGAAGTAGAGGTGCACCATAGAGTAGGTAAGGTAGTAGGTAAGTAGAAGCAAGGATTGGTTTAGTGGGGGGCTAAGGACGTTTTTGTGCCTATAGATGACTTTAAGCTTTTGGTGGGTCTTGTTGATGCTGTGGTGTATGTCAAACTTCAGGTGTTCATCTATAAACACTTCTAGCAGCTTTGTCTGTGTAATGACCTCAATGACTGTATTACTTTGTGAGAGTATAGTGAACTGGGCTTTGTTAAGGGAGATAGACTACTTAGTTGTGAAGAACATGAGTTTGGATTTGGTAGGGTTGAGGGAAAGGCGATTGCAATACCTTCATGTCTCAGTTGTAGTGAACCCTGACTGGATTAGTTTTTGTAGTCTGGGTATTGAATTAGAAGAGCATATAATTGTAGAGTCATCAGCATATTGAATAAGTGAACCTTGACCTTGAGAGGAGTGTAAAGTATTAATAAAAATGCTGAATAATACCGATCTCAGTATAGAATCTTGGGAAACTCCAGTAGGGGCATTGAGATATGGGAAAAATAATTTTGCCATTTGACAGTGGCAGTTTTAGATAGTTGGTTTAGAAGAAGGGAGTGAGAGACAGTATCAAAAGCTTTTGAAAGGTCTAAAAATAAAGAGGAGCCAATTTTGTCTGAGTCAAGAGCTCTGTTGATTGTGTCCTTGAAGGATATGAGGGCAGTTGTGGTGCTGTGGCCTGGTGTAAAGCCATGCTGTGTGGGAGGTAGAATTTGGTTGTGAAGTAGAAAGTGTATGAATTGAGTGTGTATACACTTTTCTAAGATCTTAGAGACTGAAGACAAAATGGCAATAGGTTGGAGTTTGAGATATCAGTATTATTGCCTCCTTTATGAAGAGGAAGAATATATGCTTTTTTCCAGATTGTAGGGACATACCATTCTTGGACAGATCTGTTTAGAAGGATGTCTTTAGGGTAAGCAATAAATTCAGCTGCTGACTTTAAGAATTGTATAGGTAGGTTGTCAGGACCATTGGTGCATAGTTTGAGCTTAAGCAGTAGTCTTTTTACTGTGGTGGTTGGGATGAGTGTAAGCATGAAAGTAGGTAGAGATTTGTTAGAGTGGAAGGGTATAGTGGAAGTAGTGTGGCTGGGTACTTTAGAAGGAGTAGCAGGGTTTGTGGGGTTATGAGACTGGGGAAAGGAAGCAGTGATGTGTGCTATAGCATTAATAAAGTGAGAATTAAAGAGGGTTGCTATTTCTAGTGGAGTTTTGTCAAGATGAGGGTGTGAGTTACTCTTTGTATCTGGATTTAGTAACGATGTAGCAGAATTCCAGAATTCCTTTAAGTTTGACTTGTATTCATTCTGAAAATGTCATATAGCGTTTTTTCTTATCATTGCTGACTAGTCTTTTTATCTGGTTTTAAAGTTGTTTGAATTTCTGCAGGTCTAGAGGGTTTTGTTAGCTAACCATTGTTTCTAGCTCTTGTCTCTGGATTTCATCATTTCTTTATTTGCTTTAGTCAGAAATAGGGCATGATTCATGTTGATTCATTTTAGTCGAAGAGGAGTGAGGCTTAGTATATTAAAAAATATTGAATTGAAGTGCTCCACTGCCTCATCTAGAGGGAGGGATTTTAGTCTGCTATTATGCTTTAGCCTGACATTATGTGCCATGCAAACCTCTCAACTGGCTAAAATTGTTCCTAATTTAAGCTACAAGTGTAACACTGTCCCACTTAATAACTCCAAAAAGTGGTAATTTTTGAGGAAGGTATGCTGGATTCCCCTTTTAGATCACTGACACGTCATTACATTTTAGTTGTACAAGTGTGCTCATGCAGAACTTGTATAATAACTTACAACTGTATATTTTATGTCAGTGTCACAGATTAATGATGGTATTATTCTAAAATTGTCCATGATTGTGCCTGCATATGTTTACTGTTGTCCATGACTCCATGTTGCTATGTGTCCTTGATTTTTTGAGAGCTATGCTGGCATTTCAGTGATATTCAAGATACTCATTTTGCATACCTTCACTATATACACATGCCCCTACTGTATATACCATCATTGCTAAATGTCTTCTCCAGTGGTCATATCAGGATGTCTATATCAAAGACAATCATCTTCATTGATATGTAACCATGTGTGACAGTCACGTAGTATACTATAATGTGTGATGATATGAATATGCTCACACAGGAAGTGTAAACAGCAGTATGTACTGCAATATGCACATATGTGATTAATTTTCATGCTAATGACTAGTCTTTGGAATGTACATACATTGAAATGCCCTTATTTGGTGTACATTACCATGTTATACATGTCCTATTCCTCTTTCTTCATTCCTACCATTCATGTCTGTGACCCTTTCAATGTGTACACTTCCCTATATTAGTGTATTTATACTGCATTCTATGTACCCTTGATGATCATCACAAAACCTTTATTTCAATATACCAAAAAAATGTAGTCTACAATGCACTGAGTACACTTTTATGTAACGTGTCATTGCTGCAGTCACTGCATTCATTTTAGCCCTGGTGAATATTGTGGTGGTCTGTGCAATTCTGCAGAGCAAGATTGTTCATAGATAAATATTGCCTACATGTTTTATATGTCTTTGTGCTGCTTTACATAGTTTTCTGGCCAGCAACACTTAGTTTCTTCATATAGACCTATTTCATTATTAAATATAGACTATAAAATATTTGATTCCTCAAGATTAAGAGATTTACTAGATAAATTAATAAAGATCAAACAGGATTTATAGTCAACAGTATGATGTATGATAATATAAAAATGGTAGCAACTAACTTACATTTAGGAAAAGGAGTGAATAAGAATTTGGACTTAATTAGCTTAGATATCAAGACAGGTTTTGATTCTATAGATTGGAACTATTTGTTTAAAACTTTAGAAACATTTGCATTTCCAGAAGAAGTACTAGAATATAAAAAAAACCTGTATACATTTCTCATGGATTCACTTTAAACAAAGACACAAAGCAAGGGTGTCCCTTGCCCCCTCTACTATTTGCATTAGTTATTGAACAGTTAGCTAACAGTATAAGAAGCAATGAAACCATTGATGGATTTTCAATTAACAACGATTGTCAATCTAAATACAGATTTTTGCAGTTGATATTTTATTAACTATAGGAGATTTAACTGATTCTGTTGAAGAAATAGATAAGAAAATGTAAACATTTCAAGCAGTATCTCTGCTGAAAGTTAATAATAAAATGCAAACTTTAGTGTTCGATCAATTACTAGCTAGTAAGTTTAATGATAAACATAAATATAATTGGGAAGGAAAATAACTAACATATTTAGGAATAAAAATCTGTTAAGATGTGAGTAAGATTAATAATAATTTTGAAAAATATTTGAAGAAGTGTTACTTCTTATTAAAACAATGGAATGATTTCCTTTTACATCCAAGGATAGGTTAGTACTTATTAAAATGGTTATATTATGAAAGATGATGTATATATTACATTAAATAGTTTTAATACCTGACAAAAAGCTTTTAAAGAAAATAAAAAAATGTTAATTTCATTCTTATGGTATCATAAAAAGCTGAGAATTGCTTGTAGAAATCATGTAGGATTATAGGAGTATGGTGGTATTAGCTTCCCACATGTAGACTCTTATCCTCTTGCTACACATTTTAACTGTAAAATATTATGGATAGACTAAACTTGCACTAGTCAATGGAAAACCATTCAGAAGTAGATTTTACTAAATTCTGAAGTTTATCAAACATGACAATTAGAAATATGTAAAGATACTTTCATCTGGTTAATAAAATTTATCTTAGATGGAAAATCTTTATACTTTGCATATGTGAAATACATTCTTAAAACAGTTAAAAATGTGTTTTTACATCTCCTTTAATATCAATATTGAAATTGTTGTGCTTTCCCATTGCACACATTCCTAGAATTAAGGAAACTCTGAGCAATGTTAAAATGAATTTATTAAAAAAGAATGGATTAGCATTATGGTCTGATTGTACTGAAAAAAGAAAAAGCTAAGTCATTAGAATATTTAATGAAAAAATATAAATTGGATGAATGTGTTAACCAGCTAATATTATCCATCAGTAAGAAATTAAATGAATTTGTAGACAATATGAGTGAAGAGGAATAGAACACTATTCCCCCATTATATGAGTATAGGAATGATATAATTGAAGGCAAATTGACCTACAAAGAAAGCTTGTTGAAGTTATATAAGTTAATTATATAAGTACTCAGTTGTATTTATTACTGCTTGGTGTAACTCATTCTAAGCCTTTTAGTTTAAGCACTTGGGCTTCAGACCAGTTGTTTTACATTAAGAAGGTTTGTGGTCTGCACTGTAGTGGCAGAACAGGCAGCTTACATCCTTCTAAGTTGGGAACTGCTGATTGAGGGCTCAGTGTCTGTTATTCTAAAAGTGTATTAATTCTGGTTTAAGCACTTGGGCTTCAGGCCAGTTATTTTACATTAAAAGGGTTCGTGGTCTGCACTCTTGTGGGAGGAGAGGCTGGACTCTGCCCTTCTGAGCTGGGAATTTCTGGTTAAAGGCGTATAGTGCCTACATATTTGAACTGCTTCTTACTGAAATTGGTACACCTTGTTTGCTGTAGCGTAGACTAGATCCAAGTCTGCTGAATCTAGCTTTGTTTGTATAACTTGAGCACTAATCCAGGCATTCTTTAAAGTATTCAATTGTATTTACTACTGCTTGGTAGAAACTTGATTAAAGTGTAGCTATCATTCTAAGTCTTTTGGATTAAGCACTTGGGCTTCAGACCAGTGGTTTTACATTAGGATGGTTTGTGGCCTGCACTGTGGTGGCAGGACAGGTAGCTTACATCCTTCTAAGTTGCTGAATCTAGCTTTGTTTGTATGCTTTTTGTTTGTTTGCTTGTTATTTCCCTGAAACGCTAATGCCACCTAAAACACGGCTTTTCAGTGCTTCTGTGGCTCCCTAGTGATATCTGCATTGCTTACTGTACTTATTTCCTTGTTTCACTTAAAAGAAAGTTACTGTTTGTCATTTTTGCATTTAAGTTACCTGTAATACATTGCATTTAAGTTACCTGACACTTGCTCACTAAAGCAATTATATGTCAACACTAAAAAATTAAAAGCACTACACCCTCACAAACTCCCCTTGAGTACCTTGTTCCCCATTGGCCCTTTTTTTCAATTATAAAGGAATTCCCAATACTATTCTAGCATGCCCAAAGGTCAGTTGTCAATCTCCTCTCTGGTCCAGCTGGTGAATCTGGGAATCTTGAGGCAATGTTACAACTGCCTCATGTACACAGACAACCCTCTCCTCCTCCCAACAAATTCCAACACATGTGAGAGATGCATCCATATAGCCAAACTGGAGGCTAAGTTCTCTCAACTCAGTACTGGCATAACCAGTCAGGAGGAGAAGTAAATCACACTCACTACAATTCCAGTCTCACATAGACCTACCACGACAGCAAACCAAACACATAAACACACAAAAACATACTCAGAGGCTCTAAATAAAAATCTGCCTAAGCAGCAGAGACCTCCAAAGCAGACACCCAAGCAACTGCTACCACAAAACACATGCAACACATAGCTCACAAAGCCAGTGTGCCGAACAGTCACAGCCCTTAAGGCTAAACAACACACTTGATACACTTGTAATAGGTGACTCTATCATCAGGCACACTGACGTCCCGCTCACCAGGCTGAACAAGGAGAAGGTCACGGTGAGCTGCCTGTCGGGAGCTAGGATCCGCCACATAACACAAGCACTCAGGTCACTCCAAGGCAAGTACAAATATGACTCAGTCATTGTCCATGCTGATGTGAATGACCTGAGACGTACCTCCCTGGACTACATGAAAAGAGACATAGAGGAGCTCTCTGAGCATGTGGCCCAGGCCGGTATGACCCTGACCTTGAGTAGCATCTTACCCTCACCAAGAATGATGCCACAATATGAAGACAAGATGATCAATTTCAACAATTGGCTTAAGTATTGGTGTCATTCAAAGGGGATCCAATGCATGGGATGACATGCTCAACAAGCCACGATGCTTCGCTAGAGACAGCTTGCACCTGTCACCCCTGGGCTTTTGGATATTGGCAAAGGCTCTTCCTACCCCTATAGTGCCTTTTTTAGGCGAGGCTCAAAAGACAAACCCACCACCATAGATATCACAAGGGATAAGAAACTAAGAGCAATGCTACTCAATGCCAGAAGACTAAACCTCAAGATGCACGCATTTGAAACTCTCCTTAGCATGGAGAACAACGATATCTGTGTAGTAACAGAAACCTGGTTCAAGGCTCTCAAGAGCACCCCAGCATGACCAGGTTATACCTCATACCATGCTTTTCGGCCCCAAAACTTGGACTGAACCACAAAAGGAGGGGGAGTATCAATATTCGTCAAAGATACCCACACCTCCAGGTTGGTGGCACAGCACGAAGCATCAGAGACTATCCATGTGCAACTAACAGTGGGTAAAACTGCCTTCCAGTTTATAGCCTGCTACAGACCACCCTACCAAACCCAGGAACCCCACTCGGCCTTCCTGAGAACACTGGAAAATATGAAGGTCTCTCCAAACACCATTATATTGGGCGACTTCAACTTCCCAAACATAGACTGGGAGCATTACTCTAGCTCCAACACCCTAGCCCAAAGGTTCCTAGAATTTATAAACTCAAATGCTATGGAACAACTTGTTACCACTCCCACAAGAGGGGAAAACATACTGGACCTGATCATCACCAACATGGGGACTCTATGCTCTAGACCAGAAGTGTATCCCTCACTGGTAAGATCAGACCATAAACTAATCTCACTGGATATTCACATCCCAACCCCAAATCCCGCCCAGAAAACAACAGTGAAAAACTTCTCTAAAGCAAATTTCACACTCCTCAAAACTGAGGTGGAATCCTTCAAAGCCCCCGGGCCTGTGGAAAATACGGCCCAGACCACAGAATCCTTTATAAACGCATTCTATGAACACGTTCAGGAATGCATGGATCATGCAATCCCAAATAAAACCAAGACCCAATCCTCCAAAGGCAGACGTAATGTCTGGTGGACCCCAGCCATAAACAAACTATACAATAGAAGGAGGAAGCTACTAAATGATAGAGCAAAATCCCAAAAAGGGAAGGCATCTCTGATCAGTATTAGCAAAAAACTACGGGCACTCATAAAATCGTCTAAGGCCAGCTTCGAGAGAAAAATTGCACAGGACACTAAGGATAATCACAAGGCTTTCTTTAGTTATGTTAGGAACCTGGGTGGGAATTCCCAGATATGCTCAGAATTAGTCCAAAATGACAAAAAATACACAGAACTCACAGACATTGCCAACATCCTAGCTAACAGGTTCAGCACAAACTCCCCCCCCTCCCCACCAAAAGGGCAAATATCTATTCCAGCAGAGTGCTGCCCCCCTGACATCTCAGATGCTCAGGTAAGAGTCGCCCTCTCCAAAGCAAAAAACACAACATCAATAGGACCAGACGGTGTCCCGGGCTGCATCCTACATGAACTCCAAGAAGAGCTAAACACAAACATAAAACTACTGTTCAATCTCAGCCTTACTACAGGATATGTACCCAAAGAGTGGCGTACAGCAACAGTGGTCCCTCTCCACAAAGGTGGTGCCTCAACGGATCCTGGAAACTATCGCCCCATAAGCCTGACTAGCTTGGTCTGCAAAGCTATGGAAAGGATCATCATGGACCTCATAAATAAAGATATTGTGGACCTACAGACACTGGATCCTACCCAGTTCAGCTTTGTTAAGGGCAGATTCTGCCTCTTAAACCTGGTTGATTTCTTTGAAACAGTCACCAAGGCCATTGATTAGAGGAAGGTGGTCCACACAGCCTACCTGGACCTTGCAAAAGCCTTCGATAGAATACCCCACTCGGGCAATATAGATAAGCTCACCAGCTTAAATATAAACCCCTATGTCACTAGATGGGCTGCAAACTGGCTCAAGGACAGAACCTACATGGTTAGAATTGCTGGAGCCATGTCAGACTCCAAACCAGTTACAAGTGGCATCCCACAAGGCTCAGTCCTGGGACCTCTCTTGTTCGGTATATATTTCTCAGAGGTACAGACCAACACGGAAGGACTGTGGCTGACCAAGTTCGCAGATGACTGCAAACTGGGCGCCATAATCTACTCTCCAGCCGACACAAGCATCCTCCAAAAGGGCCTCATAGAAACAGACAACTAGTGCCAGAGCCATGGCCTCAAGCTAAACGCCAAAAAGTGTATAGTCATCCCCTTTGGCAAAAACAAAGTGCCTACAAATTACCACATAGGTGGTAATCCATTAAGTACAGAAGAAGCAGTTAGGGACCTGGGGACCCAAGTTGATAGCAGTCTCTCATTTGACAACCACGCGGCCAAAATGGTTAGAAAAACATTTTATATAGCCCACCTAATCATGAAGGGATTCACATCTAGATCAGGGGAAGTCATCGTGCCTCTTTACTCATCCCTCATCCCTCATCAGGCCCATAATTGCGTACAACGCCCCTTTTGGGATGTACCTTACCAGACACCTGCAGCAACTGGAAAGACCCCAAAAGTACCTCACCAAGAGGATCGAAGGGCTCAAACAGATACCATATGCTGCCTGGTTAAAGAAACTCCAGCTCTACTCAGTGGCATAGCACCTGTTCAGGAGCGATCTGTGCCTGACGTATAAAGCCATGTCCAACCCAGAATTAATGGACATGCTGCACCTCAGAAAATCCAAATTCCATCGAGCTACATACTCGAGAGACTTGAACCTCAGCACTGAAATAAATAGGACATGCTGGAGGGGCAGATTCATAACCCAGAGGCTCCCTTCACTCTGGAATAAAATCCCAGTCCAGGTTAGGCAGAGTCCCTCATTGACTCTCTTCAAGAGGAATCTTGATGAGTAGATGGGAGATCATAGGTTTACCCCGGGTATCACTTCTGTGTCACTGTTAGACAGTGGCACAGTATACTAACCTCGAAAAAGGGCATAGCAAAATAAATTTAAAATGGGTGGCGAAAGCCAAACACATTCTGGCTAGGCTTATAAATGCCCTAGGGCAGAGGGCCTAGTATGAACCTATGAACCTATAATTTTGATGCAAAAATTGAGAACTTTTGATATAGTAGTGGATTGAGTGACTCAATAGATGACAAGAGCAAAACTTTGTTACTTAAATCAGTTATTCAAACTTCTTCAGGTTTATACTGGAAAGTTTTTTATGTGGAAATATATATACACAGAATGTTTTTGCTCCCTATAAAATCTCTATGTTTGGTAAAATGACTTCTTCAATCTGTTGGAGATGTAGCAAAGAAGAAAAGCTGATTGGACACACATTAATAGAGTGTGAAAAATTAAGGGGTTATGGTCTGATAATTGTTCTTTAACTAGATCAATAATAATGAATGTTACACTTCCTTTATTTGTAAAAGCCAAACAACAAAAGTTGTTCTGGAGTCTCCTGGCAGCAGACAGAAAGTTATTACAAACAACTGGAAATCAAATTCAGTTCCTACATTACAAAAATAAATTTAACAGTGATACTATGTAAAACTGAAAAATAAGTAATCAGAATAAGATCTATAAATCATACTAAGTATTTTCGTGGTTGGGATAACCTTGAAATGTTGCTATCAACATTTCAAGACTCTTAATGTGTTAGTTATATAAGATTAGCTTGATAATTCAATGCATTCTTAACATTATATAGCAGTGTGTGATGTTGAATATCTTTCTTTGTTTCTGTGTATATATTGTAAATATGTTAAGTTTGTAAAAACATTTCTTTAAAAAGTGTGATTTGAAGGTCACAGATCTATCCTGGAATAAAGATGTATCTCCTTGAACTGATAAAAGCTGCTGCGTAAACATATAAAGTATCTGCTCACTAAATTTTACTTATAATTTGTCCTTACTTCCAAAGATTGTTTTAACATCAAGACATGCTTTTTTCCAAGACCTAAACAGTCATATCCATTCACAATGAAATATTTATTAACCATTTCTCTATTTAAATAAGGTTAAAGTGACTGTTTTTCAGATATGATATGGCAAATAACAATGGCAATCAGTTCTTAGAATGTGATTTAATTCAAACAAAGCAGTAGAGAACATAGCTAGAAACACTTCCACATTGCATTAGGGGAAAATGAAATGAACATAACAATTCCAGCAACTGCATTACAAATGTATTCAAATTAGAAATGTGTAATGTAAAAACTGCTGTGAAACATTGCCATTTTTCAGCATTTTGTCTCAGAGGTTTAAAACAGTGTCCTGCTAGACCTAAACCCTGCAGCAGTCCAGGGTTTGATTACCACAGTATTCATTTGCCTACTGCGTGACTCTGAGGAACTCACATAACCAGACATTGCTCCCACATCTCCCCTGAAAAGGGACTGTGTGTTCAGTGGGCCTATCTGGCAAGCAAATGGCTGTTAGTAGTAGTAGTAGTGATAGGATAAGTATTATTTTCTCTTGCTCCATTACTGAACTACTAAATCTTTATGTACATTTTATTATAATACATAAGAGAGATGACGTTCTATCTATATTACAAATAATGCACAGTAACACAAACATTTATTGACATATAGAAGTATTGTAAACAAGCTAGCAAAATGAAGTTATGCAAAACATAAAATGTGCTTCATTTCATCAAAGATGTACTATAAATCATATATATATATATATATATATATATATATATATATATATATATATATATATATATATATATATATATATCAAATAATTAATTATCTAATAATTAATTTCATTTTCTAGATTCCACTGTATCCTCCAAAACTCTTCTGCAGGAAATTCTGTAAACAATGCATCTACTCCTTATGTCACATCTGGGTATCCAATAAGATCCTGTGATGTAAAATGTGAGTAATCTATTTTATTCTACCATTTGTACCATAGCAATTTAAGACCTGTTATAGCATTAGGCATCAATCTCCAAAATGTTCGTCATTTCTTCACATAACTCAATATTCCTTATTATACTTGTTTAAGGCTGAACTAACCCCCCCCCCCCAACCATAACAGGCCTGAAGACTTGTCCTCCATCAGTCTCATTTGAATCCATTGCTCTACTTATAGTGTAACCTTTGTCAATCAACTTATACATGTTCCATGTCTTGCCCACATAAAAATTAAAACAAATCTGACAATAAGCCACATAGACAACATTTTTAGTATCACAGTTAGAGCTGCAGTGGATTTCCCACAGTTTACCCATATTGGGATGTCTAAAGTATCTAGACTCATCAGTGGTCTGGCACTGTGGACAAGTGCCACACTTCCTTGTGCCAAAATCTAAACTTGTTAAAACTGTCCTATTAAAGGGACTTAAATTCGGAAACCAAAGCTGCTGTTTAAGGTTCTTCATGTTCCTATAGGTATATGTTGGACAATTTCCCACAATAGCTTTAGTTCTATCGTCGACTAAAAGCATATTCCAATTGTTCAATATAACCTGTTGAACTACTAAAGGTTTCTTACTATAGGGTAATGTAACTGACAATTTCAACTCAGAATTCGTCCTATCAGTAACACTTTCACCCCTTTCAGAATATTAGGTTTTACCCCTAGTATATCTAAGTTTGTCAGTTGTAGAATATATAGCATCCAATTCTCTTACATGGTAGCCTCTACTCAAAAAACTATCTTTTAAAGTAGTCAATTCTTTCTTGAGTGAGCCATCTTCAGAACAAAGCCTCAACATCCTCAAAGCTTGCCCTTTAACAATATTACTAAAAACTTTAGGATCATGCATGCTATCCCTGTAAAGAAAAGCGGGTCTATAACATGATTTTCTAAAGACCCTAAGTTTGAGTTTTCCATATGCAGCTGATACTCCAGATGCTGCCCTTTAAGAGATATCTCAAACTGCCCCCCCCCTCCACAATAAGTAACACATCTCTATGTGTCCAGATATACCAGAAGTATACAAGTACTGACACATAAATAAATGCCTTATGTATATATATATATATATATATATATATATATATATATATATATATATATATATATATATATTAATATATAGATCATACCTGGAAGCTGTTCTTGAGATACACTTAGCCTGCCATCCACATCAGAACCAACATCAGGGAGTCTAAGTAAATCCTCTGCTGAGCTATTGGGATTTCTAACGGTGAACAGCAACTTCTAAGTTTCAGTGATTGGTGGTATAGTAGCAGGACCACCCCCACAACCTTCTTTATAAGTGCGGCTTCTACTGTCTTCTTGCAGGCCACTGTAATCTTATCAGTGGCACAGTGCCAGACCTGATTATAGTTTCTGGCACAGATGCCAACTGTGTATATGTCATCAACCACCTGTACCATATTTTTTTTTCTGGCAGACATATCACCTCTGTTCTGTCAAGCAGGAAGGGTCCATGCTAGCATAAGGCTTGAATGACAATATCGTTCTCTGCATCACTGAACGGTGGCAGCATGGAACAGATGGACAGGGTACCATAATCCTGTATGACATGGTAAAAAAAGACAGAACACATTTGTAGCATATAGAGAAATTATTCTCCTCAAATAAAATCCGTGCACCTATCATCAAATTTAAGGGAGTCCTTCCAAAAAATTGTAATACATTAGCATTGCATCCATTCTGTTAACATATCTGTATTAAAGGATTGACTGTAATTGACTAGTGGAAAGCAATATTATAAATAAATAGAAATTAGAAATGGCAATCTATTATCATTGGTCTGTCCACTGTTGTGGAGGTCACCCTGGGATATCTGAGAGGCTTAACACTTCTGTTAGCTACACATGTACAACTCCTTCAAGTTGATAATAAATACAATATACTTGTCTGTACTAACTTGTGAAATTCCAGGAGCAAATGATAACACAGTATTGTGATGTAACCATAGCAGTCATTAAACAATTGTGAAAGTAGAGAAAAAAACTGACATACCTGTACTGTGCCAACACAATGAATCCATACAGATGAAGTACATTCCAATATAAAAATGTAAACAGTTTATGAAGAGGATAAACATATCATAGGAACAAATTCTACAATTTGTAGAATATTCTCCTCCAAGTAAATGCCAGTAATGATCTGTCTGAATAAAACAATCTCTACTCCGTGTTTCCTAGCTACATGATTACCTTTATACAGTATAGATTCAGCCCTCTGAGCACTGCAAAGATGCAAATTACATGTTAAATCATTAGCATTCCTAATTACCAAAATTCTCACGTGGTGTATGGGAGGTAAACATCATCTAATGAGCTTCACAATTGCTTGCACGCACCATAGGACTGCAAGGAGGAGCAATGACAATTGTTATCTGCTAATGGCCACCTAGTGTTAATGATTGCTCTGACTACAACAACTAACAATACTCCATAGACTCTTTTCTCTGCAGTGGTTGTGTTATGCAGAATAGATTTAAAAGAGACTGAAGAGTACTGAGTGGAGAACATCCACCAGCTGTTTAACTGTCTCTGTGGCACAATGTGTAAGTGCTGTGAGTTATAGATGGAAGACCGGTGATCAAGGGGTCAATTTCAGCTAATACTTATTTTTACAAAGGGTGTCAGAATGTCATTTCTAATAATTTGATTAGAAAGGTAACACTACATAGAAATGACTATCATAAGTAGGTAGATTGCAGGGAATGTGTCAATAATGCTTGCATACCTAGACTTTTCTAGGTACAATATTTCATTAATGACTTACAGATTAAGCCCAGTTGATTGTGTAATTGTTTAAGCATGGCAGTTATAATAATTAATTAAAAATGCACTTTCATATCTATGATGGGCACAGTACTTTAGCTAAAATCATCTTAACACCCAACATAGCCCAACTATTTGTTTAGGGTAATATGTGTTGTGAAGTATGTATGTATCATGCTCAGATGTGTATTACTCTGTGCAAGAAAGTCTATCATATGAAATACATTTACTGCTTCTTACATGGGAATGCACTTCAAATTACTTTACATGTTCTGTCTCTCCTGTTTTTTACTGTTGACTGTTCATTAGGCTATTGGATGTAAAGTTCATCTTATGGCATTTTCAAATTGTCATTACTTTGTTGAAGGCTAATACATACATCTCTTCCATTCGCTCAGTAGGTTATCACTGTCCCTTCAATTGTGTGATATTTACATGCGTGAAATGGAATTTCTTTTATGGTATGTTGAGCAAATGATCAACTCTACAAACATAATTTTTTGCATCTTGTCAAGGGTTCTAATCCAGCAGTATGAAACTCTTACTGTCTGTTTTTATACATATTTTTTCTTGTGTATGTGGTACTTATGTATCTGTCTAACCCTTAGTGTTTTATCAGTTATAGCCTAGCCTTCGACATTTGTACAGTGTCTGGCAACAAGCATGTGTACTATGTAATGCTAAATGGCATTCAAATGTTATTGCAAAATGTGGTGAGTTTTTGCTGTAGGCCACACTGGCATGGTTAGCATAGTGCAAATAACCATACATCTGCTGCTATTGCAAAACAGACAGGCTAATACACTGTAATACAGTTACTATGCCATATGTATCAACCTATAAGTGTATGAACACTGCTGCCTACCTAATGCCTTTATTGAACATGCTGAGAGTGTCTTCTGAAGAAGTATTTCTAAACAAAAATGCAAACTTATTACGTTAATGGATAGTTATTTCAAAACGTGTCAAAATTAGTGTTCAATAAAATTTTGTGTCCTCGGCTTGTTCTGTGGCTTCATTGTTTCATTGTGCTGGTACCTTTTTCAGGTTCATAGTTTTATTTAGGTGCCATGCCACTCATTTTATTGGATTAAATATTTTTGATCTACTGCTGTGTTTGCATCCTCAATGTTGTTTGGTTTTGGATTTTATGTACTACAGCAAGTTTTAAACATTAGGCAGAGGAACTATTTTGCATCAAAAATATATAAAAAATAATATAGTACTTAAAAATAAGTAAGTAAAATATAAAAAATTTACAGACAGCCCATTTTCTAAGGGCAATAATGCCCTCCAGGGTGTGCAAAATTACAGTGGTGGTAAAATTAGGAAAAAGAAAGGTGGGAAATGGGAATAGGTCTGATAAATGAGGCAGGATTTCTAGGTATCTAGTGCTCTACATTGGGAAACCAGTGAGAGAGGCAGTAGGCAAAAACCTAGAGGGGGCTGGAAAAAAACCATAAGGAATCCTGTCCAGAGAGAAGAGGAGAATACTTATACCTTGCTTGAGAAAATTAATACAGAGAGGATGATGACACTATACTCTTCGACAAACAAATAAAAAAAGGCTATGACTGCAAAAATACAGAGTACTCGGTCAATAAAAGCAAGGCGGTCAATAAAAGCAAGGGGAGAAGAATGATCAAAGCACAAATCAGAAAGAATAAGAAATGGGGGGACTGGGGGTCAAACATATCCAGACATATGCACTGATATGTTAAATGACAGTCCCACCTATGCAGATATATGCACTGCTATGTTATATTTCAGTCCCACATATACAGACATACCTACTGATATGTTATATGTCAGTCCCACGTATCCAGACATATGCACTGATATGTTATATTTCAGTCCCACATATCCAGACATACCCACTGATATGTTATGTCAGTCCCACATATCCCAACATATGCACTGCTATGTTATATTTCAGTCCCACATTTCCAGACATATGCACTGCTATGTTGTATTTCAGTCCTACATATCCAGACGTATGTACCGATATATTATATGTCAGTCCTACATATCCAGACATATGCACTGATATGTTATATGTCAGTCTCACATATCCAGACATGTGCACTGATGTATGTCAGTCCTACATATCCAGACATATGCACTGATATGTTATATGTCAGTCCTACATATCCAGACATATGCACTGATATGTTATATTTCAGTCCCACATTTCCAGACATATGCACTGATATGTTATATGTCAGTCCCACATATCCAGACATATGCACTGATATGTTATATGTCAGTCCTACATATCCGGGCATACCCACTGATATGTTATATGTCAGTCCTATATATCCAGACATATGCACTGATATGTTATATAACAGCCCTACATATCCAGACATATGCACTGCTATATTATCTGTCAGTCCTACATATCCAGACATATGCACTGATATGTTATCTGTCAGTGCCACATATCCAGACATATGCACTCATATGTTATATGTCAGTCCTACATATCCAGACATATGCACTGCTATGTTACATTTCAGCCCCACATATCCAGACATATGCACTGATATGTTATCTGTCAGTGCATATCCTGATGCATGCACTGATATGTTATCTGTCAGTGCATATCCTGATGCATGCACTGATATGTTATCTGTCAGTCCTACATATCCAGACATATGCACTGATATGTTATATGGCAGTCCCACATATCCAGACATATGCACTGATATGTTTTCTGTCAGTGCATATCCTGATGCATGCACTAATATGTACCATCATTCACTGTATAGAAACAGAACAGAAGGAGGATAAGAAAATGACAGTAATGGAGAGGGCGAGGGAGAAAGGCTTACAGAAGAACACAAATGAAGCAACACTAAAAGAAGTGGGATGTATGAATAGTGTGAAGGAACCTCAAAAACTATGGGAACAGAAGGGTGGGGAAGTAATGACTAGCAAGAAAAATGAAGACATCTGAAGGAGAATTTGAATATCTCAAAAGAAAGATTTGGTATCTAGACAAAAAGATGGTGAGGGAAGGCTTAAAACAATGGTGGTGTTAATACAGAAATACAGAATACCTCTGGCCCAGTGATGGAATTAATTGGTACTCAGTGGGACCTAGAAAAAGAATACAGCAAAGGCAACAACAGAAAGGAACAGACAGGAAGGGAGGGCAGAAGGAGAGAGGCTGCCCCCCTGATGGAAATGGAAGAGGATATGGAGGCAGGGGATCAAACAGATCTATGAAGTGTTAATGCAAAGAAGGGACAAGATCATAGGTCATAGAACAGAGAATTAGAAAGAACT
The DNA here is from genome assembly GCF_019279795.1 of Protopterus annectens. NCBI lineage: Eukaryota > Metazoa > Chordata > Ceratodontiformes > Protopteridae > Protopterus > Protopterus annectens. Next base: position 1,903,580,046 of record NC_056729.1, read on the forward strand.
GTAAAATGACAGGAAGGATGGAAGGGAGTTGCAGGAAACTGGTGCAAGAATCTTTAGTCAGTGAGACATGTGCAGAAAGTAAATAAAGTGGGAGAGCAAGGTCTAAGCATACTATAAAGGTAGTATCTAAACCCCATGCAATTGACAAAGGAAGGCAGAAAGGCAAAAAAGATGAGATAAGGTGCCAAATGCACGAGGATTGCACATACATGCAATATACTGTATGGAGTTAATAAAGTTAAAAACATTTAAAAAGGAGGCAACTCTGTTGTCATCCATTTCTGCCAGGTAGGTCCAAGTGCTAGAAGGGATAAGTGTGGTAATGTATAGACTGAAGATCTGTCTACAGCTGGATAATAGCTTGTTATTAAGCATTCAGTCAAGGAGACCATTAAGGAGTCTAGGCCAAATTACCAACTGCCCTAATGCACTGTTTGCTTAAGTGACTTGCTCATGGTCACACAGTAGGCAAATGAAAGTGAACAGTTTCAAACCATGTAACCTTGGCACAGGAAGCAGTTTGTGAACAAGTCAGACCATTAGTCCTCTAAGATAACTGCCAGAATTCAGCTCAAGAGTTCAACATAACCCAGGTTGTAGCAGTGGCATTAGTATATAATAAGTCTTCAAGAAATTTAAGCAAGCAAGACAAGAACTTAAGTGGGGGAGATCCTGATAACCAACAGAGAAGCAATGCCAGTATTAAATAAATAAATAAACCTACAAACAGTATGAGCAGCAAGCAAGACTAAATTGATGACAATAAGTGTTAGAGAGTAACACAGGAAGAATAACTACAGTAATAACAGTGGACTACTGTGCATTGGACTTTTGCACAGAGCACACTTGGGCAACTAGAAACAGTTTTGCGCAGTCATGCCTATAATGCTCAATGATAAATGAACACACTAGCCAGTAGTTGAAACAAAACAATTTCATAATTCCCTTAGAATGCAATGTATCTGATTGTTATTGATCAGTGTCAACTACTATGATGTTTGCAAAAGACAGCTGAACACATTGGCACACAATGCACAGCAACATACAGCAACTTTGAAGGCAACTTGTAAGAAATCATAATTCAATATATAAGAAAGGCATAAGAAAGGCATCAGTGACCAAACCTGCAGACCAGTAGCAATTTATCTTATCTCATAAGGGTAGTAGTTTGAAACTGCTCTGTGTTGACTACACTTCCCTCAAGTCCCTGTAGGTAAGATCTGTAGGGAAGGGTGCAGTTGTAAATATCCCTGTTCTACAATAGGACTGTGCTTTTCTGTCAATTCTGTATGAAAGAAATGAAAAAGAAAGAAAGCTTATTGAGATAATAATCTTAGCATACTTAGAATTTGTTGTTAAGAAGATAGATTCTAATAACACATTTCATGATGGATGATGTAAATATGATATGCCCTAGAAAATTTAATGACATACAAGTATTTAAGTGAGAGTAAAGTTTGTGGTACATTTTACAAGGTTAAGCAGTTAACTGAAGGTGACCACTGTCTCAATTGTAAAGCAGTAGAGAAAATTAATAAAATTATTGAAGGGAAATTATTAGGTGGTAGTAATCAGGTTAATAATGGTACTTTTCTCATAATTATTTCCAATTTATGGAAGTTTTTGTAGAAGGTAGGGAAGGACTATGCCAGTTGTTAGAGAAAGACTCTTCTGGTATATTTGTTAATGTTACTAAAATGTAACCTCAAGAAAGGCAGTAAGGAGTAAAGGAACTGTTGAACATACAAGGAACATTACCAAGTCATATAGAAATGGAAGGAAAAGGAAGAGTGGGACCATAACTAAAAGGGAAGAAAAGAGGAGCGAGAAATTAATGGATTCTAACACTATGTAAAACAAAAGAAGGCTCAATAGCTGGTTTAGACTTTACTGATTAAGTTAGTAATGTAAGTTTATTAAGCCAGAAAGGAGCAGACCAATTTCTATTAAACGATGTAATCCTTACTTTGTACCTGGAAGTTATTACAAACTTTAATAGTACAATTTAAAACAAAAGGGATAGACAGAGCAGTGGTAATAACTTTTTTTTTACCTTAAAATAAGTTGACAGATGAGAACAGGATTATATGTACTAGATGAATAGAGGAAAGGGCTGATGTAGTACTGGGACCGTAAAAGTCTATTTTATCATCTGTGGAGTTAGATAATGACAACTTAACCCCTAATGAAAGCACAAAATGGGTGTGCCACTTTAATGCTGAATGTGATACAGGAATGTTAGGGATTAAGAGTGTATGAGGAAGAAACATGTTTGTAACACTACCTTAGTAAATGTCTTTTCAATTGAAGATGACACTGTGACAATCACTGAGGGGATTGATAAGGAGAATATATAAATTCTGTGAATGCAAGCAAGATAGAATAGATGATAGCATAGGACTCTTGGAGGAAAATAACAGTGTTTATAATTCAAATAACAGTAAATATGAGATTCTCGTTTTATCAGATTCTGTGTGTAAGTCTGTTAGGAGATGTATCACTGATTCATGTAATGATAAAGTTACTGTCTCTTCATTGGCTGGTTTAAAACTTAACTAATGTAGACTCTGGTTACACTGTTTTGAAAACTTTGTTTACATCTTTGATAAGGAAGATGAATTGTTATGTATTGGTGATGTTCCAAAATGTAAGATTCTATATTGGTAGAATAATAAGTTGATAAAGTTATATAAGAAGAAAAAAAATGAGTCCAATTATTAAGGAATTATTGAAAAAGAAGAAATAAATTTAATAAACATTTCAATATTTTAAAGGAAGTTTAATTTTGAAATTATTCTGGCTCAAAATAATGCAAAAAAAATACTATAGTATAAATATATTACAAATAAAACAATACTAAATATACTATTAAGACTTTGGAGATTAATGTAAATGATAATCAAACAATTATAGCAAATGAGTTTGACAAATTATTCACTAATTATTGAAATATTGTATTCGCCCAAGATCTATATTATTTAGATTGTAAAGTAATATTAGAAGGGTGCCCAATAATTGTTGAGGAAATGGTGAGGCTTTCTATTGACAGAGTCAGAAAAGATACAGGTATGGGTATTGATGAGCTACCTGGCACTTTATTAACTAAGATCAGAACCTCACCGGTTAATACTTTAAGCAGAATGATTAGCACTATTCTTAGAAATAACTTTGTTCTCGATATATGGAAGACTTCCATTATAACTCCCTTTTTAAAGAAGAGCAACAGGTCACTGCCTCAAAACTATAGACAGATAAGCTTGACAGCCATTTTAGAAAAATGTTTATTGCAATTGTTGTCACAGCCCAATAATACAAGATTCAGTTTGATTATAAATCAGCATGGTTTTAAAAAGGTCGATCAACACATACTATCATAATTATTTTTTATGAACCTGCAAGCTTAGCCATGGATATGGGATAAACAGTAGGAAATTGGATTTAGATTTAAGTAAGGCCCTTGATACTATTGTCAGTAAGATATAATAAAGCACTTTAAAGATAAATGGTGTAAACTACTATAGTACAAAGTAGATTGAAAACTGGCTTACTGGTAAAACCCAACAGGTCATGGTGAATGGCATCCATTCTAATAGTGTATTATCAAACTTAAGAGCAACACAAGGGGTTAGTACTAGGGCCTTTTTTTGTTTAATTTAGTGCTGACAACTTTGCCAACATATATCAAGTCAATTTGCTGATGACTGCAAAGTGCCTCTTCCTTTTTATTTTTATCAACATCAGGCTATATATAGATATTATAACTAAGAAAATAGCTAAAAATGTAATAATAGTAAGTGTCATGCTATGTATTTTGCTTAAAACGTACCTAGTCAACCAATAGCTTTTGATGTCGCCCCTTGTTGTTTGTTGATAAAATACTTGATTTGAATATTAACTTAGGAAATAAATTGCAGTTTGACAAACATTTAATATCAATAGAAATATAGCTATGAGGCCATTGAGATGTTTGCGGAAAAATATTTTACTATGTTATCAAAAAGGAATCACTGAATTATAGATAAGGTATATTAGACTTTTTCCTGACTATAATACTTAATTTTGTATAAAGAAAAAAGACAGGCTTAAAAATTAGAACATGGACAAAGTAGGTTTACTAGATATATTGGGATATTTAAGAAAAATATTTCAGAATGTTATCAAAGGAAATTACTATATTATATAAAAATGAATAATAGACTGTTCGCTGGCCATAAACATTAATTTTGAATACATAAAAAGACAACAAATTAGGACATGTACAAAGGAGGTTTACTAGAAGCATTTATACAATGAAAAATCTGAGTAATATTGAAAGATGTAAGAGGCTTCAACTTTATTCAATTTAATATAGATACTACTGGCTAGTGGTGAATACTAGCATATATCACGTATAAGGATGAAGTGAAGCAAGCATTGCTTAATTTGGAATTAAGATATAGTTCATCTGCTCATAGGTATTCTAACTCAAATTTTAAAATGAAAATGAATAAATCAGCATTGAGAATTAGGTTTATTATGCAGACCATACCAGACATTTATAATTTTGTTCTTAATGAAGATGGGAAGTCAAAAAGTATTGATATGTTCAAGGCTTGGATGGACACATGGATAGGGAAGACAGTCTGTGATCCAATTTTTGGATAACTTGTAAACATAATAAATACAGCTTTGTTCAAAGATGGTCCAAGAGCACGAGATTAATAATCTATCTTAAAGTCAGCAAAATGTACTGAATACTGCAAACATAGTTGTTTTCTGTTATTATTCAACAATAAAATAAAGGTAAGTACGTCCTTAGTGTTGAGGAACTGAGAAAACATCAAATCTGTTATAAGTAAGTCACAACAAGTTAAAGTAACTGCTCAGATGTGCAGCTCATCCAAAAAGAGTGCAATGGCACTCAAAGGAGAACAGTATATAGCAGGCATGAAACAGTAAGCAGCCAACTGGAATTCAACATATAAGAAACCCAGACATAGTTGAACTCCAAGTTTAACAGTGATTTACCTTCTCTAACAATTTAACAACTATAGCTATGTTTCTAGGACAACAAACACTAAGCTAAGAATGCTCTCTTCAAATCTCATAATATAAATACTGCTTCTGTGGTCTGACAATCAGCAAAGGTGGTTTAGGCAGCTAGGGAGGATGCACTTCTCACCTGAGGTCCACCTGGCACAGCTAACTGAAATCAGTCAATAACAAAGACACAAGGCACAATAGAGACACCATATCTCTGAGACTGATTTGATTACCAAAGGATCCTATGGGACTGCTGTTAGTAATTGGGAAGTCTGGTCTGTCTTCATTACCTTCCACAGCCTGAAATTATTTTTTTCTAATAATATATATCAATAATGTATGATAAAGATTTCTGGTACAATGTAGATATTTTTACCACAACTCTGTGCATTATTTGCTCATAATTAAACAGTTTATCATCACTCTGTGCACCATCAGCCTTTCCCACCAGTCTCTATCTCCATCGCTCTCTCTGTCTCTCTCTCTCTCTCCTTTTGCTCATTAGTAACTCCTCAGTACCATTCATACATACAATAAGAACAAAAACAGAGAAATTACACGTCATACTGAAATGCAATGAATATCCATTAGGAACAAGTAATGCTACATAAATCAGTCTCTAAGAAACAAATTCTACCTTTACCAAAAAATGAAATGAAATATGACTTAGTACATAAATTACCTTTGTCTTTTATATCAAATTGCTGTTGATTGTATGGTAAATTTGTCAGTCTTGCCGTGTTTGTCTGACATCGGGCAATACTGGAGAAAGCAAGTTTGTCCCTTTCTCCACTGCTGTGTGGAGTCTTAGAGGTGGTATATTTAATTAGCAGGGTATGTGGTGGATGCAGAGAAGCTTGCCCCTCTGCAAAAATAATTGTCTTTGAATATCTATTTTTATTAATTTTTTTTTTGTATCAGGTGTGTGGTTGGCATTTTTTGACAATTTTTGCCTACAATATTTTGATCACTTGTTTTTAAGGAATACACTTTTTAACTCATTAACAAATACATGCTGTGGAATGTAACATCTTTAGCAGCCTGCACACATCTTACATTTCAGAGCATTTTCTGAAAAAAATAAACTTAAAATGCATAAGATAATCAAATGCAAACAATGTGCATAATAAAAGCTATTAAAACAGTACAAATAGCAATGCTATCAGTAAGAAGTATTTTACAGTGATAACAGTCTGTACATTAATAGTCTTTTCCATAAATAATGTAATATATTATAACGCACATAAACCCCACATTATTTTTTGTAAACTGTCACAGACAAATTTTCAGATCTTGAAAATCATATAACCTAGACATATATTGTTAGAACATTTTTGTAAGCCAGACATAAGCTTTCACATAAAAACAAGAAATTCCTCTGTAAGTGCATGTTTATTGAGATATATACAGAAATATGACAATGTGTTTAAATATATAATTATCAAAATATATAATACTGGATATCTCTGAAGATGTGCAACTTACATTGCAAATATCAAAGGCAGTTGCCTTTAACAACATCTAAGGTTCATTTAATAACATGCAATGGTTTGTACTGCGGTGGTGGTGCTGCGATAGCATTGTCGCCTCACAGTTAGACGTTGCCCGTTCAATTCTCAGTTAGAGCGTCTTCTGTGTGGCGACATGCGTGAATGGGCATTTCTTCGTTGAAGGTTGTGCATCAGGCCTGGCAAGCCAGCATGTAAAAATCTACTGCCAATCATTAGCAGACCGGAGTTCCACTGTGGTGACCCCTAACCGGGAAAAGCCGAAAGACACGATTTACTTGTGAAAATATTGCTTATTTTCATAATTACAGCAATATTTCTAGTATAGTATGATATAAACTAGCACTCACAGTGAATTGTCCAGTCTCACACATTGGTGTTTCACACTGTACATCTTGTGATGCCCCTGCACTGGCCCAGTAATCACGGAGTCTCAATCCTCACCACTGTCAACAGTGAAGGACGTACACAATGGGAGGATTACAAGTACACAAACAATAAAGTGCAATTTCTCTTAAGAGCACACAGAGATCACAGTCAGTCTGGGGATGGATTCTCCCTCTTTCTGCAGATCCCCAATTAGACTCCTCACTGGCACAGCTATAGGGCTAAGATCTCAGCCGAGTAGCCAAGCTAAGACCTCCAGCATCTTCTCTGTCCAATGAGTACTTTATGTCCCTGCCCAAGTAGCTGACACACACACAGACACACATACACAAACTTTGAGATTTGATTGATATACACACACACACACACACACACACACACACACACACACACACACACACACACACACACACGGAAAAGAGTGGCGCAGGCTTACTAGCTATGCCCTCTTTTGCCCAGACTATAATGTAATACCAATTGCTACCAGCCACCCTTACTTATCAGCTCCTATAAGGCCTTTACAAAGGGTGACCAATCCTACTGTGTAATGTTACTATTAATCCAATTGGTAGGCTGACCAAGCAAGGCTATTTAGGAGTGGCCTGTACAGTGTCACCAAATACATATGCAAGTGCTTAAATATTTCTCACAAATATCAGCTACAAAGATAGATTTAAATATATTTAATAATAAATAATAAAAAACAAGACAATACTCAGAAAACAAACACAGTTACTTCAGAGTTTAAAATTACAGGAAATATTTTAAAACAACATTGCAGGACAGTCTCAAATAAATACAGAAAACATTTAAACTGATCTTTACTATATTCCTATCTATATCTAAAATAAGCTTCTTAAGCCTTGTAGAACAAAGAACTCTTGCCCTAATACTAGCAAATCTGACCATGAAATTGCCAATCTATTCAACTCCTTCTTCACCTCTTCTATTGCTGAACTAACCAAAGCCTTCCCCAACAACATCCCCCACCCCCCTCTTCTCAAGTCTTCACATCCTCTCCTCCCTCTTCCCCTATCTTTAAACTCAAACCCGTAACCACCCACTTTATAAAAAACTTCTCTCCAAACTCAAACATTGCACCAATGCCCCTGATAACATCCCCTCCTCCTTCTTAAAAATTGCCTCTGACAGTATTGCTCTCCCTATTAGCATCCTGATAAATAGATCTCTTCTTGAGTCTTATGTACCCAAACTATGGCGCTCTGCTTTTATTCTCCCACTCCACAAAGGTGGCAAACATTGTAACTTCTGTAACTTCTGTCCCATAGCCATCCTCTCTCCTATCTCAAAAATCCTTGAAAAATGCATCCACCTGCAGCTCATGCCATTCCTAATCAAACACCAACTGCTCTCTCCTACCCAACACGGTTTCTGCCCTGGACATAATACAAACACAGCCCTTCTCTCCTTCTTACACTTTGTCAATTCAGCCCGAGAGTCTGGTAACTTAGTTTCATCTGTTTTCTTAGATCTATCTAAAGCTTTCGATACCATCTCCCACTCCCATCTACTAAACCATATATCTAACCTCAACATCTCCCCAAAAACTCTATCCTGTTTTTTCAGCTACCTTTCTGACAGGTCCCAAGCCATGAAATGGGGCCAAACCTCCTCCATCTTCCTTCCTACCCCCACAGGAGTTCCCCAAGGCTCCATACTTGGCCCTCTTTAACATCTTCATTAATGATTTCCACAAAGCTATTCCCAATACCAAAATTGTCCAATACGCAGATGACTCTACTTTGATCTGCTCTACTTTCAGCTTTAAAGAACTCCAATCTTTAACTCAAACCGCCTTCACAACCACAGAAAAATGGATGCACGAAAATCACCTCTCACTTAACGCTAACAAAACTAAGATTCTTCTTTTCACCCACTCAAAATCCACCACCACTGAAAAAATTAATTTCAAATTTATTGCCTTATCAACTCCAACATTAACACCGTTCCCTCCGCTAAACTCCTAGGGGTCACAATCGATGAACACTTAAAATTCAATACCCATATCCAACTTAACATAAAAAAAACCCATATAAAACTTGGCCTATTATACAGAAATAATCAGTTCCTCTCCCCCTCTACTCAACATACCTTTAGCCACTACATATCTCCTCCCATCTTGTCTATATGGTGCCCCTCTGCTTACAAATCTGTCTTCTACCCTAACCTCCAAACTGGAAGTATGCTACAATATAATTTCCAAATTTGCTACCAAGGCAAATTCCCTCTCTCATCACTGCACTTCACTACAAACTCTAAATTGGCTTGAACTCCCCAATCAACTAGACAACCTCCAAATTGTCTCAGCCCACAAATTAAACTTTCAACCCACCCTCTGCCCCATACTATCCAATATTCTCCAAACTTACACCCCCCCCAGACCCCGTAGATCTTCTAACCAAAACCTTATTTCCATCCACAAACCCAAACTCCCAGCTGGTCAGCTCTTACTCTCCTTTTCCCTCGCTAAAAAATGGAATGCCCTTCCATTTGCCCTGAGGACCTGTGACAACCTACACTCCTTCAAAACTCAACTCCTCTCCTACCTGCATACTCACCAAAAATGTAACTGCACACTTCACTCTATACCCCCCAAGCTCCCCTCTTCCTTCTCTCCTGGCTAACCTTCATACCTTCCATATTACTCTCTTAGTCACACATTGCTAATGTAACTAACAACTACCCCCAACCCTATGCAAATTGCCTATCATCCTCCTGAACTATTTCCTTAACTTTAAATGTTACTGAATTGAAGGACTACCTACTTGAATGCATACTACCTATGATTTAAAAAATTCAACCTTCTGTATGTAAATCAATTTTATCTTTAAATTTTATTTGTACTTCTTAAAATGTTATCATTATGTCTTGTAACATTGTATTATGAGCTTTTCTCCCCGGGTCTCCACTGAAAATGGGCTCTTTGGCCCAGTGGACTTCCCCGGTCACCAAACTGGAATAAATAAATAAATAAATAAATTACTTTGGTGATGATGATGGATATTTCCAGGTCAAAGACAAAATATAAAATACCCAGTCTCTCATTGAGAGATTTCTTAAATTAATAATTAACATTACTGCTGTGTTAGCTTGGATGACCTCACTCTTTTTCACCTGACTTCAGTTCCCAGGATAAACAGATACTAACAGAATTTTAACTTCTCTGTGTGAGAAGCACATATCTCTCAGAAGTTTGCAGAACATGGAAGATATAAAACAATAAAATGTGTTTACATTTAAAACCTAGTAATTATTTCTGTTTCAAGACAATACAAAACCTTTTAGCTCTAGATATCGTGTCTGCTATTGAACTGAAACTGAGAGATAACACAATTTTAAAACACTTTAATTTCAACTTATTTTACTGAAGTTTTGCAAGTTAACTCTGTATGTTCCAGCTTCTACTATTAAAACATTCAATTGCACAGGTTTATAGTTTATATACATTTCTGTTCTTTTCCACTAGGGTACACTGTGGACACATCCTTGAAGCTCAGTACTGTACAAACCCTGTTCAACACACACTTCTGCACCTGTAGTTTAATATATACATACCATATAGTTCTCTTACATTTGTAAGACAAGCATATGAATCATATTAATATTCACAAATGACATATGATTATTTACAACATTTCAAATAGCTGGGCTGACAGTGTCACACACCTCACTAACATGTAGGTTGTAGGTTTCTCAGTTATGAAAACATGAACTTAAATCTGAAAATATGAATACTTAGTGGAAAACAAAATTGAATTGCAGGACATCCTAGACTACCAGTTTTAATGCCCTTCCAAAGACATGCATCTTTCCCGGTCAACAAATGATAAATAAAAAAAAAAAAATAAAAAAAATAATGCCATTTTGTTAATAACTCCTTGCCCTTTATAATACTGCCTATTAGTTGCTGATAAGTCACTTTGTTAAAGAAGCCAGACCCAAAAAACTTCTGGATGCTGTAAGTCAGCATGGGTGTGAACCTGAAGTGAGCAAAAAAGTTGTTTCAGGCTTGAGTGAGTTTATAGGAGTGAGTTCAAGGAATTAGAGAGATGGTTATAAAATTAAAAAGATAAGACAAGTGAAAATTTTGATTAACCTTAGAATAGAAAAAAAGCTCTCACCACTTACAGGAATTCTATCCTGCAGGTACATAAATTCTATGATTGAGAAAAATATGATTACAAATATTATTATGTTACAAAGAGCAAAAAAACTAGAAGTGTTGAGTTTAAAAAGTTGTTCATGTGAAAGATAACCGAAGAGAAGGCGATTACAGTATGAACCTATGATTCAGAGATCAGTAGCTTCAGTGAGAAACACCTCATAACTGGTTCATTAGCATGTCTCTGAACTGCATATTAACTATCACATTGTTAAATGTGATGGAGGTAGTGTGTTTCCTGGTGGCTCATGCATCACACTGTTAAAGGCACCTCACTACACTAGCATACACATTCACATTGATATACACATCCAACAGTTGATCAAACACATGGAAACACTCACTCTTTCATCCATATGTTTGGTCCAACTTATACATATGTGTGTGCGTGTGTGTGTGTGTGTGTGTGTGTGTGTGTGTGTGTGTGTGTGTGTGTGTGTGTGTGTGTGTGTATATGTATGTATGCATATATGTATATAAATATATATATATATATATATATATATATATATATATATATATATATATATATATATATGGGTTTACTTGAGATTACCGAAATTTCAGTAGACTGACTTTTAAAACACTGGGCTGACAACACCGACACTACACAAAACCAACACCACACATACCCGACACATGCAATCCCAACATTACAAAATCCTGACACACCTCCCTAAAACATACAGAAAACATACAGAAGAAAAAAAACACAACATTCCAAATAAAACTACCTAGTCCCTGTCACCCACACCCCGCCCTCCATCTAAACTAATCTAAACCCTTACCACTAAGACAAAACATACACTACAAATAAAAAACCTTAACATACATACCTTCACATTTCATGCCCCCCTGCAGCCCTCCAAACCCCCTGCAACTTATAGATACCAGCTCCGAGATCACACTACAACGTTCACAAGAGCAGATTTCCTGTTCTGCTCAAGTTGGACCGTCGAGCATTAGAAAGTCAGCATTCTGACGTGTTGCTCATTAGGCACGTCGAGCTTTTTGGCTCGGTATTTTAAAAGTCGGTCTACTTAGATTTCGGTAATCTCAAGTAGACCCATATATATATATATATATATATATATATATATATATATATATATATATATATATATATATACACACACACACATATCAAGGCTTTTGATTCCACCAGCCCCCACTTCAGACAAGCACAGACACACACACACACACACACACACACACACACACACACACACACACATATACACATTCATGCAGCTTCATTCATGCCACTGCAAACACACATGCATGCATACAACCATCTATTATGTACAGACACAAATTAAACTTTTCCCCAACCCCGCATCTTCAGTGAACTGACATGCACTATGACTGCTATATGGAGTGAATGTCTCTGCTCTGACTGCTGTCTCTGAGACCATTTACTGTTTTCTTCTGACAGTGGACATTTATGCAGCCAATCAATTCTCTGAAACACTTTCCAGGATAAATCTGGAGCAGATGGCATTTCTGAGGGAATTAATTAATTAATTAGTACTAGCCCCTCCTCTGGATTGCAAATTAGCACACATCTCTGCCAGCAAGACTGGTCTCCATGCTGAGGTTGCCCTTATGCCAAACCTTCACGGTTGGAGTCTGTGAAAGACTTACTACAAGGGGAAAAATGAACATATTCAAGCATTACCCTCATTGTAAGTCTTTCTGAATCCCAGCTTAAGTGTAAAGAAATCAAATTCTGTAAATTGGAAGTGTAATCTTTGAAACAGTTTTTGTTTTGCTGCATGTTTGATGTTGATGACATATTTGTCAAAATGAACAGAAGAAAACTAAATTAAATGAAAAAAAAAATAAATTAAATGAAAATAAATCAGTAGAAAGCAGCATTACCAGATAACTTAGACCTTAAAAATAAACATATAACCAAACTAACAAACAAGGAAACAAGTGAATAAATAAATAAAACTATAATAAGTTAAACATGCCGCTACTGTGTAATGTGTTAGGTCTAACTATTTGCAGTGTAAACATTGCCTCTATGTGACTTGCTCATATTCACTAATACTGAATCCCAGCCTAAATGTAAATAAATCACATTCTGTAATTGGAAGTATAATCTTAGATACATCCCAGGATTTAATAAAGTCTACATGGAATATACCCATGTACATGACCACGGTTCCCCCTCAGCAGCACGCCATGCATATTAATCATGGTGCACTGCCGAGGGAGAGCATATGAACAGGGATATTGTATCCATGTAGGCAGAAGTGTAGAGGCTATCCCATGGTTGTGGATGCAAGGTCAGATGTTATGTACAAGGTGAGGCTCCCCGTAATGTTCCCCGCTACTGTTGAAATTCTGTTAATTTTTTTAAATGTGTAATTTTTTTTTTTTTATATATATTTTTTTTCTTGCTTGTTTGTGCAGCATGGAGCGTAGTAATGCCAAGCTGTGTTTAATTATAGTCAACTGACAGCTCTACGCATCTCAAAATAGAAACCAGATGTAATTAATTATCATATTTGGGTTTTTGGTTTTGTGTTTTATTTATTTATTTATTTTTAATTGCCGCTTGCTTGGTGTGGCAAGGAGCGCAGCAAAGCTGAGCTACGTTTATACATACATAGCTGACACCTGCCAGACATCTAAAAAGAGAAACCAGATATAATTAATTATTTATTTCTGGTTATATTTATGCCTGTTTGTGTGGCACTGCAGGGTGCTTAACAATGCTAACAGGTAGCTTAGTAGTATATGTGAAGGTATACTAGCTTTCATAATATCCAAGTAGCTAAATGGGTAAAGTTACAGCCTAATGCTTAGTAGGTCTTGGGTTCGAGTCTGTAGCAGTCATACCATGTCTGTAATTTAATTTAATTTTTCATTGAACTTAAAAACAAAATTGTTATATCTGGCAGTGCTCCATGGTGCTAAACACTGCTTAAACATACGAACATCTACCACTTTTTGCGCATTGCTAACCTTCACTAAAATCATACTTGTGTGAGTTTTCATGATGCCCAGCTGCATTTAGCTGGTTTGAGTGATGCTAAGCAACACCGCGCTTTTTTGAATGTTGCTCAATAATGTGTAACGGTGGGAAAACAGCCTATATTAAGGCTAATAGGCAGGAAGTCTCCACCATCTGTTGGAGTTTTTCTAACTGTCGGTATGCCAAGTGGTGTTAGAGAAGGTGCATGCTTTTGTGTGCAGAGATGGGGTGTGCAGGAAACCAGGGTTTGTGTTGGGCTCCTGATATGCAACTATGAACCTAGTCTGTTGCATGGAGGTTACTAGGCCTCAGAATGTAAGACTGAGGCCTGGGATCAGTTGGCCAGGGAACTTACTAGTGCTACTGGTACCCCCTGCACTGGTGAGTGGTGTCATAACCACTACAGTAACCTGAAGCATAGAAAGAGGGAAACTTTGGACACCTGGATCCAAGAAGTCTGGGATGGGCATGCCCGACAGATATGTAAGTATATCTTCCACTATTTTAATAAAATGCAAGCTGAATGTGTGCAAAACTGCAACACATAATGGTATGCTTCTCTCCCAACAGCTGCAGCTGAGAGGACTTGAAGCATTTTGTCCCATGCTGCATGCCTGGACAGGTTGTGCTGTGAGTGTGGTAAGTATGGATATATTATGCTAACTGTAGTGCAATAAGCAATAAAGACTAAAAAATGTACTGTAATAAAGAATGAAAAATAAAAACTGTAGTGCAATAAATGGGTGATTAGAGCTGTAGTGCAATAAATGAACAATAACTGTATTGCAATAAACAATAAACAATGACAATAACAGTAAACAAATAGGTGTAAAGCAGGATTGTGGTGTCATAACATAATTGCACTAGAGCTGTATGCATTGGATGTCTATGGCGGGGTGCTGCAGTCAAGTGTAAAACTGTAATAGCTGTAGAATGCAAAACTAATGGCTTGAAAAATGTATTGCTCAACTCATAGTATTGTTCAAGGCTGTCTCCAGGCCAATTTCAGTCATATAATGCTCTCTGTTCCTCCCACTCCAGGAACAAAAAATGATTGACTTCAACAATTGGCTTAGTTTCTGGTGTCTTTCCAAGGGGAACCAGTATCTGTCTGCCTGGGATGACATGGTTGACAGGTCTCATTGCTTTGCTAGAGATAGCCTCCACCAGTCACCCCTGGGGTTCTGGATCTTGGCCAAGGCTCTTGCCATCCCCATTGTGCCTTTTTTAGGCTATGTCCCAAAGACTAACCTTCCAACATGAAAGATCCATCAAAAAAGCAAATTTAAGGTCATGCTTCTCAATGCGAGGAGTCTTAATCTGAAAATGCACTCACTGGAGGTTCTCCTCACACTAGAAGATGCGGATGTCTGTGCAGTCATGGAAACTTGGTTCAGGGCTGAATAGGGCACCACTGCCTTACCAGGCTATATCTCATTCCACACTTTCCAACCCCAAAATAAGGTTAGAAAGACTAAGGGTGGTGGAGTCTCTGTCTTCATTAAAGACAGGCACACCTCCAGACTGGTTTACCAGCATGACACACACTGGAATTGCTCCAGGTGCAAATGACAGTTGACAAGACACTGATCCAAGTTATAGCCAAGACAAGACACCCATCCATGTCTCAGGGCACCCACTCCTCCTGCCTTGACCTACTTGACTCCATCAAGGTACCCTCTAACACCCTGATCCTTGGTGACTTCAACTACCCCACCATAGAGTGGGTGAACTATTCCTGCTCTAATGCACTCACCCAAAAATTCCTTGACTTCATCAACTCTAACGCACTCAACCAGATG
The DNA here is from genome assembly GCF_019279795.1 of Protopterus annectens. Lineage (NCBI taxonomy): Eukaryota > Metazoa > Chordata > Ceratodontiformes > Protopteridae > Protopterus > Protopterus annectens. The sequence goes on from NC_056729.1 coordinate 1,903,595,934, forward strand.
GTCTCATCCCCCACAAGAGGAGATAGATAACATACTGGACTTGGTTCTCACCAACATGGGTGACCACCACTGCACCACTCTCATTGTATGTTCTTCCCCAGTGAGATCAGATCATCAGTCTGTCTCATTCGAAGTTTCTATCCTACCTAACCCCTCCCCAGCTGTAACCAGGCTACAAAACTTCTCAAGAAGCTGACTGCACCCTCCTAAGGGAGGGTATCAGCAGCTTCATACCACCGCCCCACTCTGAGGATGCAGGCAACTATGCTGAACAGTACGCCAGTACAGTATACAAGCACCTGTACAACTCATGGACTCAGCCATATGCAACAGAACTAAAACCTGCTCCTCAAGGAAACACAGACCTGTCTGGTGGACATCCTCTATCAACAGGCTTTACAACAAAAGGAAGAAACTGTTGTCCAAGTGAAAAAAATGAACAAATTTCACATTGGAAAAAGCTCCCTCCTCTGCCTCAACAAGCAAAATAGATCACTAGTGAAAAACTCTAGAGCCAATTATGAGTTGAAACTATCCTCTGAAACAAAAGGAAACCACAAGTCCTTCTTCAGTTATGTTAGGAACCGCCATGGCAAAGCCCAAGTTTGTTCCAAATTAGTACTTAATGGTACCACTTACACTGATACTGCAGACTTAGCCAACCTACTAGCTGATAGGTTCAGCACAACCTTCACCCCCTTATTGCCCCCCAAAGGCCCAGTCGACATCCCTGATACTTGTTCCACACCTCACATCTCCATAGATTAAGTGTTAAAGGCCTTATCCAAGGCAAAGAACACAGCTTCCATGGGACCTGATAATATCCCAGGCTGCATTCTGCACCATCTCCCGCAAGAACTAGCTTTGCCACTGAGCACTCTATTCAACCACAGCCTAATTACAGGTTTCATTCCAGCAGAGTGGAGAACCACCACTGATAAGGAAACTATCACCCCATTAGCTTGACAAGTCTGATCTGTAAAGCCATGGAGCGTATTACTATTATGGATCTCATAAACAAGGACATAGTCAATCTCCAAACACTCAATCCCACCCAATTCAGATTTGTCAGGAGCAGATCTTACCTACTGAACCTAGTTGACTTCTTTGAGACTGTCACCAAAGCCCTGGATGAGGGAAAGTCAATACATACAGCTTACCTTGACCTGGCCAAGGCCTTTGACACAATCTCCCACTCAGGCATCATTGAAAAGCTAACACAGCTTGGTGGTAATACCTATCTCATCAGATGGGTGGCCAACTGGCTCACAGATAGGACCCACAAGGTCAAAATAGGTGTCACCATCTCTGACAGCAGACATGTCACTAGTGGTATTCCCCAGGGATCTGTCCTGGGACCCCCTACTATTTGGCATCTACTTCCCAGAGGTCCAGATAAAGACCAAGGGCCTGAGGATGACCAAGTTTGTGGATAACTGTAAGTTGGGTGTTGCCACTGACTCCCCAAATGATGTTAACATACTGCAATAGGGTCTCACAGCTACAAATAACTGGTGCCAAAGTCATGGCCTTAAGTTAAACGCAAAAAAAATGTATTATGATATCATTCGGCAAAAACACAGCCCCTACTGATTACCATATCAACTGCAATCCCCTAAACACACAACCTGTGGTGAGAGACCTGGGTACTCAGGTTGACAACAATCTCACTTTCAACCATCATGTGACAGTAGTGGTCAGAAAATCCTTTTACTTGGTTCATCTCATAAGTTAAGGGATTGCAAACAGAAAAAAGGAGGTTATTACCTCTCTGTACTCCTCCCCCCTCATTAGACTTATAATTGAGTATGAGATCCTGTTTGGTATGTACCTCTCCTAACACCTGCACCAACTGGAAAGGCCACAGAAATACCTCACAAAGAGACTCCATGGTCTCCAACACCTGTCCTATGCAGACAGGCTCAAATCACTATCACTTTAATGGGTATCATACAGATTGCTCAGAGGTGATCTGTGTCTCGCCTGCAAGGCAATATCAAACCCCGCCCTACTAGAGATGCTCCATATCTGTAAGTCTAACTCCTCACGCATTACCCGCTCAATATGCCTAAATCTAGTATGCGACATCAACAAAACCTGCTAAAGAGACAGGTTTGCCTCCCAGAGGCTGCCCCTTTTCTGGAATAGATTTCCCATGCATGTCAAACAGAGTACCTTGCTGACCCTCTTCAAGTATAACCTTAATGAGTGGATGGGAAACCACAAATCTGTTCCAGGTGTTCCACCTTTCTCCCTGATTGACAGGGTGACAGGTGCTGACTGAGGTTTCTTTTTTGGGAATAAACTCTCGGCTAGGCTTGTAATGACCCCAGGGCCATTAGCCTAGTAACCTCCTATGATCCTATGGGTGTGGTAGCCCACTTTATGAGCAGATATTCTGTGTGGACTTCACAGAGAATTATCAGCAATACCAGTAAAGTGTTAGACAGCATTGTGGATTCCCACATAAATCTATTTTAATATTTGCAGTACGGCTGTATTCATTGCATGTGTGTTCTACTGTCACTGCAGTCAAGTGTAAAAATGTAATAGCTCTAGAATGCAAAAGGAATGTCCTGAAAAATGTATTGCTCAACTCATAGTATTGTTCAAGGTTGTTTCCAGGCCAATTTCAGTCACATAATGTTCTAATTTTCTTCCAGTCTAGGAATAAAAAGGTATATGGGTGAGCTAGCTCATGTTATGAGCAGATACTGTGTGTAGAGTTCACAGAGAATCATCACCAATACCAATAAAGTGTTAAGCAGCATAGTGGTTTCTTAAATAAATATGTCTTAATATTTGCAGTAGGGCTGTATTCATTGCATGTCTGTTCTAAGTTGCTGCAGTCAATTGTTACATTATTTGCAGATGTCCCCTGCAGTTAGAGCTATTGGGTTCTACTCTCACGCCAGCCAATTAAGACATGACGGCTGTCTAGTTTATTTATAGGTTCATAGGTTCATAGGTAGGTACTAGGCTATCTGCCCGAGGGCATTTATAAGCCTAGCCAGAGTGTGTCAGCTTTCGCCCCCCATTGATTAATTAACTGAGCCTCTGTCAAGCAGAGCCAATGAAGTGATCCTAGGAGTTTACTTTCTGTTACACATCCACTCGTCAAGGCTTCTCTTGAAGAGTGTTAGTGAGGGTCTCTGCCTAATGTAGTTAAGAATTTTGTTCCAAAGCATGGGGAGTCTCTGTGACAGGAATCTATCCCTCAATGCATGTTCTATTTATTGTTGTGGTGAGGTTTAGCTCACTAGAGAGCATGGCTCGGAGTGACTTGGATTTCTTTAGGTGGAGCATGTCCATCAATACTGAGTTGGACATGGCTTTGTAAGTCAGGCAGAGATCACCTCTGAGTAAGCAATATGCCACTGAGTACAGCCAGAGTTTTTTCAGTTGGGCTGAATAGGACATATGTTTGAGGCCAGTAATCCTCTTGGTGAGGTGCTTTTGTGGTCTTTCAAGCTGTTGGAAGTGTCTTGTGAGGTACATCCCAAATGAGGCATTGTACTCTATGATGGGTCTGATGAGTGATGAGTAGAGGGGCACTATAACCTCTTTATTTCTAGATGCAAACCCCTTAGTAATTAGATGGGCCACATAGAAGGATTTCCTAACTACTATGGCAATATGATTGTCAAAGGAGAGATTACTATCTACCTGGGTCCCCAGATCTCTTATTACCTCTTCTGTATTAAGGGGGCTGCTGCCTACATGGTAATTTGTGGGTGTTTTGTTTTTCCCAAATGGGATGACTATGCATTTTTTGACATTTAGCTTGAGGCCATGACTTTGACACCAGGTGTCTGTCTCAGAAAGGCCTTTTTGGAGGATGTCCGTGTCAGCCGGAGAGTCATGTATGGCTCCCAGTTTGCAGTCATCAGCGAACTTGGTTAGCCATAGTCCTCCTGTGTTTGCCTGTATTTCTGAGAAATATATGCCGAACAGTAGGGGTCCCAGAACTGAGCCTTGCGGGACACCACTTGTGACTGGTTTAGAGTCAGACCTGGAGCCCGCTATTCGTACAGTGTGAGTTCTGTCTGTAAGCCAGTTGGCAACCCATCTTGTAATGTAGGGGTTGATGTTCACACTGGTGAGTTTTTCTATAATACCTGAGTGAGGAATGGTGTCAAACTCCTTGGTGAAATCAAGGTAGGCTGTGTGAACCACCTTTCCCTCATCTATGGCCTTGGTAACTGTCTCGAAGAAGTCAACCAGGTTTAATAGGCATGATCTGCCCTTAACAAAGCCAAACTGGGTCGGATCAAGTGTTTGGAGGTTCCCAATGTCTTTGTTAATGAGTTCCGTGATGATGTGCTCCATAGCCTTGCAGACCAGGCTAGTCAGGCTTATGGGGCGATAGTTACCAGGGTCAGTTGTGGCTCCTCCTTTGTGGAGCGGAATAACCATTGCTGTGTGCCATTCTATGGGCACGTAGCCTGTGGAGAGGCTGAGATTGAACAGCGTGTTTAGGTGGGGGGGGTTAATTCGTTCTGTAGTTTGTGCAAGATGCAGCCTTTGACACCATCTGGCCCCATTGATGCTGTGTTTTTGGCTTTTGAAAGGGCTGTTTTCACCTGTGCTTCTGTGATTTCCGGGACACTACACTTTTTTGGTATTGTTGTGGGCCCTTTTGAAAGTGAGAGGGAGGTGAAGTTTTAATGTACACAAACATGCCTCTCAAGTGTCACAATTTTTTGTAATGTAATTAGAACTGCCTAATCTGTCTGTCACATGATTACCAGATAAATGATTACCTGGAATGCAATGTATTGCCAGATCCATTAACAGAACACCTTGGTAGTTATATAAGTCCACATTATGTGAAATTGTTCTGTGTAGATGTGTACATCCATTTGTTAGTGCTTGGCCCATACTGCCCCATGCTATCAGCTTGACAGGTATGTACATGCTACATCAGCTATAGAAGAATTGTAGTCACCGTGCCCAAACTGACACCACACACCTGTAGAGTATATATTATCAGTGCTTTCAGGGATATCATCCGTGTTGTCACTAATGTTTAATTTATTATTATTATTCATTATTATGATTTAATATTAATATATTTTGTTAAACTAATAATATTCTTTAAACTTTAATTTATCATTATTTATTCTTATGATTCAATATTAACATATTTTGTTAAACTAACTGTTTTGTTGGTCTTATGGTTTAATTCAAACTGGCTTGCTGTTAACATATTGACTGTTATGTTACTTAATGTTGTGTTACACATAATATACCTTAATATGTTTTTAGATTAATAAATATTATGTTCCATTCTGTTAATACTAACATTGGTTTGGTTATTAGTAACCTTAACTTACTGTCATAACTAATATACCACAGTGCATCAAAGTAGGCCAGTCCTGGTTGATCTGCCAACTTTGCTTCCTCCAGCCATGGCCCCTGGTCCCAACAAATCTGGGACCCAGACTGGTGGTGTCCCCTCTGCTGCCACTGCACTACCTGTGGCGTTGGGTAGTTCCACAAGACAGGGCTGGGCCCCCCCACTGAGAGTAGTGGTGAAGGTGGAGTTGTCACCTGTGATGAACTGCTGGTTTTGGTGTGCTGGATCATGCTGGCCACCCTGGTGGGGCAGGCTTGCCCATGAGACTAGCCTCCACCACTGCCACCCTCAGGGCAGTGACAGAGCAGTGCCGACAGTCCCATGGATGGAGATGTGTGTCATGCTGCTACCTTGTGGAGGCACATGGTACTGAGATTCCACAACACCCTCCGCATCCAAGGTGTTCACCTCCCTCATGTGTCACACACCACCCCTGCCTGCTGTCTTGTCTGTCTGCAAAAGCTTCCTCACCTACCCAACTTACCTCCCTACACATACCTATGTCCCTTTCCCAACACTTCACTCTCACCTTAAAAATAATGGGCACCTGTCCCAAAAAAAAAAAAAAAAAAATCATCCCATACATGGCTCTCTTTTTCACACACATATACACTGAACACACGTAATTTGGTCTAGGTGGCTTGACAACACAGTTATGTTGTCCTCACCCCTTTCTCTGGGGGTCAGACTACAAAGTCATATACAAATTCCATCATATTGGACAGTTGTTGCTGTACAAGAAATCAGTAACTATGGTTCTTTCCTATACCCTTCCTCCACAGCCCTACCTGCTTTTCACTATGTTTTTACCGCTGCTTGCAGCCCATTTCCTCACTTTCCTATATACCCATTTTTTGTTTCTTTATATTTTTTTGCGAGATGCTGTGCGACGCTCCATGTCATGCAGCTTCACTAAGCTCAGCTAAATGGAACTCTATTGATATATGTGTTGTTAAATTATAATAAACACATACAAACTAAACACCTATTCTCTATTTTGGGCCCAAGACCATCGCACCTGCAGACCACTGTATTAATCTACCATGCCACATAGGTGTTAATTAAAACAGGTGGCTTAAACAAAACATAGTACTTGCAAGCTACAGTCATTAAGCATGTTTCAGTGGAGCTGCAGATCACTCTGTGTCACATAAACTTCATTAAAAAGTAATGAAAAAATGGGAGTGTAGCCTGGACTCTGGTGCAAGACTACACCACTTGAAAGCCAAACACATAATATTGGATGTAAGTGAGGTCTGTGATAGCAGGTAAATGTGCCCTTTTATCAGCAACATTTATAAATATACCTGCTAAGCCATTAATGGCAAAATACATGTTCAACTGGGACCTTGATGCAGAAATACATCCATATAAAGCCATGCACATAGTGATGGATGTAAAAAACTTATGTCACAGCCTGTATGTGTGCACTTATGGCTTACTAATATACCTACTGTGCAAGTGACTCAGTAGCTCAATCTGTTAACTGTGTTGCAAACAGTACATTGTGCCACACACACACATTCCTGGGTTCAAATGCAATGGTGTGTAGCCATTAAAATATATTATTGTGAAGCCAGGAATGAATGACTGAGTCATGCCCTCTTTATCCACATAATGCATTTCAAATGAAATGTCTGCTTTTCACTGACGGAAGTCACAGTCCTGCAGATATGAACACACCACATATTCCTGTGGCAAAACTATAAGTGCATAAAGTGTTACGTCATGCATTAATATGCATTCACAGAGAATTTCAACTGAGGCACTGCAAATGAGGATCACTAATATCCTTTCAAATTCACAGTGCAGATTAGAACAGCTGCACAAGTAACATACACATTGGAAGCCCTGCTTGTAACAAGGCCTGCCCTCTTACATACTCCAAATTATTACCAGACTGTAACACATGGCCTGACAGTTGCCCAAATGGTGTATGTATTCTTATATTTATCCCCCATGTTGCTCAAGGACACAAAAAATATGCTGCCGAGTACTCTGTTACTGATACCACTGCCTAACATACTTACCTTAAAGACATGCCTTAATTGGAGTGGAAAGGGTAGCCTCACTCTGGCTCTGCCTCTACAACAAGGCTGACACATCTCACACAGTTACTCCTACAGCTTGTTGTCCTCCAAAGTGTTCACACTCTCTGCCTGTGCTTATTACCTGCAGCAGTGGCTGCAGCCTATAGCACACCCATCTCTACGTAAAGGTGTCTGCTGCAGACCTACCCTCTGCGACAATGTACTCTCATCACCCCAGTAATGTTCAGCACAACATATCAGAAAAGGGCCCTAATCTACATAAAGGCCTTATATTTTCTACAGTGGTTGTATGTCATTGGCTGATGATAGTGCAAATCAGCTGCATTTGCTTCAATTAGCATTTCAGAACCACAGACTGGTTAAGAGGCAATCACCTGCTGATGACAAGCATGTTAAAAAGGCGAACAACTGGTTATAGGGAACCATTCTGTATGAGACTTTTCTCACACAGACGACAGGTTTGCAAAAACTTAAATATCACCACATATCAACAGAGGAGTATTGCACTCCATCAGGTATGTAACCTTTTTGTTTACAGCAGGATGCAGATGTGGGAATATACTTATGGGGAATAGGGATTACAGCATTAAGCATTTCTTAGAACTGTGATAATGACATGTCAATGATCTCCAGATTTGTTACACATACAGAGGATGTGCAGAACATCAAGGATGGAATGTTTATTGCCAATGCGGCATATTGGGCTCATGGGATTGCCCCTTTATAGTGGTTGTAATAACACATTGCTATTTGTCTGGCACAGTGGTTTTGACATATTATCAGGAGGAGTGGCCCTTTGGGATACATTACAATAGACTCCACTGTCAGCTGGATGATCATACAGCAGTATCTGTCATGGCACACATTGGAATACCTGACTATTGCTAGTATCTTAGTTGCATCCGCATGCTTAGTATGTTTTCACACTGTGGAATATGACATGTGTGATCATGCAGTGGATACTGCCAGCATTCTGTCCTTGTTGTGTCTCTTCATAGTGCATTTCCATATATGTGATCCTGACATGTTCACATGTTGTTGTCTTTCAGGAAATATGTATCCAAGACACTATGCATCTTTCATGGATGCAGAGAATGAGATAATACTGGAAGGCCTCAGTCAACACCATGATCTCCTACTGTCCAGGGGAGACACAACAGGGAACAGCAGGAGACATTGCGGGCTGACCTTGTCTATGATGTGAATGCCACAGGTTATCAGAGTAAGACATATAAGCAGGTTCGACACCACACAATGGGCATGATCAATTAGGCATACAGAAGAGCAGCAAATGTAGCCAGGGATCGTGGCATTACCACTGGAGAGACTGCAGTGGACCAACCACTCCCAGACACTGAGGAATTCCTAGTGTATCTAGGCTCACACAACAGCTCCCAGGCATCCATCGTGGATGTGGGTGCCACAGTTTCTATAGCAGAGGAGTGTGCAGGTAAGCTTAGTTTGATCAGCACTACAATACTGTAGCATTTAGTATGTCAGGTGTACATAATTTTATGTGTGTGTCAGGTCTTTATCGTTTGGGGAGAGAAGGGTTTAATTGCAGTTTGACTGTCATGCTCAGATTTTGACCAATATAGCAACTAACACAGTAACTACTGTAAATGTGAAATACATGGACATGTTATCTTGTGGCGGTGGAACATACAGTGGTACTGACATTACCTCTCTCTGAAGTTTTCACAGGTCTGTCAGGTACTGGACAAGGCTGTGGTCCTGCTCCTGGTAAGCATGATACTGCTTTGTTACATATCTACATTTACAGCAATGTATTCTCTAAAGCATCATCCCAGGCCTGCTGTCTGGATTACATGATTGTCACTGCACAGATATTTTCTGACTGCACACGTTAGACTCATACCTATGCCTTGTAGGTGTGACCATACTGACAGATGTGACAGTATTGTCAGGACATTACAGAGTGTCATATGTGTCAACTGTGCAGAGTCTTCACAAACGTCAACAGTGTATCTCATTGTTGCTGATGAAATTGCTGTGTAAAGAGCTTCTCTTATTTAGAAGTAATTACAGCTGCTAGTGAGAAGAGTGATGTCCTCATGTCTTACTACATACGAACGGGTTTTCAACAGGTCAGTTATAGTGACGAAAATGTATAGATCTTTACATGTATTGCAACATAGTACTGCAAGACATAATAGTGCAGGTATTAATGTACTACTTTTTTCTTTCTTATCACAGGTGACCGGGGGGGGTTGGTGTCTGTCCTCTACACAAGCTGATGTCAATTGTGTCCTCAGAGTCTGATGTTGATGGCCACAGTGAGGGCACAGATGGGGGTTTTGGGGGCTAAATCTGTCCCAGAGGTTGACATTCCTCTTCTGCCCTCATTGTCACTGCACACAGTCAGTATGCCCACACATACCTAGTACCAGGATGCCACAGATATTGGATGTTCAGAGGGTGTGGACATTGAACAGGAAAGTGTGGCAACTATGGATCCAATGAGTGTACACATTGGCCATAGCTAGAGAGCTTGCAAGGTTCCACACAGGTGGATTGCTAGGGGGCTTGTAGGAAGCCTGCTGTCTGCCCACCACCTGTTGCAGGTGTCAGATCACGGGTCATTCAGTGCATGATTCAGGCCATCATGGAGACACAGGCACATTCTGAATGGAACTCCAGATGTATGCTTAGGGTTATGGATGCAGCACAGTCTGACATTTGTGACTGCCTCCACCGCATTGATGACACCCTGGATTGGTTCACTGATGCAGTGGACAGAAAGTGGGCTGAGACAGTGTCTGTCTTGGAATGCACAGTTTCTGTGCTGGAACATGTGGTTGGAGTTGAGTGTTGGACTTGTGGACATAGGTCAGCAACTTCATCTTCTGACAGGCCACGTGGTTGTGCACAATCATGCTCCCATAGTGGCAGTAAATTCAATGATACACAGAGGAGTGTGCTGTCTACCCCAAGACATGGCAGCCATGGGATTGTGGTCCTGAGTATTCCCATGGAGGACATGGTCCCAGCAGGCAGCAGTCACTATCAGATACTAGCACCGCTTCTGACATTGGGCCTGGAGGTGGTAGTGCAACTCCTGGCGAAGCCAGTTCCCATGTTCAGGGTCAGAGACAGTGAACTGTCAGCTTTCCCATGCATGGTTCAAAGCTGTCCAACATACACACATGTAGGGCTAGCACTGAGCTTGACTGTGTACATGCAGACACTCACACACCACTGTCAAATGAAGGTCACCTACAGACACACATGACACCTTTCCATTGTCCATCTGACATGCTTCCCTTCCTGACTCACACACATGCTGTCAAACCTTTGGGTCAGCCTAGGCCTCCTGCAGCCCCACACAAAAACATGTGTAAGTGGTGATACCTGTGCCACATCTCTGTCATCCTCACCATCAATGCAGGGAAAAGAAGCTATGTGTCTGATGCACAGGGTTACTATGTAAATTAACATGTACTTGTGTAATGCATTGTTGTTTTGCCATGCCACTTGTAGTGGTTACTGACAGATACTGTATACTGACATTTGTCATGAGCACGCCACATTACTTTGTGTACCTTATGTTGTATGATGTTGTAATGGCTGTATACTTACACAATGAAAGGTGTGCTACGGACCAGTTTATGTTTCTGTTTCATGACTCTGTTGGGAAAACTTATGGATACGTAGTGGCAATAAAGCCATACATTTCACAGCACAGGATGGAAAGTCAGCACAGCAGAAATATGTCTTCAGCAAGGTACAGCACTATAGGTGCATGGCTCCATTGGTTCATATGTCTATAACAGGCTAACAAGGACAATGGCACCATTCAGCCTACTCTTTTATCCCTAATCTGTGAAAAGGTCTGATACCCTTGAGTGTCACCAGAGTTTTGGGAGGCAACACATCTACAACCCGTGGTGGTGGAGATGACCGATCTATAAATTTCCTGTGTCCAGTACAGACATTTGTCCAACACCACTTATGATTGTCTTGTTCTGCATCCCATTGTGTAACCCAAACATGTGTGTCACACCAGATGTGTGCTTCACATGCATGGGGGGGCTGTTTCCTATAGGGTGTACTCTTTGTGTTACATGCCTGTCTCTCCAACATGTACTATTTATACCACAATGATGTTGTAGGTGTGTGGAACAGGTAAGACATGTGCTAGTCCTGTCATGGATACACGGGATCTGACACCTCCCTCTATAGCAGCCACACACATCCCCTCAAATGCATTTAGGAGGCAGACTACACATGTACAGTCTTGACACAGACTCCATAGGACATGGTATCTACACTGTGTACTGGTGTACCATGGAACCTGTGTGCCTGCTACAGTTGTAAGATATGCCTGTGTAGTGATGTAGCAAGGGTGCCATTGTACACAATGATAGGTGTGATGAGTGCCACATTCAGTATAACAATGACAGTCTGGGATTTACATGGCATACCTTTCTGTATAGGTTGTACAAAATTGAATGGAACCTCACATCTTACCGACCAATGAAAGTCAAAGGCTACATTACTTTCTGTTTCCATAACTGCATGAGTAATGGCTCAACTTTGTGAAGTGTGTGGACACTACAATATTTTCCAGGGGCAGATGAATTCCTAAAGGATAGTATTGTGCAGTCATTGGCATTTAGTATTTGTCAGTGGCTCAGACAACAACTGAATGTGTGTTTTAGGTCATCCTGGATAACTGTTGTTTCTGTGTGGGATTCAGTGACAACTCCTAATTCACAATCACCTGCTAATGTAATCAGTCAGAAGTCACTGACAGTGGCTGTGACTGCAGAGAGGGAATGGCTAGAAGAGGTATGCCATTAATGATGACTGGTGAAATCCACTGGTGTCTGGTGTCATTGCAGCATAGGTCTCCCAATGCTATCTTCCCAGATTATGACTGTCAGACACTTGCCTATCCACCAGCTGACATAACACTCTGTAGATAACCTACACAGTTTCCAGTAAGGCTTGTTGATCTAATACTCACAGTAAGACATTGTCCTGTTCGATTCTCAGCTACAGTGTCTTCTGTGTGGAGACATGCGTGAGTGGACGTACCTTCGTTGAAGGTTGTGCATCAGGCTGGCAACTCGACACGTAAAAATCCACTGCCAATCATTAGCGGACCAGAGTTCCACTGTGGCGTCCCCTAACCAGGAAAAGCTGAAAGACACAACAACCTTGTCAGGCCATGGTAGGTGGAGTGAGTCATATTTCTATCATCCATTGCATAGTGTAACAGTCAATGGACTCTGCCAGTTACAGTCAGTAAGCATGATTTGGCCTGGAGCAAAATAAACAGTGTGACTGCATTTCAAACCCTGCTATCATGGTGTTTCCAACAGCAGTCATTACATATGGCAATGAGCATATGCCAACATTCACAGTTCACATCCTGCACCACCTACACCCACATCATGCACTCCTACATGTGTGCAGCTCTTTACCAGACACATTGCCAGACACAGATACCTCAGAGAACCTTTCATCTGGAGTGCACTGTACAATAATATTGCATGCACTAATCTCTCACTGGTCAAACACCTGAGGCAAAACACATCACACCTCTTTGTCATAGGTGGTTTCCTCATGAAACACATTGATGTCTGTGTCAAGTGGCTACATATGGGAAAGATCACAGAAAGTTGTCTCTGGGTTGACACAATAGGCCTTACAACACATTGCCGCAAATCACAGAATATCAGTTAACATAATGTTGACAACATAGTTCCTGCACATGTGTACGACTGGGAACATATGTCTCTAGCCTTTATGCAGACACATGACTGAGCTTAGCCAGACTGTGTCTCTTGCAGGTATGCGCATAGCTTTCAGCTGCAGTTGACCCTCATTTAGGATGATAGTTCCATACACACAGACAGTGATAGAAGTCAGCAATTGCATTAGAGTGTGCTGTCACTGTAAAGCGATCGACTGCATGTCTGCCTGGGATGCCTTGCTCAACAGACATCAATGCTTCACCAGCGATGGTCTTCATCTCTCACTCCTTTGATGTGGCATACCACCCAAGGCTGCTGACACCCCCACAGTGCATGTTAGATGGACTGTTGAGGGTAATGTTGGCAATGAGAACATCTTCTGTATATGACATCATGGTTATGCTGCTACAGACCGAGTATTGCAACACTGAACACCACACTGTGGATGGTGTCCCCACCCTGGATTATGCAGACATGTCTGTAGTCAAGAACATCTGGTTAAAGGCTGTGGACAGCACCACAGCCATACCAGACTACACATCCATCCACATCTTCAGAGATCAAAATGACAATATTCTAGGTAATGTAGGTCATGTATACATATTCATTAAGGATAGATAAACATCTAGATTTTGTAAAACACTGTGATTCCTGGAGAACACAGCAGATACCACCCAGTACTGGATGGGCACATAATGAAACAATAGCCAGCTACAGGAACAGATCCATGAATCCAAACACAAATTGTGCATATTTGTATGTATGTGTTTATCAAGATATATCATTACACCATGGTTTGGGGTGGCATTATGTGACTACTAACTGTGTTGATTAGTTGTGCTGCAGCTCACTTGTCCAAAGGTTTGTCCAAGTCCTTAACTACAATTCCCTGGAGCAGTGCTGTGACATTCCCACATGGGGAACCAATGTATTGGATCATGTGTTTACCAGTATGGGTGACCATTACAGCCCCCCCCCCCAATGTGGGATCTGGCCACAGATAAGTTTCATTAAAACTACCAGCAGTATCCCCCCTTGCAGACAATACAGTCATAATTTTCAACAAATCCATTTATTATCTCCTGTGGGATGGTTTACATAACTTGACTGCACCTCTCCCCTCAGATGGGACAGGCAAGTATGCAGAGCTCTATACCCATGCATTATGCCTGCAGCATTACAACTGCATGAACTTAGCTGTACATGACAGGACACAGGCTCCTCATGGCATAGCAAACCTGACTGGTAGACAACTGTCTTTAGCAGGCTGTACAATAAGAGGTGGACATTGCTGTGTGACCGTTGGAGTGAGTGTGCCCCCCTAAAATGGAGGCACAACCTCCTCAGCTAAAAGAAGCATATAGTGTTGTTGTGATGTTGTGTAGCATGGTATGTGACAATATTAGCCACACACACAAAGCAGAACCACAACCTGCAGTGTAGTTACATGTGTAACCTCAAATTAAAGGCCAAGATTGTTGGTAAAGTCATACATAATGATGCCACATATAATGGGTCTACACTCATAGCTAACCTGTAATCCCACACTTTCTACATCAACTACACTCCCTTGTCCCCACCACATGCAATACATGAAATTCATGCAACCTGTCACATAACTTATATTTACCGAGGAGTTCATAACTGGCTTCTCAATGGAGGATACACACCATCTATTATACATGCTAACATTCCAGGCTGCATCCTACATGGGATCTGATAAGGATTACTAACTCCATTGGGAAAACTTTACAGTCATAGTGAAACCACTGGCTGCACCCAAGCTGAGTGGAAAACGGCAACTGTTATACCCTTCCACAGAGGTGGTGCATCCACTAACCAATATAACTATAGAGTTATTTGTCTAAGTATCCATATCTGTATGCCCAGAGGTAAATCATCATGGAGATGATCAGCACACATATATATGTTTTACACACAGTTGACTGTACACAGTTTGGATGTGTGACAGAGGGATCATGACTGTTACATGTAGTGGACATTTCTGAGGCAGTCACCATGGACCTGGGTGAGGGGACATCAGGGCATACAACCCCTTAGACTGAACCAAGACATCTGACAATATCCCTTGCTCAGGCAACATTTACAAAGCATGCACTTAGGCATCCATGTTACTGTCATTGTAGGGGTCACTAAGTGGCACATACTCAACACAGGGACATTCACCTCCAATAACTGATCTGTAAGCAGCAGTGTTCAACAGGGCTCAGTCCTGGATCTTCTACTGCTTGGAATACATTTAACTACAATACAAGCGGCTACTGAATGTCAACATATGCATGCTGCTATATGGTTTCAAACCCACTCCTTTCCAATTCTGACTAAAATGTATCTAAAATAACATTTTCCATTATTTTTTCTCAACAAGAAAACATATGGGCCTGTATGACGCTGGGTTTGTTCTATTCCCCTTTTCCTTTAGGACAGGTTTAACAAGTACAGGTGTCCAATCTAGGAGAATCTCCCCGTAGTTAAATAACCTAGTGAAAAACAGATATAATGGTACTGTATACTCATGACAAAGTATTCTCAGGTCAGTATTACTATTTGTATCCAATCTGTGCTTTGTTTGGGTTTAATTTGCATTATTTTTAACATAATCTAAACTAATTTCAGTATCTGATGTTAACTGGATGTTACTACAATTTATCGTCCCATTTGTGGAGCCAAACTTTTTTGCCTAAGATCTTCTAAACATATCTATAAACTCTTATATTTGAGAATAAATTTTAGAATCTACATGCAATTTATTGGTTTGTATATTTTTACTTCTAACATATTCTATGTATCTTTAAAATGGTTTCCTATTATACTCAATAACTTTATACACATTTTCTTCAACTTTTTCTTGCTATTGTCTCACATTATGTTTGATTTGTCTGTTCAGCTTGATTATTTTATTTTTCAATGTTAAAGGTGGACCTTGTTTCCATTTCTTATATTTTTGTCTCTTGTCTTAAGTATCTTGTTTTTATGGAAATATATCCTTCTGACCTTGTGTTCCTAGTTTCTGATGTTAATCATTTTTGTTGTTGTTTTTGATTTTTTACATGCAAACCATTTCCCTTTCAAGCATACCACATTACTTCTGCAGTTTTTCCCACTGAATGAATCACTCCAATGAGTTTTACATATTGACTGTTTTGGCTCCATATAATCTATTAATTTTCTGGTTTAGACTTCAGTTTGACAGAATTATCTAGTAGTAATGTAACCCTTTTAACCCCTTGATCACAGCACATTAAGGACTGCAGAACTTGCCATGGAGTAACAGTTATTTTCTTAGGAACACAAAAAACATCCACTATGTTTCATTTTCTATTAGTTTCCGAAGCAATCGGTTTCCCTAAACATACAACACTGTAAATAATTTTCTTACTAATATTGTTGAATTAATATTGCCCCAGTCCTCTTCAATAAGCACTCTGCACCAAATGATGTTTGGCAACCTTTATTAAACTTCCATAAACATAACTATTGACCAGTATTTCAATTTATTAATCACAGCATAACCATCCATATAACTGTAGACTAGGGCAGCATGACTTCACTCACCCTGAGCAAATAAGCAGCATCCTTACCCCACTCACTTCTTTTACTTATCAAGCAGCATCCCACTGCTCACTTGCATTTCCCACTTATTGAATTAAACATCCAACCAAATAAGCAGTGTCCTTACCTCTGCTCACTTAGTTTACTAATCAAGCAGCATCCTTCCCCTGCTCACTTAGTTTACTAATCAAGCAGCGTCCTTCCCCTGCTCACTTAGTTTACTAATCAAGCAGCGTCCTTCCCCTGCTCACTTAGTTTACTAATCAAGCAGTGTCCTTCCCCTGCTCACTTAGTTTACTAATCAAGCAGCGTCCCTCCCCTGCTCACTTAGTTTACTAATCAAGCAGCATCCCACCGCTCACTTGCATTTCCCACTTATTGAATTAAACATCCAACCAAATAAGCAGCGTCCTTACTTCTGCTCACTTAGTTTACTAATCATGCAGCGTCCTTCCCCTGCTCACTTAGTTTACTAATCAAGAAGCTTCCTTACCTCTGCTCACTTAGGTTCATAGGTTCATAGGTTCATACTAGGCTATCTGCCCTAGGGCATTTATAAGCCTATCCAGAGTGTGTGTGGCTTTCACCACCCCTTAGGATGAGAATACTATACCCATTAGTTTGCTGTGCCTCTGTCCAGCAGTGATACAGAGATGATTCCCGGGGTAAACCTACGATCACCCATCCACTCGTCAAGATTTCTCTTGAACAGAGTCAGTGAGGGGCTCTGCCTCACATGGACTGGGATTCTGTTCCATAGTGTAGGGAGTCTCTGGGTGATGAATCTGTCCCTCCAGCACGTCCTATTTATATCCGTGTTGAGGTTTAAGTCTCTTGCTCTCGTGGCTCTGGTGGATTTGGATTTCTTTAGGTGGAGCATGTCCATTAATTCGGGTTGGAAATGGACTTGTATGACAGGCACAGATAACCTCTGAGCAGACGGTATGCGACTGAATAGAGCTGGAGTTTCTTCAGTCGGGCATCGTATGACATATGTTTGAGCCCCTTTATCCTTTTGGTGAGGAACTTTTGGGGTCTTTCCAACTGCTGCAGGTGTCGGGTAAGGTACATTCGAATGGGGCGTTGTACTCAATCATTGGTCTGATAAGTGAAGAGTACAGGGGTACAATGACCTCTCCTGATCTGGATGTGAATCCCTTCATGATCAGGTGGGCAATGTAGAAGGTCTTCCTAACCACTTGGGCAATGTGAGTGTCAAGAGAGGTTACTGTCAACTTGGGTCCCCAGGTCCCTGATAACTTCTTCCGTGTTTAATGGATTACTACCTATGTGGTAATTAGGGGTTACCTTGTTTTTCCCAAAGGGTATGACTATACATTTTGGCATTTAGCTTAAGGCCATGGCTCTGGCACCAGTTATCCATTTCTATGAGACCTTTCTGGAGGATGTCTGTGTCTGATGGAGTGTCAATTATGGTGCCCAGTTTGCAGTCATCTGCAAATTTTGTCAGCCACAATCCCCTATGTTTGCCTGCACTTCAGAAAATAAATGCTGAACAAGAGGGGCCCAGGACTGAGCCCTGTGGGACACCGCTCGTGACCGGCTTAGAGTCTGACATGGCACCAGCAACTCTAACCCTGTGTGTTCTGTCCTTGAGCCAGTTTGCAACCCATCTTGTGACATATGGGTTTACATCTAAGCTGGTGAGCTTTTCTATGATGCCCGAGTGGGGTATTGTGTCGAACGCTTTTGCTAGGTCAGGGTAGGCTGTGTGAACTGCCTTACCCTCATCAATGGCCTTAGAGACTGTTTGAAAAAGTCGACCAAGTTCAAGAGGCAGGATCTGCCCTTGACAAAGCCAAATTGGGTAGGATCCAGTGTCTGTAGGTCCCCAATGTCTTTATTTATGAGTTCCATTATGATCCTCTCCATAGCTTTGCAGACAAGGCTTGTCAAGCTTATGGGGCGGTAATTTCCAGGGTCCGTAGAAGCACCGCCTTTGTGGAGTGGGACCACAGTTGCCGTACACCATTCTTTGGAGTGCGTATCCTGTAGTAAGGCTAAGATTAAACAGCAGCCTTATGTGTGGGTTTAGTTCCTCATTGAGTTTGTGTAGCACACAGCTGGGGACACCGTCCGGTCCCATTGATGCTGTGTTTTTTGCTTTGCTCTCACCTGGGCATCTGAGATGTTTGGGAGGCTAGACTCTGGTGGGATAGATATTTCTCCTTTTGGGGGGGAGGGAGAAATTTGCACTGAACCTGTTTGCCAGTATGTTGGCAATGTCTGTGGGTTCAGTGATTTTTATCATTTTGGACTAATTCTGAGCATATCTGGGAGTTTCCACCCAGGTTTCTAACATAGCTAAAGAAGGCTTTATGATTGTCTTTTGTGTCATTAGCGATTTTTCTCTCAAAGTTGGCCTTGGATGATTTTATGAGTGATCGTAGTTTTTGCTAGTATTGATCAGAGATACCTTCCCTTTTAGGGATTTTGCTCTGTCATGTAGTAGCTTTCTCCTCTTGTTGTAGAGTTTGTTTATGGCTGGAGTCCACCAGACCGGGCACCTGCCTTTGGTGGAAAGGGTCCTGATTTTATTAGGGATTGCTTGATCCATACATTCCTGGAGGTGCTCGTAGAAGGCATTTGTAAGGGTTTCAGCAGCGTGGGTTGTGGTTTCCACTGGCTCGGGGCCTTGAAGGATACCACTCCAGTCTTAAGAAGTGTGAAGTTTGCTTTTGAGAAGTTCTTCACTGTGGTCTTTTTTGCTGGGGGTGGGGGCGGGATGTGGATCTCCAGTGAGATTAATTTATGGTCTGATCTCACCAATGAGGGATATACTTCCAGTGTGGAGCATTTTGTCCCCATGTTTGTGATGATCAGGTCTAGTATATTTTCTCCTCTTGTGGGAATGGTGACTAGTTGTTCCATAGCATTTGAGTTTATGAACTCAAGGAACCTTTGGGCTAGGGTGTTGGGGCTTGAGTAATGTTCCCAGTCTATGTTTGGGTAGTTGAAGTCACCCAATATGATGGTGTTTGGAGAGACATTCATACTCTACAGTGTCTTCAGGAAGGCTGTGTGGGTTTCCTGAGTTTGAGAAGGTGGTCTGTAGCATGTTACAAACTGTAGGGCAATTTTACCTATGGTTAATTGCACCTGGATGGTCTCCGATGCTTCGTGCGTTGCCACTAACCTGGAGGTGTGGGTATCCTTTATGAATATAGATACTCCCCCTCCTTTTGTGGTTCGGTCCGGATTTTGGCGCGGAGCATGATATGAGGTATAACCTGATAGTGCTGGGGTGCTCTCAGGAGCCTTGAACCAGGTTTCAGTCACAGCACAGACATCGATGTTCTCCATACTGAGGAGGGCTTCGAGGGCATGCATCTTGAGGTTTAGACTTCTGGCATTGAGCAGTATTACCCTTAGTTTTTCTCCATTTTTGTTTTCTAGGGTGGTAGGTTTATCATTTGAGCCTGGCCTAAAAAGGCACTATCGGGGTGGCAAGAGCCTTTGCCAATATCCGGAAGCCCAGGGGTGACAGGTGCAAGCCATCCCTTGCGAAGCAGCATGGCTTGTCAAGCATGTCATCCCAGGCAGACAGACATTGGATCCCCTTAGAATGACACCAGTAATTAAGCCAATTATTAAAGCTGATCATTTTGTCTCTGTATTATGGCATCATTCTTGGTGAGGGTAGGATACTGCTCAGGGTCAGGGTCATACCGGCCTGGGCTACATAATCTGAGAGCTCCTCTATGTCTCTTTTCATGTAGTCCAGGGAGGTACGTCTCAGGTCGTTCACACCGGCATGGACAATGACTGAGTCATACTTGTACTTGCTGTGGAGTGACCTGAGTGCTTGTGTTATGTGGCGGATTCTAGCGCCTGACAGGCAGCTTACTGTGATCTTTTCCTTGTTCAGTCTGGTGAGTGGGACGTCAGTGTGTCTGACTATGGAGTCACCTATAACAAGTGTGTCTGGCATTGTGTTTGGCCTTAAGGGCTGTGACTGTTTAGCACACTGACTTTGAGAACTATGTGTTGCATGTCTTATGTCTTGAGGTGGCAGTTGCTTGGGTGTCTGCTTTGGAGGCCTCTGTAGTTTTGGTAGATTTTTGATCAGTGCCTCCGAGTATGTCTTTGTGTGTTTATGTGTTTGTTTTGCAGTTGTGATAGTTCTATGTGAAACTGGGTTTGTGGTGTGCGTGGTTTCCTTCTCCTCCTGTCTGGTCTTGCCAGTCCTGAGTTGAGAGAGCTCAGCCTCCAGTTTGGCTATATAGTTGCATCTCTCACATGTATTTGTGTTTTGTGGAAGAAGGAGTGGGTTGTCTGTGTACATGAGGCAATTGTAACATTGCCTCAAGATGCCCAGATTTACCAGCTGAACAGGAGAGGAGGCTAGCAACTGACCCTTCGACATGCTAGAAAAAGTTTGCTGTGTAACTGAATCAGAAGGGACCTATAGGGAAATGGGTACTCAAGGGGATTCTAGGCTAATGTAGTACTTTGTTTAGTATACAAGTACTTTACCTATATAAAAATGCTTTAGGAGCAAGTGCTGAGCTTTACCTATATAAAAATGCTTTAGGAGCTAGTGCTGAGCTTTTGAGATAGAGAATAGACTGTTTAGATTGCAAGTAGAGAAGTTCTAAGGGAAAAAATTGAAAAGCAGACTTTATGGAGCCAGAAATAGTTTAACCTTGTTTAACCGGCGCTGCCCGATGGTGCTCTATGGGCAACTCCGCTAAATCACGCAAAAGCGCGCTAAAGCGGGCTTTATAGCAGGGGGTTGAAAAGAGCTAGGAATTGACCCAAAATGGCCAATAGACTACAAGTTTCTGGCTGGAACCACTGCTCTAGGGACAAATAGGCTGCTCTGTGCTCCCCACTCCCACTGGTGAACAAAGAAGCTTCCCTTTATCCAAATAAGGATATGGAATAGCACAGGAACCAAGCCAAAGCCCAGAGATCAGCAAACTCTGAAGACTGGACTATTCTAGTTCAGTAAGGCAGGAAAACAAGATTTTTTTTTTTGTTTGTTTTTTTCTTTTTTTGCAGAAAACAGAGGAAAAACAGACAGTAAATAATTTAGTTTACTAATCAAGCAACGTGCTTCCCCTGCTCACTTAGTTTACTAATCAAGCAGCGTTCCACTGCTCACTTGCATTTCCCACTTATTGAATTAAACATCCAACCAAATAAGCAGCGTCCTTACCTCTGCTCACTTAGTTTACTAATCAAGCAGCGTCCTTCCCTTGCTCACTTAGTTTACTAATCAAGCAGCGTCCTTACCTCTGCTCACTTACTTTTACTCATCAAGCATTGTCTAACCACTCACTTTCATTTCCCAATTCATTGAAAGGAACATCCAACACCAGAGGAGGAACAGAAGAGGGACAAGCCTGCCCCTCTTTTCCACCTACCCACATTTATAAAATAGCCATACAATCCTCAATGTTCCAACAGGGAGAGAGGACGGGTAGCAAGTTCACACCAAAATGTGATTCCCTAACCCAATTAGATTCACATAAAACCTATTTATTCCAGCTGATTGCTTGTAAATTTAAGTCCCCAGCCACTATGATTTTCCCCTCTTGCATTTCATGTAGCACTTCTTATGTAGGTAAAATGACAAGAAAGCATTGGACTGTGACTATATAACATGCTATTGCTGTACAAAACTAAGCAATTTACAAAAGCTGTTTATAAGCATTGTATAGGAGTTCAACATTTTAAAACATTTACTTTTTTAATTGCTAGTGTATAAGAAAAATGTGTAGCAAGTGGTGATTACATTGTATGTTAGAGAAAAAAGAATTAGGATGACAAAATAGATTAAATGCCACATCATTACCAGGGATTAATGAAGCTTTGAACATTAAATGTGGGATTCAGAAAGGTTTAGCATGATGAAGACATTTTATCTTGGAAGGTTTCCACATCAGTGTAAGGCTTTCAATTTCAGAGACCATTCTGCTGCAGAAGTTTTCCCTTTGTGGAATCACCAGCATGAAGAGTGGTTTTACAAGTAAAAATGTAAGGTAATGAGGCAGTCCAGGACAAAACAGTGAATGCTAATAAGCCACATACTCTCCCCACAACTCTGATATTCTCTGCATCACTCGGCTGTGTAAAACTTTACTTGAGGAGGAAATGTGACTACCTTAAAAACACTGCAATCATCCATTTCCTCCTATTTGAGCACTTGAGGTAAGCTCAGCAAATATGTAGAGATGGGAGGTGTTATTGTGTGTATTTGTGTGGATGTGTGCATTGTTGCATGTCTATAGGAGCATGCTGAAAATATTTCAAGCCTGCATAAACTAAAACACTGCTGGTGATTCCCTGCTGGGTGAGGAAAGTAAACCTATATTTTTTGCCTGTGACTGATAGAGCTGCTTTCTGTTTCAGATGCTCCATTTTGTTTTCTGTTTTAAGAAATCTGC
Source organism: Protopterus annectens (assembly GCF_019279795.1). Taxonomy (NCBI): domain Eukaryota; kingdom Metazoa; phylum Chordata; order Ceratodontiformes; family Protopteridae; genus Protopterus; species Protopterus annectens. The sequence goes on from NC_056729.1 coordinate 1,903,619,053, forward strand.
TTGGCCTAATGCTTTTGTTCTATTTGAGAGATAGACACTTAATTATCTAGTACTTGACTCTTGAGTGATACTTAAATACACAATGAATTTCTGAGTCTTTGTCTTTTGCTGAAATGATTTTAAGCCTGCATAAACTAAAGTACTGCTGGTAATTCCCTGCTAGTTTTACCACCTACCCTGTACTTCGTTGATTTGCTTTTTAAGCCTGGAGATTTTAAGCTGCTCACCCCTACTCTATATTTGAAATGAATAAGCGCCTCCTTTTCTACACTGCTGTTGATATATTGAATTATTTATTTGCTTTTCCTTTTGCTTATATTGAAAAAGTGCATTTTGCCTCTCATTGTCTGTTCTATTGATTTACTTGCTCTGAATTAATTGTCTAGCTAACCAGTGACTAAAGTAGTGCATTTTTATACTCTAGCAAGCACTTGTTTTTGCATCAAGAGGTCAGTGGATTTTCTATCTAGTGCACTGGGAGGTAGCATGGCCTCTTTAGGTTGGGGAAACATTTGAGATTTCTGCATGTAATTCTATTGGCTGAAATGCTTATTAATCAGCTTATCTTAGTTTTAATGACAACTGAATGGCTCATTCATACAAAACAAGGTCCTTTTATAAGCTATTTAAAGTACCACTGCTGTATCCATACCTTTAAGTTTGTTTGTGATAGCATTTTGTATCCTTTAAGTTTTTTGTGGTATCATTTCACTCTGGACACTCCTTTACTGTGCTTTCACATTAGGAAGACAAATTATTTATCTAGTAACATTAGATGTTTACCTGGTTGATCTGAGCTGAGAAACACACAAAAGGGCTCCAAGTATTTTTTTGCACTTCTCTTATATACCGTGACAGTACTTCTGCAGTTTAAAAATAAATAAACTTTACTGTCTGTTGCTACTTTAAGTAGATAATTGCACTCTATTGCATTGTATCTATTAGTTGCATAGCTGTTGTAGGTAGTCTATGTGGTCTTGTTACACCTGGGCTCCAAACCATCAATTCTACATTAAGAAGATGTTTTTCTGCACCATTGTAGCAGAAGTGTGCTGATCCAACTTGTCTGAGTTGGGGTTTCTAATGGAAGGCTTATTCTATGCTTTCTTTATTGGTAGTTGGCTTACAATTTGTTTCTTTTTGCTTGTATTTAAGCATCGCATTTTCTAGGGCTTTGATGTAGGGCATAGATATTCCGTGCTGGTCATCATTTGGCAACATTGCTACTTATTGCTAAGAATCTGCTTTCACCATCCACTACTTTTTGCACTTATCTTATATACTGTGACTGTACCTTAGCAGTTTCTTAAGCTATTTTCAGTTATTTTTTTTTCAGTTTATAACAACAATATTGTATATACTGTCTACTGCTACTTTAAGCAGTTAATTTCACTGTATTATATTGTCTCCATTAGATGCAGGGCTGTTGTAGGCTCCAAACCACCATTCTACATTAAGAGGGTGTTTTTCCTGCAGCCTTGTGGCAGAAGTGTGCTGGTCTGCCCTGCTTGAATTGGATATTGCTTATGAAAGAATTATTGTGTGCTTTTGTGTTTGGTGGTTAGGGTAAAACTTGTTTTTCTTGGTTCGTATGTTTGTGAGGTGTTGATCTTCGCTCAGCTGCAGTTAGCAGTATCCTGTACAGTTGCAAAAACCAAGAAGGTAAATTTCCCTAAACAGCTGCTAGTGAAATCATTCCAAGCTATTTTGCAGCTCTAGGAGCAACTCAGTTGCCGACTGAGCAGCATTGCCTTATTGATCAACCTTAGCCTACACAAAGTGTAGGTCCTTCTTGCAGTGTCAGTGCTACCAGCAAGGTCCTGTCAAATTAATCCATTCCTTTCCCTCATAAAACATACACCAAGAGCCTGCTATCATGGATGGGCAGTTTTCATTCATCTCTCTGGCCAGCCTGATAGACAAGGGCATCCTGATGCAATGTAGTAATTGTCTCATATATACTGACAACCACTTACTCCTGAAATAAACAAATACTTTATGTGAGAGGTGTAGTTACACTAAGAAATTGGAGGAAAGACTCTGACATAAGGACACATTGGATGCCATCCATCTTGTGAGCACCCAAACACTTCCCACATTAAATAAGGACATGACACATAAACCCACATATGCAGAGGTACTCACTAGTAACTTACCAAAAGATCAGAGGTCTCCCAATCAAAAAACACATACACTCATAACAATGCAAAAAACAACTACAACACATAATATGACACACACACCAGTGTCTCAGCAAATAAGCCCATAAGGCATAACAGGACAAAACCTAATGTATTGGTCATAGGTGACTCCATTGTGAGACACCCTGATGTTCCCCTCACCAGGCTGGTTAAGGTGCATGTTGCAATTAGCTGCCTGTCAGATGCCAGGATCCATCAAGTCACTCAAGTCACTCAACCGCAAGTACCACTATGACTCCGTCATAGTCCATGTGGGGGTGAATGACTTGAGAGGTACTTCACTAAACTATATGAAGAGAGACATGACTGTAATTTCAGATTATGTGTCACAGGCAGGTACAAACCTAGCCTTAAGCAGTATTCTTCCTTCCCCAAGGAGGCAGGTATAAACCTAGCCTTAAGCAGTATTCTTCCTTCCCCAAGGATGATGCCACAATACAAACAAAAAATAATAGACTTTAACTATTGGCTTAGACTCTGGTGTCCGTCTGAGGGGATCCAATATCTGTCAGGCTGGGAAGACATGGTTGACAGGCCATGCTGCTTTGCCAGAAATGGTCTGTGCCTGTCTCCTCTAGGCTTTCAGATGTTGGCAAATGCATTAGCCACCCCTACTATGCCTTGTTTTTGAAAATGTCAAAATAACCAACCTCCCAGCATAACAAAATCCTGTCTAGATAAACTCAAGAAGCTACTGCTGATTAATACTAGGAGTCTAAACAAGAAACTGCACTCCCTGGAAGCACTCCTCCTCCTCCTTGGAATATGCTGACATCTGTGTGGTCACTGAGACAAGGTTCAAAGGTGCGGAAACCACCCATTCCATGCAGGACTACAATGCCTTCCATACATTCAGACCACAAACTGAGCATGAAAGAACCAAAAGAGGAGATGTATCTATCTTCATTAAGGATAAGTACACCTCAAGAATGACTCTTGAGCTACTCTATGTTCAATTAACTATAGGCAAAGCCCCCTACCACATCATAGATAGCTAGAGGTCCCCCACCATGAAACAAGAAAATCATACCTCATACGTGGAACTACTGGAGTCACTTGCCATACAGCCCAACACCTTACTCATGGGTGATTTTAATTATCTTACCATCGACTGGGAAACATACACAACCACAAACATGCTGGCTCAGAGGTTCTTGGACTTTGTCAATGCAAATGCTCTGGACTAGCTAGTTAGCACACCCACAAGAGGTTCAAATGTCCTTGACAAAGTAATCAATAACATGGGAGAGCACTGAACCCCCCCCACATGTGATGCCCTCCCTGATAAGATTGTACCATAAACCAGTCTTGCTCAATATATTTGTAAGACTAGATATCCCATCAAGTTCAGAAATGCTTACGAATTTTTCAAAGACAAGTTACTTCCTACTAAGTGATGATATAAGAAGTTTCATAGACCCTGACACACACATAACACTAACTCTTATATAGAAGTGTACACCAATGCCCTGTTTAACAACTTAAGCAGTTGTGTTGAATTTGGTGTACCTGACCAGATTAAACGAGGCCTTGCTGAAAAAAACAAGCCACCCTGGTGGACCCCTAGTATAAACAGGATATAAAACAAGAGATAGAAACTAATGTCCAAGAACAAGAGGGAACTACCTCAGCAGAGGGAGAAATCTCTCTTTAGTTTAAACAAACAATTTGAGATCCTGTCAAGTTCTCCAAGGATGGTTATGAGGCAAAAATACACTCTCTAGCTAAGAATAATCACAAGCCATTCTTTAGCTATGCCTGAAATTTAAAAGGGAATACCCGGCTGTGCGCTGAACTTGTTGTGGATGGCATAACCCATACTCAACTGGAGGTAATAGTCAACCTGCTAGCTGACAGATTTGGGGCAAACTTTAACCCCCTGTCCCCTCCAGTCATCCTCCAAAGTATACCTGCTACCATTCCTCAGCCTATTATCTCAAGAGCTGGGGATTTTTCCCCCAACTCCAGTCAGTGAAAACCCTCCAAGTTTTCTCTTACTGCTCTTCAGGCAACTCAGCTGTGCACTTCTGCACTGTAGGCAACTCAGCTGAGCACTGAGCAGTGTTGCCCTACTTTTATTCCCTGACCTTCTATAGAATATCTTTATTCCAGAGCAACAGCTGATCTAATGTGGCCGCTCATAAACTGGCACTTAGAAATTACCTGCTACTGTGAACAGTTGCCCAGCATTTCTAAAGAAAGCTTAATTGAAATGGGCATCCTGAGGCAATGTAGCAATTGCTTCATGTATACTGACAATCACCTGCTCCTAAAGCAAACAAATATATTATGTGAGAGATGCAACTATACCATAAAACTTGAATTGATCTTCTCATATAACAATGAACAAGTCATCAAACAGGTTGTCAGCACACATGCCTCTCCTTGCCTCTCCTCTCATACAAGATAAGGTCAAGACACATAAACCCACATATGCGGAGGTACTCACTAAGAGCCTATCAAAAGACCAGAGACCTCACAAGTGCAAACAACCTACATACACATACTGGTACATGAACAAAATCCAGAATTATACATAAAAACACATAGTGTCTCAGCAAGTATGCCCCTAATTTAAAACACCTCTAAACCAAATGTCCTTGTCATAGGTGACTCAATAGTGAGACACACAGATATCTCCCTGAACAGTTGGGCAAGAAGGTCACAGTCAGCTGCCTGTCAGGTACCAGGATCCGTCAAGTCACTCCCACACTCAGGTCACCCATCAACAATTAGAATTATGACTCAGTCATAGTAAATGTTGGAGTGAATGACTTGAGATGTACCTCTCTAGACTGTAAGAAGAGAGACATGATAGAACTCTCAGATTATGTGTCCCAGGCAAGTATTTCACTAGCCCTAATCAGCATTCTACCTTCACCTAGGATGATGCCACAATATAGACAAAAAATGATTGATTTCAGCAATTGACTTAGTGTCTGTTGTCACTCCAAGGGGATCCAGTATTTGTTAGACTCGGAAAACTTGATTGACAGACCACGATGCTTCTCCAGAAATGGCCTTCACCAGTCTCCTCAAGGCTTTTGGATACTGGAAAAGATGCTTGCTTCCCCCATAGTGCCTTTTTTAGGCTGTCAAAACAACAAAACTTCCAATGTAAAAAAATCTACTAAAGACAAACTCAAGGTCATGCTGCTTAATGCTAGGAGCCTAAACAGAGAACTGCACTCCCTGGAAGCACTCCTCACCTTGGAAGATGCTGATGTTTGTGCAGCCACTTAGACTTGGTTCTAGGCTGCAGGAAGCACCCCAACATTACAAGGCTACAATGCCTTTCACATGTTCAGACCCCAAAATGAGCAAGAAAGAACCAAAGCTGGAGTTGTATCTATTTTCATTAAATCCAAATACTTCTGAAGACTGGTGAAACGGTACAACTCTCTTGGGTTACACCAAGCCCAAATAGCTATAGGTAAAGTACCCTACCACATCATAGCTAGCTACAGGTTCCTCACCATGAACCAGGAGAAACACCCTTCCTACTTGGACTTGCTAGAGTCACTCAATATGCAGCCAAGCACCTTGGTCATGGGAGACTTCAACTACATGTCCATCGACTGGGCAACATACACAAGTACAAACATGATTGCTGTGAGGTTTCTGGACTTTGTTAATTCAAATACCCTGGAACAAGTAATTTGCACCCCCACAATGGGCTCAAATGTCCTAGACCTAGTACTGAACAACATGGGGGTTCACTTCACTACCCCAGTGTGTTGCCCTCTCTGTTTAAGTCAGACCATAAATCTGTCTTGTTTGAAGTAAAGATCAGACCTGACACCCCCATGGGAATAAAAAAACTAAAAAAATTCTCCAAAGCAAACTATAGCCTTTTAAGTGATGGTATAAAAGGTTTCAAAGCCCCTGCTAACATAGCCACCAATGACTCCTATGCAGAGGAGTACACATGTTCATAAACTCAAATGCTATGGAACAACTAGTCACCATTCCCACAAGAGGAGAAAATATACTAGACCTGATCATCACAAACATGGGGACAAAATGCTCCACACCGGAAGTATATCCCTCATTGGTGAAATCAGACCATAAATTAATCTCATTGGAGATCCACATCCCACCCCCACCCCCAGCAAAAAAGACCACAGTGAAGAACTTCTCAAAAGCAAACTTCACACTTCTTAAAACTGGAGTGGTATCCTTCAAGGCCCCCGAGCCAGTGGAAACCACAACCCACACTGCTGAAACCCTTACAAATGCCTTCTACGAGCACCTCCAGGAATGTATGGATCAAGCAATCCCTAATAAAATCAAGACCCTTTCCACCAAAGGCAGGTGCCTGGTCTGGTGGACCCCAGCCATAAACAAACTCTACAACAAGAGGAGAAAGCTACTACATGACAGAGCAAAATCCCTAAAAGGGAAGGCATCTCTGATCAATACTAGCAAAAAACTACGATCACTCATAAAATCATCCAAGGCCAACTTTGAGAGAAAAATCGCTAATGACACAAAAGACAATCATAAGGCCTTCTTTAGCTATGTTAGAAACCTGGGTGGAAACTCCCAGATATGCTCAGAATTAGTCCAAAATGATAAAAAAAAATCACTGATCCCACAGACATTGCCAACATACTGGCAGACAGGTTCAGTGCAAATTTCTCCCCTCCCTCCCAAAAGGAGAAATATCTATCCCACCAGAGTCTAGCCTCCCAAACATCTCAGATGCCCAGGTGAGAGCTGCTCTCTCTAAAGCAAAAAACACAGCATCAATGGGACCGGACGGTGTCCCCGGCTGTGTGCTACACGAACTCAATGAGGAACTAAACCCACACATAAGGCTGCTGTTTAATCTTAGCCTTACTACAGGATACGTACCCAAAGAATGGCGTACGGCAACTGTGGTCCCACTCCACAAAGGCGGTGCTTCTACGGACCCTGGAAATTACCATCTCATAAGCTTGACAAGCCTTGTCTGCAAAGCTATGGAGAGGATCATAATGGAACTCCTAAATAAAGACATTGGGGACCTACAGACACTGGATCCTACCCAATTTGGCTTTGTCAAGGGCAGATCCTGCCTCTTGAACTTGGTCGACTTTTTCGAAACAGTCACTAAGGCCATTGATGAGGGTAAGGCAGTTCACACAGCCTACCTTGACCTAGCAAAAGCGTTCGACACAATACCCCACTCGGGCATCATAGAAAAGCTCACCAGCTTAGATGTAAACCCATATGTCACAAGATGGGTTGCAAACTGGCTCAAGGACAGAACACATAGGGTTAGAGTTGCTGGTGCCATGTCAGACTCTAAGCCGGTCACGGCGGTGTCCCACAGGGCTCAGTCCTGGGCCCCTCTTGTTCGGCATTTATTTTTCTGAAGTGCAGGCAAACATAGGGGATTGTGGCTGACAAAATTTGCAGATGACTGCAAACTGGGCACCATAATTGACACTCCATCAGACACAGACATCCTCCAGAGAGGTCTCATAGAAATGGATAACTGGTGCCAGAGCCATGGCCTTAAGCTAAATGCCAAAAATGTATAGTCATACCCTTTGGGAAAAACAAGGTAACCCCTAATTACCACATAGGTGGTAATCCATTAAACACGGAAGAAGTTATCAGGGACCTGGGGACCCAAGTTGACAGTAACCTCTCTTTTGACACTCACATTGCCAAAGTGGTTAGGAAGACCTTCTACATTGCCCACCTGATCATGAAGGGATTCACATCCAGATCAGGAGAGGTCATTGTACCCCTGTACTCTTCACTTATCAGACCAATGATTGAGTACAACGCCCCATTCGGAATGTACCTTACCCGACACCTGCAGCAGTTGGAAAGACCCCAAAAGTTCCTCACCAAAAGGATAAAGGGGCTCAAACATATTTCATATGATGCCCGACTGAAGAAACTCCAGCTCTATTCAGTTGCATACCGTCTGCTCAGAGGTGATCTGTGCCTGACATACAAGGCCATGTCCAACCCGGAATTAATGGACATGCTCCACCTCAAAAAATCCAAATCCACGAGAGCAAGAGACTTAAACCTCAACACGGATATAAATAGGACGTGCTGGAGGGACAGATTCATCACCCAGAGACTCCCTACACTATGGAACAGAATCCCAGTCCATGTGAGGCGGAGCCCCTCACTGACTCTGTTCAAGAGAAATCTTGACGAGTGGATGGGAGATCGTAGGTTTACCCCGGGAATCATCTCTGTGTCACTGCTGGACAGAGGCACAGCAAACTAATGGATATAGTATTCTCATCCTAAGGGGTGGTGAAAGCCACACACACTCTGGCTGGGCTTATAAATGCCCTAGGGCAGATAGCCTAATATGAACCTATGAAATGCCCTATATTGCCACTTAAATAAATGCATTGACTCAGCTGTACCTAACAGGACTAAAATCAGGTCCTCATGAAAAAACAAGCCACCCTGGTAGACTGCAAGTAAAATAAGTTATATAACAAAAGAAATAAACTGATATCTAAGAAAAAAGGGAACTTACTCAGCAAAGGAAGATTACCATCCACAGCTTAAGCAATTAAATAAAAAAAACTTGTAAAGTCCTCTAAAGCTAGTTATGAAACTAAATTATCATCCTTAGCTAAAGACAGTCATAAAGTATTCTTTAGCTATGTCCAAAATGTAAAAGATAATGCCCAGATGTGTGCCAAACTTATAGTGGGTGGTGTGAAGGCTGCCAGCCCAGCTAGTTGGAAATTTACAAATAATTCTATGTCATTTGTGAATTATAAAAATTAATTGAAAACACCAGCTGAGCTAGAATTTCTGTGCATTGTCTCTCAAACCTCTTATATCAGATGCACATTGGATATATGCAAATGACCCTTATCAACATCATGTGTCATGGGCATTCAGACTCACCATATAGCTGAAACACCTGATGCTCATAAGGGTCATTTGCATATATCCCATGTGCCTCTGATACAAGATGTTTAAGAGATCACTCAGTGGAAGTTCTAGCTCGGCTGGAGTTTTCCTTTAGTTTTTACTGATTGATTTTTCTGTGTAACCTTCTCACTCTTTATTTTAGTTTGTTAGTTGGGCTATTTTGCAGCACCCCTAATGGTAATGGGCATCAGCTGGGTATAACAGCCCTGTGTTTCTTATACTTTGTCAAATCCTCTGCTTCTTTTGATGATGATGTCATAACAAGGTTAGATTATGTATATCCACAGCTAGTGTGGTTTGGCTTTGTTGGTCTGAGATAGTCCATTGAAATGACTTAAAAAGAAATCAATAATGGGCATTGAGAATTGTTTTGTGATGGAAACATCTGCTATTCATAAGGTTATTTGCATATATCCCATGCACTTCTGATGCAAGGTGTTTGAGAGGCCAGCAGCTTGGCTGGAGTTTTAAATTAGTTTTTACTGATTGTTTTTTCTGTGTGACCTTCTCACTCTTTATTTTAGTTTGGTAGTTGGGATATTTTGCAGTCAGCCTAATGGTAATGGACATCAGTTGGCTATAACAGCCCTATGTTCCTTATGCCTAGTTAAACACTCTGCTTGTACTGTGCTAATGAAGTCATCATAAGGCTGAAATATGCATATCCACAGCTGGGGGGATTTGGCTTTATTAGCCTGAAAATGTCCATTGAAATGACTTAAAAAGAAATAAGTCTTTGGCATTCAGAATCTTCATATAGCTAAAACACCTGATGTTCATAAGGGCCATTTTCATATATCCCATATACATCTGATGCAAGAGGTTTGAGAGATCACTCAGTGGAAGTTCTAGCTTGGCTGGATTTTTCATTTAGTTTTTACTGATTGGTTTTTCTGTGTGACCTACTCACTTTTTATATTCATTTGTGAGTAATAATATGATTTGTATGCTTGTCTTACAAATGTAAGAAAACTATATGTTGTGTGGTGCAGAAACTTGGGTTGAACTGCATGTTTTGACTGAGCTTCAAGAATGTAACCACAGTGTGCCCTACTGGAAATGAACAGAATTAACTTGCAAAACTCTAAGAAAATAAGTTGACAAGTAAAGAGATGTATGATTGTGTTTACCACAGCTAGAAATTCTTTCTATTGTCTAGTAAACATATTTAACTGTTTTACTACTTCCAGTTCCAGGCCAGCTTCTAAGAGATAAGTCTTTTTGACATAGAGGTGCTAAAATTTAAAGTTTCTTTTAGCCTGGGAACTGAAGGCAGAGATAGAATGAATGATGTAATCTAAGATAACCCAGCAGAAATGTTTGATAGTAATTTAAGAACTATCTCAGAGAGTGAGTCTGTGCATTTTGTATCTTGTCTTGGATCTGAACACATCCATCTTCAGCACTTTTCATCTTTGTTTCCGTTGCTCTGAAAGTAAGACTTGGATCATAGCATCTCTCTTAGAGATAGATAAAAAATAGTAAGATCAGTCTAGATGTTTTCTGTGTTTATGTGAGACTGTTCTGCATGTCATTTTAAAATATTTCCTGTGATTCTGAACTCTGTTGTCACTGTGTTAAGTTACTAAGTATTGTCTTGTGATTTTATTATTTATTATTAAATATATTTAAACCTTTTAATTGTGGCCGGTTTGTTTGGAAATATTTAAGCTCTGAGAGTACTGTACAGGCCACTCTTCATAGGTTCATATGTTTATAGGTAGGTACTAGGCTATTGGCCCAAGGGCTTAAGTAAGCCTAGCCATCAAGGTTCCCTGGCTTATGCCACCCAAGAAAAGAAAGCTATTTTCCTGTGTCACTATTGAGCAGAGCCACAGAATTGATCCCCAGGGTGTATTTCCTATTTCCCATCCACTCATTAAGATTTTTCTTGAAGAGTGCTAAAATAGCCTTAGTCTTGGATACACATCATTTGGATAATAGTAACATTACACAGTAGAATTGGATACCCTTTGGGAAGGGCCATATAGTAGCTGATAATGAGTGGTTGGACAGAGATGGTGCTGGAGTTTTTGACTTGACCACTCGTCTGAGATGTTAACTCTATAGCTGTGCCAGTGGGGAGTCTTACTTGGGATCTTGATAAAGAGAGAGAAACCAACTCCAGACTGTGATCTATGTGTGCTCTTAAGGGAAATTGTACTTTACTGTGTGTGTACTTGTTATACTCCCAATGTGCATGTCCCTCACTGATGCTAGTGGTGAGTATAGAGGCTTCTTGATTACTAGGCCAGTGCTGGGGCATCACAGATGGTACCACCCACACTGAACCTTAACAAATTTTCAACCTGCTATCTGACATATTTGTCAACAACTTCAATCCTCTGCCCCCACCAGCAGTGCCCCATAGCATTCCTGACACCAGTCCTCTACCAAGCATCTCCAAAGAACAGGTCATACAAGCACTCTCCAAGGCCAAAGGTTTGGCCTCTTTGGTACCAGAAAACATCCCAGATTGCTTATTAAATGCCAGAAGTCTAAACCTCAAGATGCACGCCCTCAAAGCCCTCCTCAGTATGGAGAACATCGATGTCTGTGCAGTGACTGAAACCTGGTTCAAGGCTCCTGAGAGCACCCCAACACTATCAGGTTTTAACTCATATCATGCTTTCCGGCCCCAAAACTTGGACCGGACCACAAAAGGAGGGGGAGTATCCATTTTCATCAAAGATACCCACACCTCTAGGTTAGTGGCAACGCACAAAGCATCGGAGACTATCCAGGTGCAACTAACCATAGGCAAAACTGCCTTAGAGTTTGTAGTATGCTACAGACCACCCTCTCAAACTCAGGAACCCCACACAGCCTTCCTGAAGACACTGGAAAGTATGAATGTCTCTCCAAATACCATCATTTTGGGAGACTTCAGCTACCCAAACATAGACTGGGAACATTACTCAAGCCCCAACACCCTAGCCCAAAGGTTCCTAGAATTCATAAACTCAAATGCAATGGAACAACTAGTCACCATTCCCACAAGAGGAGACAATATACTAGACCTGATCATCACAAACATGGGGACAAAATGCTCCACACCGGAAGTATATCCCTCTTTGGTAAGATCAGACCATAAATTAATCTCACTGGAAATTCACATCCTGCCCCCACCCCCTGCACAAAAGACCACAGTGAAGAACTTCTCAAAAGCAAACTTCACACTTCTTAAGACTGAAGTGGTATCCTTCAAGGCCCCTGGGCCAGTGGAAACCACAACCCATACTGCTGAATCCTTTGCAAATGCCTTCTATGGGCACCTTCAAGAATGCATGGATCATGCAATCCCAAATAAAACCAAGACCCATTCCCCAAAGGCAGGCACCGGTCTGGTGGACCCCAGCCATAAACAAACTTTACAACAGGAGGAGGAAGCTACTACATGACAGAGCAAAATCCCTAAAAGGGAAGGCGTCTCTGATCAGTACTAGCAAAAACTACGATCACTCATAAAATCATCCAAGGCCAACTTTGAGAGAAAAATCAAAAGACACAAAAGACAATCACAAGGCCTTCTTCAGCTATGTTAGAAACCTGGGTGGAAACTCCCAGATATGCTCAGAGTTAGTCCAAAATGACACAAAATACACTGAACCCACTGACATTGCCAACATTCTGGCAGACAGGTTCAGTGCAAATTCTCCTCCCCTCCCCAAAAGGAGAAATAACTATCCCAGCAGAGTGTAGCCTCCCTAACATCTCAGATGCCCAGGTGAGAGCCGCCCTCTCTAAAGCTAAAAACACAGCATCAATGGGACCAGATGGTGTCCCGGGCTGTGTGCTACATGAACTCCAAGAGGAACTAAACCCACACATAAGGCTGCTGTTTAATCTTAGCCTTACTACAGGATACGTACCCAAAGAGTGGCGTACGGCAACAGTGGTCCCACTTCACAAAGGTGGTGCCTCTACGGACCCTGGAAATTACGGCCCCATAAGCTTGATGAGCCTGGTCTGTAAAGCTATGGAGAGGATCATTATGGAACTCATAAACAAAGACATTGGGGACCTACAGACATTGGATCCTACTCAATTTGGCTTTGTCAAGGGCAGATCCTGCCTTTTGAACTTGGTCAACTTTTTTGAAACAGTCACTAAGGCCATTGATGAGGGTAAGGCAGTTCACACAGCCTACCTTGACCTTGCAAAAGCCTTTGACACAATACCCCACTCGGGCATCATAGACAAACTCACCAGCTTAAATGTAAACCTCTATGTCACAAGATGGGTTGCAAACTGGCTCAAGGACAGAACCCACAGGGTCAGAGTTGCTGGAGCTATGTCAGACTCTAAGCCAGTCACAAGAGGTGTCCCACAGGGCTCAGTCCTGGGACCCCTCTTGTCCGGCATTTATTTTTCCGAAGTACAGGCAAACATAGGAGGATTGTGGCTGACAAAGTTCGCAGATGACTGCAAACTGGGCGCCATAATTGATACTCCAGCGTACACAAACATCCTTCAGAGAGGCCTCATAGAAACGGATAATTGGTGCCAGAGCCATGGCCTTAAGCTGAATGCCAAAAAATGTATAGTCATACCCTTTGGGAAAAACAAGGTACCGACAAATTACCACATAGGCGGCAATCCATTAAGTACGGAAGAGGTAATCAGGGACCTAGGGACCCAGGTTGACAGTAACCTCTCATTTTACACTCACATTGCCAATGTGGTTAGGAAGACCTTCTATAGTGCCCACCTTATCATGAAGGGTTTCACATCTAGATCAAGAGAGGTCATTGTGCCCCTGTACTCTTCTCTTATCAGGCCAATGATTGAGTACAATGCCCCATTTGGGATGTATCTCACCCGACACCTGCAGCAGTTGGAAAGACCCCAAATGTTCCTCACCAAGAGGATAAAGGGTCTTAAACATATGTCATATGCTGCCCGACTGAAAAAACTCCAGCTCTATTCAGTTGCATACCGCCTACTCAGAGGTGATCTGTGCCTGATGTACAAGGCCATGTCCAATCCTGAATTAATGGACATGCTCCACCTCAGAAAATCCAAATCCATCAGAACCACGAGAACAAGTGACTTAAACCTCAACACAGAAATAAATAGGACGTGCTGGAGGGACAGATTCATAACCCAGAGGCTCCCTACACTCTGGAACAGAATCCCAGTCCATGTTAGGCAGAGCCCCTCACTGACTCTATTCAAGAGAAATCTTGACGAGTGGATGGGAGATCGTAGGTTTACCCCGGTGGTCATCTCTGTGTCACTACTAGACAGAGGCATAGTAAACTAAACCCTAAAAGGGCATAGTATTCTCATCCTAAGGGGTGGTGTAAGCCACATACACTCTGGCTAGGCATGTAAATGCCTTAGGGCAGATGGCCTAGTACGAACCTATGAACCTATGAACCTATGAACCTATAAAACAAGACCTGCTTATTAAATGATCTAAAAAAAGACCTAGAAGAACCTCTTAGCACTGTCTTTAACCATAGCCTTAGCACTGGCTTTGTGCCAGCAGAGTGGAGAACAGCAACAGTAATCCCCTTGCATAAAGATGGTCCATCAATCAACCCTGGGAACTACAGACCCATTAGTCTGACCAGCCTTATCTGCAAGGGCATGGAAAAAATCATCATGGACCTTATCAACCAGGACACAAGAAGCTTCAAACTCTTGATCTGACCCAGTTTGGTTTTGTCAAGATTAGATCTTGCTTATTAAACCAGTGGACTTCTGTGAGAATATAACCAAAGCCCTGGATGAGGGGAAGAGGAGAAGCAGTACTTACCACCTATCTTGACTTAGCCAAGTTGTTTGACACAATTCCTACTCGGGGATCATTGAGAAACTCTCCCAGCTGGGGATTAACTCATACATCACTAGATGGGTAGCCAACTGGCTCACAGACAGAATACACACTGTGAAAGATGGGGAGTCCACTCGACCAGTAGACCAGTTACCAGTGGTGTACCACAAGGATCTGTACTGGGCTCTCTAGTGTTTGGAATCTATTTCTCTGAAGTCCAGGCAAAAGTAGATGGGCAGTGGCTTACCAAGTTTGCAGATGAATGCAAACTGGGTACAATCATTGAGTCCCCAAATGATGTTAACATATTACAGAAGGAACTGACACATACAAATGACTGGAGGCAAAGCCACACACTAAAAGTAAATGCAAAAAAAATCCTTCTTATCCCCTTTGGCAAAGAAGTAGCCACTGCTAATTAGGGTATAGATAGCACCCCTCTAAGCTCAAACCCAGTAGTGTGAGACTTGACAACACAGGTTGATAGCAATTTAAAATTCAATCACCAAATTTCTATAGTGGTAAGGAAAGCCTGCTATATTGCACATCTCATAAATAAGGTCATCACATCCAAGACCTAGAAGGTCATAACTCTGCTGTACTTGACCCTCATCAGACCACTAATTGAATACATTGTTCTGTTTTGTATGTACCTCACCAGACACCTGCAGCAACTGGAGAGACCACAGAGGTTTCTGACCAAGAAAATCCAGGGCCTCCAAGACATGACCTACATCATCATCATCATCATCATCTTTCGGCTTTTCCCGTTAAGGGTCGCCACAGCGGATCATCTCTTTCCATTTCTTCCTATCCTCTGCATCTTGCTCTGTCACGCCAACTGCCAGCATGTCCTCTCTCACCACGTCTATAAACCTTATCTTAGGCCTTCCTCTTTTCCTCATACCTGGCAGCTCCATCCTTAGCATCTTTTTCCCAATATACCCATCATCCCTCCTCAGCACATGTCCAAACCAACACAATCTCGTCTCTCTTGCTTTGTCTGCAAACTGTCCAACATGAGCTGACCCTCTAATATACTGATTCCTAATCCTATCCATCCTAGTCATACCGAGTGCAAATCTTAACATCTTTAACTCTGCCACATCCCGCTCTGACTCCTGTCTTTTTGTCAATGCCACTGTCTCCAACCCATATAACATAGCTGGTCTCACTACTGTCTTGTAGACCTTCCCTTTCACTCTTACTGGTACCCGTCTGTCACAAATCACTCCTGACACTCTTCTCCACCCATTCCACCCTGCCTGTAATCTCTTCTTCACCTCTCTTCCACATTCACCATTGCTCTGAACTGTTGATCCCAAGTACTTAAACTCGTCCACCTTTACCAACTCTACTCCCTGCATCCTCACCATTCCTCTACCCTCCCTCTTATTTACACACATATATTCTATCTTAGCCCTGCTGATCTTCATTCCTCTGCTCTTTAGAGCATATCTCCACCTCTCCAGAGTCTCTTCAACCTGATTCCTACTCTCACTACAGATCACAATGTCATCTGCAAACATCATAGTCCACGGGGCCTCCTGTCTGATCTCATCTGTCAACCTGTCCATCAGCACTGCAAATAAGAAAGGACTCAGAGCTGATCCTTGATGTAATCCCACCTCCACCTTAAACGGATCTGTCACTCCCACTGCAGTCCTCACCACTGTCACACTACCCTCGTACATATCCTGTACCACTCTTACATACTTCTCTGCCACTCCCGACGTCCTCATACAATACCACAACTCTTCTCTAGGCACCCTGTCATATGCTTTCTCCAAGTCTACAAAGACACAATGCAACTCCTTCTGACCTTCTCTGTATTTCTCCAATAACACTCTCAGAGCAAACATTGCATCTGTAGTGCTCTTTCCTGGCATGAAACCATACTGCTGATCACTAATCATCACCTCCCTTCTTAACCTAGCTTCTACTACTCTCTCCCATAACTTCAAGCTGTGACTGATCAATTTTATCCCTCTGTAGTTACTGCAGCTCTGCACATCACCCTTATTCTTAAAGATAGGTACCAAAACACTTTTTCTCCACTCCTCAGGCATCCTCTGACTTTCCAAAATTTCATTAAACAATCTAGTTAAAAATTCCACTGCCATTTCTCCTAAGCAGACCTACATGTCAAGACTAAAAAGCCCTGTCACTTTACTCTGTATCATACAGGCTGCTGACAGCCTGGCCTACAGACCAGTATCTGACCCTGTCCTAATGAAAATGCTGCACATCTGTAAATCAAATGGGACAAGAGGCACTCGTTCCAGAGGTCTCAACCTAGCTTGTGACATTAACAGAACATTTAGTAGAGATGGATATATCTCCCAGATAATGTGGCTCCTGTTGAAAAAGCTCCCAGTCCATGTGAAGCAAAGCTCATTAATGACCCTACTTAAGCACAACCTTTACAATTGGATGGGTAGTGATAAATTCACTCTGGGGTGGTGACACCTATGTCCCTCATGGACAGGGCAGTTGGTGGTGATCATGGACTGTCTCTGCTAACAATGATCATCTAAATAGGGTCAGTTAGGGTACATGGATTTTTTTTACATGGCTAAGCTTGTAAAAGCCCTAGGGCCATTAGTCTAGTAACTTCCTATGAACCCATGAACCTATAAGAGACCAGGTCATCTCAGCGCTCTCCAAGGCCAAAAACATGGCATCAGTGGGATCAGACAACATTGCAGCTTGCCTTATATACAGCTTAGAACATGACCTAACAGACCCACTTGGAACCCATCACAGCATGCAAACTGGCTATGTTCCAACAGAATAATGAACAACAATAAATATTCCATCTGCACAAAGGAGGAACATCAACTGATGCTGGGAATTATAGGCCCATAAACTTAACTAGCATCATCTGCAAGATTATGGAAGGAATCATTATGCACCTTATTAACAAGGACATAGGTAATCTACAAACTCTGGACCCAACCGAGTTTGGATTCGTTAAAGACTGGATGGTGCAGTGGTGCAGCGGTAGTGTTGTTGCATCACAGCACAAGGTTCTCCAGTTTGAATCTTGGCTGGGGTGCTTTCTGTGTGGAGTCTGTCTGTCCTCCCTGTGTTCGTGTGGGTTTCCTCTGGGTGCTCCAGTTTCCTTCCATGTTACAAAGACATACATCTGGAGCATTTCTTCCCAGGCCTCCACTGAAAATTGGCTTCATTCCAAGTCGGACTTTCCCAGTTAACAAATGATAAATAAATAAATGTAGATCATGCCTTTTAAACATGGTTGACTTCTTTGACAAGGTTACCAAAGCCCTGGATGAGGGAAAGACAGTGCATACCACCTATCTTGACCTAGCCAAGGCATTTGATACAATCCCCCACTCAGGTATTAAAGAGAACCTCTAACAGTTGGGAATTAACCCCTACTTTACCAGATGGGTAGACAAATGGCTCACCAACAGGACACATATTGTGTAGTGGGTGACTTCACTTCTAGCAAAAGACCAGTCTGCTACACACTCATAAATCAAACTGCATAATGGTCACTCACTCCAGGGATCTTAACCTAGTCTCTGACATGAACAGGCCATGCTGAAGAGATAGATACATCTCCCAGAGTCTGCCACTTCTGTGGAACACGTTTATAATTCATGTGAAACAGAGCCCCTCCATGACCCTCTCCAAATGCAACCTAGATCAATGGATGGGTGACAACAAATTGTAGGTCTAATATAATCTTTTCTCTGTGATACACCCATTGGTTCTTCTGCTGCGCACACTATTGGACCAGCCTCCCCTTTCCCCCCATTTATTGTAACAAAAATATACAGGTTTCAAAAACGTTGCATCTATTTTATTTTCTACCTCCATGATGCTCTACTAAATCTGCATTTGAGTTCACATAGATAAAAATACACCTTTAGATACTGACCTGGGCTAGCTGGGTGATTGTTTTTTTCTCATCTCACAGCTTTGTCCAAGCCCTGGTTCATAGCCTCCTCCCTTCTCTTGTTCTCCTAAAATAATTATATTGTAAGTTTCCTAGCCCTGTCAATCCTGTTTTTCTCATCTCACAGCTTTCTATAAATCCTGGTTCAACCCACTCCATTTGTCCTCACTTTGCTTGGGCTCATGCCGCTCCTCTACCCTACCCCATTTCCACCCACCCACCCCCACTTTCCTCAAACTTATATACTCAATTTAATTAACCACACCCCTACAACTACTCAGTTTCCTCCTTTAGCCAATCCTAGCTATCCAATCACTCTACTGTACCTCCTCCACCCTATTACTCTAATTAACTCTCAACTACTTAACTCTCACCTTCTACTCACTCTTTCCTACTCCACCTCTAATCCCTCTCACTACCACTACTCACACCCTTCTCCAACTATCTCCCTAATTCACTACAATCCACTAACCTCTATAAACTTCCCAACTGTTTACTCACTTTCAAACTCTTTTACATAAATTTAAAATGCTTCTCCCTCCCTATCTCCCACAAAATCTAAACCCAAACTTTTCTTCTACAGTCCCCTTACCAGAGCATACAAACCCTCCTTTCCAAGCCTTCTACTGGCCAATGATATTCACCTCAACTGTGGTCCACCCTCCAACCCAACCACAGGTAACCATACTCACCCCTCTAACACCTCCACTATATTACCTGACCATTGTCCCTCCTCACCCCATACCCCTATCCAAATTTCTCAACCTCACATCCCAAAACCTTGAAAATACTCTTGCTCAATATTCAAAACATTGCTAACAACATTACTTCTTTCCATGTTCTTTTCTCTCTCTCTACAACCCTGACATTCACACCCTCTCAAAAACATGGTTACAACTCCATATTACAGACTCTGAAATCCTCCCCTGTGGTTACAAAATCATCTACCTCAATCAACACAAGAAACAGCGTGGTGGTGTAGCTATAGTATACTCTGACAAACTTTCTCTCTATCCTCTACCTACATCTCCTCCCAATTTCCATCCAGCTGAAATTCTTATTGCTAACTGCAAATTAAATAATCAAAAAAAACAAGCCATAGTAGCAATTTATATCCATCTGGCAACAACATCCCTACCCTCAAACACTTTCTCTCCTGGGCATCTTAAAACATCTGTTATGAGACTATCATCTTAGGTGATGTCAATATTGACTGGAATCCACTTAATTCCTACTCTCTCAATACTAGCACCAATCTCTTTGGATTATCTCAGTTTATCACCTCTCCCACCTGCATCAATAAACACACAAATAACAGCACTACCCTTGAATGAATCCTCACCTCTAACCCAAATCTGTATCATAATGCCACCACTCTACATGAATCCCTCAATGACCATCTTCCTACCCATGTGTTATGACACTCACCTCATCTGCTAAAACCTCACAAATACAAAGATACCAGTAATCTCATTAAATTCTGCCCAGATAACTTCAAAAATCTTCTCTCCTCTATTAACTGGTCCTTTCTTTATGCCCTCTCTCTCAAAGAGGCTGTCTCCAAATTTAAAAACACCTTCCTGAATATCCTAACAAAACAAAATTTGCTCCATGGTTAACCCAATCCACCCATAAACTAATCCTTAAATGAGACAGCACCTGGAAAACCTGAAAAAAAAACAAACTCCAATCACCATCTCCAAACCTATAGAGGACTTAGGAACCTAACCAAGAAACAAGTCGATCGGGACAAAAAAATATATTATCAAAAACCAGTAGATAACCCCAACTTCAAAACAAAAAAGTTTTTAAATGGTATCAACAAACCCTTACATCCAGGCAACCCTTCTACCCCCAGCCCCTGTCCTAACAGCTCACCAACAGACACTGCCTCCTTTTTTAACTCCTTCTTTATTGACTCTATAAAAAGTTAACTAAACCTGCCAACAACTCGCTCTCCCCTTCTGATCCCCTTCCCTCTACCAATTCCACCTGGTTTTGTCTTAAACCTGTCCCTACTGTATACATTAAATCTCTTCTTACCAAACTGAAAACCTACTCCCCCTCTGCTGACAACTGCTCTATTCCTTACACTAACAGCTAACTCTGTTGCACCTCTAGTCTCCATATTAGTAAAAAGATCGATTCAAAAGAACACAGTCTCTGACATCTGGAAAAAATCCTGTGTCATTCCCCTCCATAAAGGTAGCAATTAAACTGAACCAACAAACTACAGACCTATCACCATACTATCCCACTTATCCAAAATTCTAGAAAAATGTATTCATAACCAGCTTCCCAAACACATCATACAAGACAACCTGTTAACTCCTGCCCAACATGGTTTTCATCCTCATGACAGCACCTCTACAGCTCTCATTTCATTTACACAGAATATCACCAACGCATGGGACAATAACAAACTAGTCTCATGCCTCTTCCTTGACCTATCTAAAATCTTTGACACCATTTCTCATACCCTACTGCTCTCAAAACTTTCTCCCTTAACCTTTCCTCTTCTACTATACTATGGATCTCCAGTTACCTCTCCAACAGATTCCAAACCATAAATGGCTTTCTGACTCCTCCCCCTTCCTCCCAATCCAAACAGGTGTCCCCCAAGAGTTAATCATTGGACCTCTCCTTTTCAATATCTTTACCAATAACCTACACAGTTCCTGTCCAAACTCCTCACTAATACAATACGCAGACGACTACACTATTATCTCATGCTCTGATAACCTTCCCCACCTCCTTGCTCTTACTTAAGGTTACCTCCTTTCAGTCAAAAAATGGCTGACCAATAATCAACTACTTCTCAATTATAAAAACAAAACATCTACTCTTCCTCCCCAAATCACTACAGCAACAGAAAAATACCTTCACAGTATCTTCTCTTAATAATATACTTACCTCAATTGAAACACATACTAAATGTCTCGGTGTAATCATAGATGACCAACTAAAGATTGACATACATATTCAGCAAGCCATCAAAAAGACCCAGCAAAAATTTGGTCTCTTATACAGACATAAAAAATGCCTCCCTATTAATGCCAAACATTCTCTAGCACAGACTTTCCTTCTTCCAGCCTTATCTTTATGCAGCCCCTATTCTCAGCAATATTCAATTCAATCTATTAGCTAAACTTGAAACCACCTACAATGAAATAGCCAGATTCACTGCCAACCCACCCTATCGCCCTTACCACTGCATAGCTTTATAAACACCTATAATGGCTTGAGGTACATAACCAATTCCTTCTTCCCCAACTCCACCTCACACACACTATCTTAAATCAATCCTCCCACTGTCCTGTACTCATGGACATCATCACTCCCTACGCTCCTAAGGGTAACCTATGTATCACAGATGTACACCTCTTAGACATCTACAAACTAAGTAAACATATTGGCAAACTTTTATACAGCCACTCCAGGGCCAGTGCCTGGAACAAACTTACCACAATTAACAGAACATGCTGGAGGGACAGGTTCATAACCCAGAGACTGCCCATGTTCTAGAATAGACTTTCCATACATGTCAAGCAGAGCATCTCATTGGCTCTGTTCAAGAGAAATCTTGATGAGTGGATGGGAAATAAAATGTTCACCTGGGGGATCACTCCAGTGGCTCTACTTAATAGAGGCACTGGGAACTAATATTGGGCGGCACAATACCAGGGCACTTCTATGGGCTAGGCTTGTAAAGGCTCCAGAACCATTAGCCTAGTACCCACCTATGAACCTATAAACTTCCCATTTCTCTAAGAACAAATGGCAACTGCCTTAACTTCAAAAAGCTTCTAAAGGACTTACTTAATAATTCCTGGAGCTGTTCTTGTCTCACTCCCACCTAAAGTACTCCCTCTCCTTACTCATTTAATGTGTTTATGATATTCTACCAACATTAAATTTCTCTCTGATGGTAATTCTTAGACAGAATCTAACTTTTTATGTTATATTTTTATATACTTAATATGTACCATGGCTGTTTAAACCCTCAATATTACTCTTGTATCAATATTAAAAAAATATATATATATATTACTCTTGTATCTAACATGTTCATTTATAAGTAGTATTCTCTTTCTCCTCTGTCTATACACTTATAAGTTAATATTGTATGATGCTTTGTTTTTGTATTTGTTTGTCTGTGGAGCTTTTCTCCTCAGGTCTCCACTGCAAAAGGACTCTGCAGCCCAGCCAGACTAACCCAGTTAACAAATGTTAGATAAATAAATAGAAATTCACTCCTGAGGTAGCACCCATGATTTTCTGGAGACAGGAAGTCATTATTAACTACCATAGACCCTTACCACTGTGAACTTCACTTCCTTAACCACTGACAATTGGGGCAACTCAGGATAAATATGACTAGGCTTGTAAGGACTCTAGGGCCTTTAGCATACTAAATTTCTATGAAGTTATGAATCTATGAATAACATGGCTTGACTTTGTGTGTGTGTGTGTGTGTGTGTGTGTGTGTGTGTGTGTGTGTGTGTGTGTGTGTGTGTGTGTGTGTGTGTGTGTGTGTGTGTGTGTGTGTGTGTGTGTGTGTGTGTGTGCCTAGTCAGTTGCACTATGGGGGGAAGAGATAGGAAATGGTGAGTATGGGATGTGTTTATGTTCATAGGTTCATAGGTTGGTACTAGGCTACCGGCCCTAGGGCCTATCACAGAAACTAGCCATAACAATTACCCTGGATATTTCTTCCCACAATATTTACTTCTCTGGGCCCCTGTTTAGCAGGAGCTGACTGACATGATCCCCGAGGTGAATTTCCTATCTCCCATCCAATCATCAGGAGTTCCTTTTGAAGAGAGGCCAATGAGGTGCTCTGCTTGACATGTATGGAGCAGTCTATTCAGAGTATGATGGGAGTCTCTGGGTCAGGAACCTATCCCTCCAGCATGTTTTGTTCATTGTGATGACAAGGTTTAGATCCCTGGAGCATGTGGCTCTGAGGGATTGGGATTTCTTTAAGTGGAGCATGTCCAATAAGCTCAGAGCTCTGACATGGCTCTCAGGTATGTTAAGCAGAGATCTCCTCTGCGTAGACGATATGCCACAGTGTATAGCTGGAGTTTTTTTACGTCTCTGCGTATGGCACTTGCTTTACGCCTGTGATTCTTTTAATGAGGTATTTCTGTGGCCTTTCCAGCTGTTGCAGTTTTTTTTTATAATTTTTTATTTTTGTTAGTCATTGAAATAGGATTTGAAGAAAAAAACAGTTTTAATGGCATCCCACTGACATCACTTCCTTTAATGAAGTAAAAAAGTTGCACTTTGTTTTATTTCAAATGTTCTCTGGAAGCAAGCTAGTAAGCAACATTAATTAATAAATTTGCTTAAGAAAATCTACTTTTGGTTCTTTGTAGCAGTTTACTACTGCTCTTGTTTGCTGGAGCAAGGTTTCCGTGGTATTTTGTTTAGCCTTGTTTGTTACTTCTTGGCGTTTTATACTAACCTATGAACATTTTAAATGGATAACCTTCAAAAGGTCTATAGTTGTGTATGGTATTGTTCTGAAGATGTCTTGAAGTGAAAGACAAAGCACTAAATTTGTGTAATTAACTTGTTTTCCATCATGTTTGTTTTATTTTTTACATTTTGTTCTGATTTTTGCAGTCATTGTTTAGTTATTCTTAGTTGTTGTGAACTTATTATAGATGTTTTGAGTTGCATGTGATGTTTACCAGACTGTTTTGCTTGTGTAAGATACTTACTTTATCCTAAGACACATATGGTATGAACAGAGTATTTCTGTTTCAATGACTTGCAATTATCTTGCTTATAGAACACTATTTACCAAAGAGCTGCATCTGTAAGTCTGACTGATAAGAACTGCTTTTAAAGGTGTGCAGTATGGCATAAGGGACTTTGTGTAAATTTTTGACTTCAGCATCACCAGAGCTCATTAGAGTCATGCCTGGCAAGAAAAATCATATTTAAGTTATCTTGTTACCATAAATGTTACCGGAAAAATTTACAAAAAGAGACTTTGGTGCTTACTGCAATTTACATTCAGGTTATCTCACATGAGACCCAGAAAAAGAGATTTGCAGTCCTGTGTATTGTATGTGACTTTGCGATGAATCACAACATAGCTGCTACTGCAAGTCTAGACAAAGAGAGATAAGAGAAAGAGACACACAAAAGATGTGCATGTACATACATGAAAACACTGAGGCTGGATTCACGAAGCTTGCAGAGTCTAAGAGTAGTGTAAGACTTCAGACAGGCAATATGTCTGCCGGCGATCCAGCAATAGCCGGCAGGGGTGCATGAGATCTCCTAAAACTACTCTTGCACGGACAGTGTTATGTATCAAATTACCTCATTTTCTGCTGAAAGCAATGCAAATGAGGTAATTTTTCGATCCAGGAAACACTAACCTGTCCATGGAAGAGTAGAGTTATTTGCAGAAATGTACTCTGTTGGTAACAGAGAACCATTCTGCAAATAGCAAAACAGAGCTATGACAGCTCTAAATAAATGATGCATCCAGTTGAGGAAGGATGCTAATGCCAAATATAAGGCCATTGGCATTTTTATGTTGAAAATTAATAAAATCAAATTTTTTCCCGATCTCCGATGTTTAAGCATAACACAGCGCAGCGAAAAGGTGCTGCACTTTAAAACAGAAAATTAAAAAAAAAAGCCAAAAATAGGCATTTTAATAAAAATATTATTCTGCCATGCAGGTGAATGGCAGGCTGAAGACAACATGGCTACTGAGTAGTGGTTGCTAAGGGGGGAAGCTCAGTTTGAGAGATGTAACCGAACATTAGTAGGCAATCCTATGAAAATGAGGATAAGGATAGTGAATCCCAATTTTCCCTGGCATGTGAGCCATGTCCCTAGAGTGTAAGTGTAGGATTAGAGGAGTAGTAGAGTAGAAGATAGGTGACATCATGACGGGGTATGTATGAAAGACTGTAAGCTTATTGGAGCAGAGTGGCTTGTGTTTGTTGTGAGTTGCTCAGGTTTGGGAAGAGGCGTGTCTACAGTTGTCCTAGCTGAAACCCAAAAACCCAGGTGTATGCGTGGATATATCTGAAATTTCTGCAAATGTTGACACCATGTGCCCCTGTAAACCTGTCTATGTGCTGTGCACAAGCCTGTGTAAGCCTGTCTAAGTCTGTGTGCATGGATGTGCACTAAGCCTGTAAGCCTGTGTGCATGCGTGTGTGCATGTTTGCTTGTTTGGCTGCCCTTCTGGAAACAGAAAGGAAAAGGAAGGAAAAAGTAGTAGGAAGTTAACCAAGGAGAACTAGCAGAGCTGCCAGGTGAAATAATCAGAATCAGCCAATTACACAGGCAGTACACTAGCCCAGCCCAGCATTTTAAACTCTGCAAAAAACATTCCCCTGTTTTTCTCAAGAACCTGCAACACTGCAGTATACAAAGAGTGAAAATTTAAAAAAGCTTAACTCAGAAAAAAATGTTAGGGGCTGCCATTGCTATTAAAAACCAACATGTGCAAGATGCTGAGGGTGGTGATTGTGAATGCTGCTGAGCAACCCACAATGAGGAGACAGAGAAGAGTGTACAGACCCAGGGTAACCTACCAGGGGCTACATGTGCTGGAGATAGTGGAGCTCTATAGAGTGGACAGAGACCTCCTGCAGCAAATTGTTGAGCTGTGCAGGCCACTCCTCACACACAGAACCAACAGAAGGGAACCCATCCCAGTGGAAACCAAGGTATGTGTTGGCCTAAGAATACTAGCAACAGGTACCTTCCAGAGACCAACTGGTGATATGATGGGGATTTCACAGGCATCAGCATCCAGGGTACTGCACCAGTTCCGGGAATGCCATGTCAGCACATGTCGGTGATCATGTATTTTTCCCCCAAATTTCCCCGTGAGGCATTGGCCAGCAATATGCATCTTTTCCAGCAAATAGCAGAATACCCTGAGGTAGTGGGTGCAATAGACTGCACCCCAAAACACATCAAAGCACCAGCTGGTGAGCGGGTAGGGCCTACATCAACCACAAGGGCTTCCTCCATCAACTGCCAGGTTATGTGCGATGCCCAGGGCATAATACTGAATGTGTGTGCTGGCTGCCCTGGAAGCTACAATTCCCATATCTGGCATCTGGCAGCTGTACCAGACATTTGCCAATGGGGACATCCCTGACGGTCACCTAGTGGGGGATCCTGGATACACACTGGAGCCGTGGCTGATGACACCCATCAGAAATGCACACACTCCTGAACAAGAACTCCATAATGAGGCACACACACAAACATGAAATGTAATTGAGCATGTGTTTGGGATGCTCAAGTCATGGTTCCGGTGCCTGGACACATCTGGTGGAGCCTTGCAGTACTCACCCAATACATGTACCCAAATTGTCATGGTATGTGCCATGCTACAAAATATGATCCTGCAAAAACAGCTGCAGCAGGAACAGCATGGGGCAGAGCCAAACAGCACACCACCATTGCCAAGGCCTGCACAGGCAGACGGTGACTCCTAGGACGAACAACCTGAGCCTGCCCCAGTAGGCAGAAGGAGCGTGCCCAGTAGCCTGGCCTTGGCAAAGAGGCAATCCCTAGCACGTACACTGGCACAGTAGGAACCCTGGAAATTATCCCTCCCTCTGACTCGGACATAAAATAAAAGGGGTGCCTAACTTGACACTACCTGTTTTCAAACATGTATAGGGGGTGTACTATGTGCATCGGACATAGCAGCTAGCACCACCTGAGGCATGATTGCCTTTTTAAGCAATATAAAGCAGTGCTAAGCAGCTTTACCACTATTTAGATATTTAAAACAAAAATTTCCGCTAAGTAGTGCAATGTTGGGAACGTTGAGCAATGTTGGGCAAGGTCGGAAAGTCGGGCAAAGTTAGGTAAACATGCTCAATTTTCTTTACTGTTCCTTAAGCAGTCTGGTCTGCCCAGCATGGAAAATAAAAGCAGTGACAGGGCTCGAACTCAGGATACTGTCACTATAGTCACAGTACTGAACCACTAAGCCATGACAGCATTTCACTGGCAAGACACAGCAGGACAATTGTACACTAATGCAAATACAAAAAAATGCTGTATCATGCCCTCAAGAGGCATATGGGTAACCCCACAGGCCTATGCAGACAGAAACAGCAGGCCAGGCAGTGTGATGTGGGTTGGGTAGGCTATGAAGTCACAAACTAATATGTGACATTGGAAGCTAAGATCTGTAGTACAGTAGTATGCCTCAAGCCAGTACAATAGGCAACAGTACAGACTGAAATGGTACCTGACATAGCAGTGCAGGCCTAGCAAATGTGTATAAGTGTCAGGTGAACCCGTCATCCTATGTAACCCACAGTAACAATCAGGTGTGCCTCGGTAGAAATGTACAAAAATAGCTGTCCCCTGTATGTAGAAATGTTGATAAGTCTATGCAAAGTGTCTCATGGAAGCCCTGCAGGCCCAGCATGATCCCTGTTGATTTATGACACAAAGGTGAGCCCTGCAGTAAAAATACAACTTGATTTTCACACACAAAAAGTATAAATGTCTTACTGGGCATGCTCACACAATGTAGTGGTTTCGTCAGCAACATACTGAAAGGTCATATTGGGCATGCTCACACCAAATAAATGAAGCAAATGTCAGGGCAACATACTGAAAGGTCATACTGGGCATGCTCACACACTTAGGCCATGTCTGAGTACAGCAGTGGGCCACACATATCTGGCAGTTGCAGTTTTACCCCAGGAACCTATCACTATTCACCAATCCTGCCTTGTGCACACAGTTATATGAAAACAGCCCCATATATAATATTGGACCCTGTCATAATCAAACTATGTACCATAAGTACTTAAGTTGTTCAAGAAAGTAAAAAAGCAAAGAAGATCAATAAACCTGCAATCAGTATCTTCAATAAACAATGTGCACTCCAAACATTATCCAATCCATGTTCTGGCAAAAAAATCTGTAAAAGAGTCCATAGAGAACCATGAAGCTTCTTCGCTATGTCATAAATATCAATGTACACTCATATATTTTCTGAGTCAGTGCAAACTATAAATGACTGACATCCCAAACACCCTGTCAGACAGGTTCATACAAAATTTACCCCCTCTCACTGAAAAAAGGGGCCCTATCATCATACCTGGAGATTGTGAAAGCACAGAAATCACATATAGAATGGGTTAAACAGCTCCTTAAACCTAAAACACAGCATCTATGGGATGACTTTGTTTCCCTAGCTGTGTCATAAGTGAACTCCAAAACAAACAGACCCTGCACCTGAACAGTCTGTTGAGCCTCACCCTCTGTACAGGATATGAAACTGTTGAATGTGTTACAGCAACATTTGGCACACTCCACGAGTGTTGGTGCACAACAGACCATGGGAACTATTGTCTTATAAGCCTATTAAGCCTGATCTGCATGGCCATGGAGTCCATCATGATGGAACTCATAAACAGAGCTATTGGGAGCCTACAAACACCCAACCCTACCAATTTTGGTTTGGTCAAGGGCAGATCATGGTTCCCAAACCTGCTAGACTGTTTTCAAGGCAATCACCCAGGACATACATCAATGAAATGAGCTACACACATCCCACATAGATGTTGAAAAGCCTTTTGACAACATCCTAGACACATGTCGTATCCACAAAATCAACAACCTGTGCATAAATATGTATGTCATCTGATGGATTGCCAACTGGGGCACAGATAGATCACACTGTTCAAGCTGGTAACAACCGCTGCCCCCCATGGCTCAGTCCTGGGACTCCTCCTGTCTGGTGTATACTTTTCAGAAATACAGTCAAACACATGAGGGTAATGTTTAGCAAAGTTTGTGAATGACCGCCAAAAAGTTGCCATAATCGATGTTTGGGACAACAGAGACATCCTTAAAAAGGGTCTCAGTCAGACAGATGTGGTGTCAAAATTATGGCCTCGAGCTACAGTTATACAAATACCACATAGGTGCCAACACCCTAAATATGGAGGTGATAATAAGAGATCTATGGACACATGTGGATAGTCATCCCTACTTCCAGAAACACATTCACAAAGTGGTCAGAAAATCATGCTATGTGTTCCCACAAACTGCCAAGGTCTTTGCATGTAGGTCAAAGGAGGTTATCTCTACTTCTCGGTCATCAGACCCATCATTGTACCACAACGCACTTGCAATGAATCTGACTAGGCACCTTCAGCAGCTGGAAAGACCACTGAAGTACCTCAATAAGAGGATTACTGGCCTCAAACAGTTGCCCCATGCAACAAGACTGAATTTAACTCAATCTGTACTCTGATGCATACTTTCTACTCAGGAGATCTCTGCCCAACAGACAGGTCCATGTCATGGCAACACTCAGATCTGCTCTGAGTTACAGCTCAATCCCAAATATCAGACCCAACTGATATTAACATCCTGGCAGATGGATCATCAACTTTCACCCATGAAAGAGCACATCTCTATAATGGAAGACTGCAAAATTGCTGTCACTATGGCTGCACAGGTAAAAAACACTCTCCAAAGCCAGTATCACAGCATCCATGGGACCAGATAACTTCCCAGGCTGTATTCTACACAAACTACAGAATGAACAGGCACCACACCGACATACCATGCTCAGTCATAGCCTCACCTCAGGCTTTGTGCCTGCTGAATGGTGCACAGCAACAGTTATCCCACTACACAAGGGTCAAAACAAAGGGAGCTGTACCAAAACGCTAGCTGCCACCTCTCACAGATAAATCCAGCTGAAGAATTAGAGTCTGTTCGTAAAATCAAAAAAATATTTAATAAACAAAAGTTGAGCGCTTTCACTCGCTGAAGCGAGCTTCCTCAGAACAAAGAATTGGTAGTGACAATCAATTAAATAATTAAAAATGGCGCCAAAACCAGCTCATTCAACAATTAAATAAAATACCTTATGACACAATTATAAGTCATAAAACGTTTTTGACAAGTTATAATAAAAAATATGCATTATAGCATCTCTAATAAAATATAAACACATGTATGAAAAGAAAACAGTGAATAGTAGAACTGTTTAATCTAAAAGGAGAAGCGGGTTAATTGACAGAAAATCATTAATTCCTGGGGGTGTAGTGGCGTTGGTATATACTTGCCACCATAGTTCTCTGAAGGCCAGATAGTTTTTATAATTCCCTCCCCTAGGATTATTCCTGACTAGCTCCAAAATTCCAAACTTAAAAGTGTGATCAGTTCCATATTCCAAAATATGCCTGTAAAGGGCATTCTTGGTATCCTTCCTTCTGATACAATACAAATGAGAGTATATTCTCTGCCTAAGTTGCCTCTCAGTTTTCCAATATAATAGGACTGACAGAAGGAACAAGGGCAATATAAACTAACATAGTTGATTTACAATTGCCCTAGATAAATAAATGGTGTGATTGATGTTATTCAAACTAACACCATTAAAATCACAAATGTATGAGCATTGATGGCAAGTACCACATTTGGTGGTGTTCGACCCCTTGCTGAAATTAGGTGGGTTCTCTATTTCCAAAATGTGTTTAATGTTTTTTCCCATTTTAAAAACAAATTTGGTTTTAGAACCAATAATGTCAGTAGTATCTTGTGTTGATGTTAAAATATGCCAATTTCTAACCACTATATTTTTAAGCTCTTGACTATAAGGGCCGTATTCAACTCTGAGAGCACTACGGAAACAATTAGTGCTATCAATATGTAGATTTTTGTGTCTACCTACTGAAACAAGATTTCTCCCTGTAGACCTGACATTATCTATAAGGTTGGCAGAAGTGCAGTTTCTCGCACCCAAGAAAGGGGAATATTTTAACCCCCATTGACTAACCACATAAGAGGCAATGTCTTCTAACATAGCTATATCATAACCTCTTTCTATAAAAAGACCTGTAATGAACTTCAACTCATTTACCATGTCTTGATGTTTAGAGATCATTCTGATGGCCCTAATGCATTGCCCTTTGAAAATATTTCTTTTCAAATTGATAGGATGGTAACTGTTGTAATCTAAACAAGAGTTCGTAAAGGTGGCTTTCCTATATACCATAGATTTAAAACAGTCAGGGTCAACAGTAATAAAGGTGTCTAGATAGGGGACCCCTGTTGTACTATAGGTGGAAGTAAATTTCAAAAAACTACTATTTGTGTTAAGATAGTTAATAAAGCAGTCAAAAGTGTGACTGTTGCCCTTCCACAAGATGTAAATGTCATCTAGGTAACGGGAGTAATATGCAATATTGTCAAAGTATTGACTGTTTAACACCTGATTCTCCTCCCAATCAAGCATAACCAGATAAGCGAAAATGGGGGCGCAAGCCGCCCCCATCGCTACACCTCTGGTTTGCCTGAATATTTCACCCTCATAAAATATAAAATTATTTTCTAAAACAATACTCATAAGTTCAACTAAAACAGAAATTTTGTCCCAGCTGAACTTAGTGTGTTATCTCAGGCTTCTAGAAAAGGCTTCTAACCCTTCCTCAATAGGTATGCTACTGAAAAAATCAGTAACATCAATAGAGCTGAAAATCAAATTTCTATTGTCTATATTAACAAGAAAATTTCTTAAAAATTCCCAAGAGTCCTTGACCAGATGGTTAATTTAGTCATAAATTAATTTCAAGGGAGTGTCTATGACTACTTCGATAGGAAAGGTCTTAGATTTGCTGCCTGAGATTATTGGGCGAAATAGGGGATTCAGGTGATCCTTATGGACTTTAGGAATGCCAACTATGGTGGCTAGGGTGGGAAATACAACTTTCATAAATTCGAAATGCTCTTTAGAGATTCTCTGTTCCAACATATAGTCTTCTAAATACATGTCAATTCTTCTGTAGGCAATGTTCACTTCATTTAAAGAAGCTACAACATAATTACCAGAAGCATGAAGTATGTTCTGTATAATGGCACTGTACATCATGGCATCAAGTGCAAGCCCCCCCTTTTTCAGGCCCTAATTCTGTTGGTAATCAGTTTTTTTTGGCAGCCATACCTGTCCCTGAATCATATTCTCTCACCATTGTGCAAATTGACCAGACCAAGCTGGGGTTAGAGTTTTAGTGAGTCCTAAGGTAAACGTTTGTGAAAACTGAATTAAATATAAGTACTTTTTATATAGTTTATAATTGTTATATTTGAAATGTTGAAGGGCAAAACTAATAAGCTCATTTCACTGCATAAAAGTTGGGAGGGTGGCCTAATGGTTAAGGTGTTTGCCTTACAAACACAAGATGCAGGATTTGAATCTCACAGGGGATAACTGGCTAGGCTTAAAATGGCTCACAAGAGCAGTTAGCCTAGTACTAACCTATGAACATAAATACCACGGAAACCTTGCTCCAGCAAACGAACAAGAGCAGTAGTAAAACTGCTACAAAGAACCAAAAAGTAGATTTTCTTAACGCAAATTTATTAATTAACGTTTTCGCCTTGCTTACTAGCTTGGCTTCCTCAGAGAACATTTGAAATAAAACAAATTGCAACTTTTATACTTCATTAAAGGAAGTGATGTCAGTGGGATGCCATTAAAAACTGTTTCTTCATCCTATCATGACTAACAATATATTTACATAAAAATTATATTAAAACATTTATTGTCATTTTAAAACAACTGTAATACATAAAAACAAATATAGTACATAAAACTATATCAAATTGCAACCATAAAGACGGATACATACAAATAGAATGTTAATATACAAGTGTATCAAAGGCTTTTCAATTACATCTCAATGAAAATGTCATGAAAAGAGATTCATTAATATAAATCAGTCAAGTCCAAGGTATAAAGTGTACAATATACAAACCTGCCTAAAAAGTGGACTAATTAACTCTATAATCCATGCATAAATGGACAAAATATATATGTAATCAGCACTTATAAAGTTGTAGAAAAGCATAAGGGAAAAGCTTAAATTAACAAAAGCAATTTAATTGAAAAGAAAGGCTATCATTCAAAGTTGATATTAAATAGGAAGAACTAGTGTTCTAAGTAGTGTTCATTAACAAAGGGGGCCAAAAGCCAAATTTTAGAGCTTCTGAAAATCAGCGTGGGTAACTTCTCAATTTCAAGACTGGCAAAATATTACAATTATCATTTAATCCAGGAAAGTGAAATGCATCTGTCCTAAATTGCCACTCTAACTCCAAGATTTCCAATAATAATGTAATGGGACCCCCTCTAATAGATGGTTTCATTTGGTCAATTGCCATAAATGAAAAACTATGCCCTTGGTTGTCAATTATATGTTTGGCTAGGGCATTATTTTCATTTCTATTATTGATGGCATAAATGTGTTCGTACATGCGATCGTAATCTAGGTCCGTCTTTCCAATATAGAAAGGCGGACAATAAGGCCACATACACTACAGATTTGCTTTCACAGTTAAGAGGCATCCTTATATTGTACTTCTTGCCCCTCACTGTGAATGTCTGACAAGACTTGGTTTTGTAACATCTGTTACAAAAAACACATGGGTACATACCCAATTTTTTATTATAAAATTTGCCAGAGAAGTCCCTCTGTAATAACTCCTTTAAATTCCTATTTCTTTTAAATACGAATCTAGGAGAGTGTCCAAATTTCTTGATTAAATTAGGATTACCTAAAATAAAATCCCAGTTCTTCTGAATAATTGTGACTATTTCACTAGAATCAAAACTATATGTAGTCACATAACTGAGAGTTGGATCAAGAGAAGTTCTTTTATCAATACTCAAATGGTCAGTGACTAAGGAATCTTCATTAATAGTTGTTAATGAAACATTCAATTGTAAGTCATTGTCTAAATTTACATTAGACAAAATTGACTTAAAAAAGCCATTAACTCTTTTTACTTTTACTTCATTAAAAATTTCCTTAATGAATTTTGATGGATATTTTCTCTTCAAAAACATGTCTGTTAATAGATCACATTCTTCATAAAAGTATTCCAACGTACTGCACATCCTTGCTGCTCTAACGAATTGCCCCTTGACTACAGCTTTCTTCTGTCTAAAGGGGTGATGGCTAGAAAAATGCAAGAATGAATTGCAATCATTGGTTTTCGATGTATCTTTGAAACAAACAGACAGGATTGAAAGTCCTTCATCAATTTTACGTCTAAATAATCAATACTTGACGTTGAGACGTTATAGGTAAATTTCAGAAATTCTGAAGTGTTATTAATGGCAGACACAAAGGTGTCGGCCATTACACTATTACCTTCGAATAAAATGAAGATGTCGTCTAGGTATCTCGTGTAGAATCTAATAGGTTTTACAAGGTCAATTGAGGAAAAAACAAAATGTTTCTCCCAATAACTCATGTAAAAGTTGGCCACCGATGCTCCACAAGGAGAGCCCATGGTTACTCCTTGTTTTTGCAAAAAGTATTTTTTATCAAACATGAAATAATTCGAGGACAACACAATGTCCAGTATTTCAGTAATGACATCTATCTCATTTTTTGGAGCCCCTAATTCTACTAAAAGGAGGGCAATCCATTCAAGGGCTTCCTGGTGAGGAATCGAAGTATACAAGTCAACCACATCAACAGTGAGGAAATTAACCTCACTGCTGAAGGGTTGACTATTAATAGCCTCCAAAAAAGTCCAGGAGTCCTTACAAATTGCAGGAAAATGTGCAACATACTTAGACAACAGTTTATCAACAAGCTTAGCACAAGAATAAGTCATTGAAGACCTTCCGTCAATTAAAGCCCTCATTGGTGGATTCTCTAAATCTTTGTGTACCTTTGGTATGCCGAACATAACAGGTATTTTTGGCAATGTGATATCAATAAAGTTGTAAGTGTCTAAGTCTATTTTACTTTCGAGAAATAAATCCCGAAAGTACCCTCTTATTCTGTTATGTGCCCTTTGTATCTCATTAAGGGACGCTTCGGCGTATACAGGTGACTCCAAAATAGAACACATTTTTTCTATATAAATGTGTTCATCAAATATCACTAGGCCTTCCCCCTTGTCAGGTTTAAGGAGCCTGACTGGTGTATTACAAAGGTTGTCAAGCATTTGAATTTGTGCTTTTGTAGTGTTAAACCTGTGATGTGAACATTTCATCATCCTGTCATTAAATAAGTGTCTCAAATCCACCTCACAAGCCTGTTCAAATAACAATAAAGAGGGATGTAAGGGTGGGTTGAAAACACTAGGAAGTTTTAAAGAATGAGGCAGATCAAAAATGTCAGGTTCACTATTAAAAAACAATTTTAGATTAAGTTTTCTAACAAAGCATTTTAGATTTATCAGTTCTTTTGATACATCTCCAAATCTACTAGGTACAAAAGTGTACCCGTACGCCAACATTTCTATGAGTTCTTCAGGTAAATGGAGGTCAGTAAAATTGTATATTTTGAAGTCACCATCCTGGTTCAAGACTATTTTTGGAACTTGTTGGAGTGAAGCAATATTAGTAAAAGAAAGGTCATCCTGAGATCTAGTTAATGTCTCTCTGTTGTCTGTTAGTCCAACATTTGTAATCAATTCCAGTTCTGTCTCCTGTTGGGACGTTGTCGTGGATTGCGCTGACCTAAAAAACTGTTGTTATTATAAAAGTTGTTGTTATTTTTGTTATTATTGGCATTTAGGCCTTTTATTCTGTTACTACGCCTTGGGCCCATATTGGAGTTATTAAAGGACTCTTCAACCACTAAGTCCTCGTTGTTATCATGTAGAATAACATCAGTTTCATCAAGGTTAACAACACAATTTGTTCCACCTGCGGACACCTCTTTTTGCTCAGAGAACCGGAGTTTAGGATAAGCATTATCACTTTGATACGCTTGCCTATCTCTCACAAGTTTTTTGGCTTTATTCTGTTTGAGCTTAACCAGCATTGCCTCTATACTAGTTAATGTGCGATCATAGTCCACCTTAAACATAGAAAAATTTAAATCTTCCTTCAATTGTTTGTCAAGTGAATCAATTTCAGTTAACAACTGCTCCACTTGAAGCTCATAGTGTTTAATTATAAGCTGGAGCAGTTGTATTCCCTGTGTTTGAAACAATTCTTTAAGTTCAGTAAAAAATGGCAGGTTGTTAAGTAAACCAGATGGTGCAAACGAGTTTCTTAAGCCTTTCGGTACCAGTCCTTCATGTATACATTGCTTAAAATAAGCCGATTCTAATTGTAATTTTTTTAATCTTAAAACTTTACTGTCAAAGAGTTTCAGCTTATCTGAAATTGTAGTAATATTCTCTCTAGAATTGTCCATGTTAACAGTATTTGTGGTTGTAAAAGCAAATGCTTCGGTATTTAACATCCATGCTGCTATGTTAGATAAATTACTTACGTTAGTAGTGGTACCTGTAGTAGTAGTCCCACCGCTCGTTTGCGCGGCATTAGGATGACAAAAGCGACCATTGATACCATTGGTACCAGAAATACTTGGTCTAGATGTAGTTGAAACAGCATCCACAAAACGTACGCTTGTACTGGAACCTGCATTAATGCCACCTTCATTTAAAACAGTCAACGTGGCAGGAAGCGGTTGTGCTGCCGGAATGTGGACATCAGCTGAAAGTGCAGCAACATTATATGGTAAAGGCAAACCCCTTGTTTCTGAACTAATGTTGTTCACAGTAACATCCCTCCTTTCGACCACATCAAGTCTAGCTTGAAGCCTATCAAGCTTCTCCGACAAGGACGCTAGAATTGTAGACATTTTAGTAATGGGATCCGGGTTTTCGTCCGTATGCCCGTTGTTGGTTAAAGCTGAAAAAATGTGCGGAGTGCTGGGGCTGTCAGGTCGTTCCGTGGCCATCGGACAAACCAGTATAAAACGCCAAGAAGTAACAAACAAGGTACGAAACAAAAATACCACGGAAACCTTGCTCCAGCAAACGAACAAGAGCAGTAGTAAAACTGCTACAAAGAACCAAAAAGTAGATTTTCTTAACGCAAATTTATTAATTAACGCGTTTACTTGCTTACTAGCTTGGCTTCCTCAGAGAACATTTGAAATAAAACAAAGTGCAACTTTTATACTTCATTAAAGGAAGTGATGTCAGTGGGATGCCATTATATGTGACTACATATAGTTTTGATTCTAGTGAAATAGTCACAATTATTCAGAAGAACTGGGATTTTATTTTAGGTAATCCTAATTTAATCAAGAAATTTGGACACTCTCCTAGATTCGTATTTAAAAGAAATAGGAATTTAAAGGAGTTATTACAGAGGGACTTCTCTGGCAAATTTTATAATAAAAAATTGGGTATGTACCCATGTGGTTTTTGTAACAGATGTTACAAAACCAAGTCTTGTCAGACATTCACAGTGAGGGGCAAGAAGTACAATATAAGGATGCCCCTTAACTGTGAAAGCAAATCTGTAGTGTATGTGGCCCTTTGCGATTGCTGTCCGTCTTTCTATATTGGAAAGACAGACCGCGAATTAGCGATCGCGTAATACGAACACATTTATGCCATCAATAATAGAAATGAAAATAATGCCCTAGCCAAACATATAATTGACAACCAAGGGCATAGTTTTTCATTTATGGCAATTGACCAAATGAAACCATCTATTAGAGGGGGTCCCATTACATTATTATTGGAAATCTTGGAGTTAGAGTGGCAATTTAGGACAGATGCATTTCACTTTCCTGGATTAAATGATAATTGTAATATTTTGCCAGTCTTGAAATTGAGAAGTTACCTACGTTGATTTTCTAGAACAGCTCTAAAATTTGGCTTTTTGGCCCCCTTTGTTAACACCTTTACTTAGAACACTAGTTCTTCCTATTTAATATCAACTTTGAATGATAGCCTTTCTTTTTCAATTAAATTGCTTTTGTTAATTTAAGCTTCTTCCCTTATGCTTTTACAACTTTATAAGTGCTGATTACACATATATATTTTGTCCATTTATGCATGGATTATAGAGTTAATTAGTCCACTTTTTAGGCAGGTTTTGTATATTGTACACTTTATACCTTTTGGACTTGACTGATTTATATTAATGAATTCACTCTCTTTTCTCGTACATTTTCATTGAGATGTAATTGAAAGCCTTTGATACACTTGTATATTAACATTCTATTTGTATGTATCCGTCTTTATGGTTGCAATTTGATATAGTTTTTATGTACTATATTTGTTTTTTATGTATTACAGTTGTTTTAAAATGACACAATGTTTTTAATATAATTTTTATGTAAATATATTGTTAGTCATGATAGGATGAAGAAACAGTTTTTAATGGCATCCCACTGACATCACTTCCTTTAATGAAGTATAAAAGTTGCACTTTGTTTTATTTCAAATGTTCTCTGAGGAAGCCAAGCTAGTAAGCAAGGCGAAAACGTTAATTAATAAATTTGCGTTAAGAAAATCTACTTTTTGGTTCTTTGTAGCAGTTTTACTACTGCTCTTGTTCGTTTGCTGGAGCAAGGTTTCCGTGGTATTTTTGTTTCGTACCTTGTTTGTTACTTCTTGGCGTTTTATACTAACCTATGAACATGTTAGGGGATGGATAACCTTCAAAAGGTCTATAGTTGTGTATGGTATTGTTCTGAAGATGTCTGTGAAGTGAAAGACAAAGCACTAAATTTGTGTAATTAACTTGTTTTTCCATCATGTTTGTTTTATTTTTTACATTTTGTTCTGATTTTTGCAGTCATTGTTTAGTTATTCTTAGTTGTTGTGAACTTATTATAGATGTTTTTGAGTTGCATGTGCCAGTGTTTACCAGACTGTTTTTGCTTGTGTAAGATACTTACTTTATCCTAAGACACATATGGTATGTCGAACAGAGTATTTCTGTTTCCAATAGACTTGCAATTATCTTGCTTATAGAACACTATTTACCAAAGAGCTGCATCTGTAAGTCTGACTGATAAGAACTGCTTTTAAAGGTGTGCAGTATGGCATAAGGGACTTTGTGTAAATTTACTTTTTCTGACTTCAGCATCACCAGAGCTCATTAGAGTCATGCCTGGCAAGAAAAATCATATTTAAGTTATCTTGTTACCATAAATGTTCACCAGGACAAGTACAAGGGAAAGAGACTTTTGGTGGCTTACTGCAATTTACATTCAGGTTATCTCACATGGGCGAGACCCAGTAAAAGAGATTTGCAGTCCTGTGTATTGTATGTGACTTTGACGATGAATCACAACCCCACGGTAGCTGCTACTGCAAGTCTAGACAGAGAGAGAGAGAGATAGAGAGAGAAAGAGACACACACACAGATGTGCATGTACACACGCACATACATGCAAACACTGAGGGCTGGATTCACGAAGACTTGCACGGAGTCTAAGAGTAGTGTAAGACTTCAGACAGGCAATATGTCTGCCGAGCGATTCAGCAATAGCCGGCAGGGGTGTGCATGAGATCTCCTAAAACTACTCTCGCACGGACAGTGTTATGATATGCAAATTACCTCATTTGCTGCTGAACGCTATGCAGATGAGGTAAATTTGTGATCCAGGAAACACTAACCTGTCCATGGAAGAGTAGAGTTATTTGCAGAAATGTACTCTGTTGGTAACAGAGTACCATTCTGAAAATAGCAAAACAGAGCTATGACAGCTCCAAATAAACGATGCATCCAGTACAGGAAGCATGCCAATGGCCAAATATAAGGCCATTGGCATTTTTATAGGTTGAAAATTAATAAAAATCAAATTTTTTTCCCCGATCTCCGATGTTTAAGCATAACACAGCGCAGCGAAAAGGTGCTGCACTTTAAAAAACAGAAAATAAATAAAAAATAGCCAAAAATAGGCATTCTTATTAAAAATATTATTCTGCCAGGCAGGTGAATGGCAGGCTGAAGACAACATGGCTACTGAGTAGTGGCTGCTAAGAGGGGAAGCTCAGTTTGAGAGATGTAACCAAGCATTAGTAGTCAATCCTATGCAAATGAAGATAAGGATAGTGAATCCCAGTTTCCCCTGGCATGTGAGCCATGTCCCTAGAGTGTAAGTGTAGGAGTAGGGGAGTAGTAGAGTAGAAGGTAAGTAGCATCATGAGGGGGTATGTATGAAAGACTGTAAGCTTTTTGGAGCAGAGTGGCTTGTGTTTGCTCTGAGTTGCTCAGGATTGGAAGAGGCGTGTCTACAGTTGTCCTAGCTGAAACCCAGAAACTGATGGTGTATGCCGTGGATATATCTGAAATTTCCTGCAAATGTGCTTACACCATGTGCTCGCGTGTGCGTGCCTGTAAACCTGTCTAAGCCTGTGTGCACGCGTGTGCACCCTTCTAAGCCTGTGTAAGCCTGTCTAAGTCTGTGTGCATGGATGTGCACCCGCCTAAGCCTGTGTAAGCCTGTGTGCATGCGTGTGTGCATGTTTGCGCTTGTTTGCGTGGTGCTGCCCCTTCTGGAAACAGAAAGGGAAAAGGAAGGAAAAGAAGTAGTAGGAAGTTAACCAAGGAGAACTAGCAGAGCTGCCATGTGAAATCAATCAGAATCAGCCAATTACACAGGCAGTACACTAGCCCAGCCCAGCACTTAAAACTCTGCAAACAACATTCCCCCATGTTTTTCTCAAGAACACTGCAACACTGCAGAATACAAAGAGTGAAAACTTAAAAAGCTTAACTCAGACAAAAAATGTTAGGAGCTGCCATTGCTATTATAAGCCAACATGTGCAAGATGCTGAGGGTGGTGCCATTGCGAATGCTGCTGAGCAACCCACAGTGAGGAGACGGAGAAGAGTGTACATACCCAGGGTAACCTACCAGGGGCTACATGATCTGGAGATAGTGGAGCTCTATAGAGTGGACAGAGACCTCCTGCAGCAAATTGTTGAGCTGTGCAGGCCACTCCTCACACACAGAACAAACAGAGGGGAACCCATCCCAGTGGAAACCAAGGTA
Organism: Protopterus annectens; assembly: GCF_019279795.1. NCBI lineage: Eukaryota > Metazoa > Chordata > Ceratodontiformes > Protopteridae > Protopterus > Protopterus annectens. Next base: position 1,903,660,687 of record NC_056729.1, read on the forward strand.
TGTGTTAGTCTAAGAATACTAGCAACAGGTACCTTCCAGAGACCAACTGGTGATATGATGGGGATTTCACAGTCATCAGCATCCAGGGTACTGCACCAGTTCCTGAATGCCATGTCAGCACATGTCGGTGATCATGTATATTTCCCCAATTCCCGTGAGGCATTGGCCATCAATATGCATCTTTTCCAGCAAATAGTGGAATACCCTGAGGTAGTGGGTGCAATAGACTGCACGCAGATACACATCAAAGCACCAGCTGGTGAGCTGGGTAGGGCCTACATCAACCACAAGGGCTTCCCCTCCATCAACTGCCAGGTTATGTGCGATACCTAGGGCATAATACTGAATGTGTGTGCTGGCTGCCCTGGAAGCTACCACAATTCCCATATCTGGCATCTGACGCAGCTGTACCAGACATTTGCCAATGGGGACATCCCTGACGGTCAACTAGTATGGGATGCTGGATACACACTGGAGCCGTGGCTGATGACACCCATCAGAAATGCACACACACCTGAACAAGAACTCCATAATGAGGCACATGCACAAAGACGAAATGTAATCGAGCATGTTTTTGGGATGATCAAGTCATGGTTCCGGTGCCTGGACACATCTGCTGGAGCCTTGCAGTACTCACCAACTACATGTACCCAAATTGTCATGGTATGTGCCATGCTACAAAATATGATCCTGCAAAAACAGCTGCAGCAGGAACAGCATGGGGCAGGGTCAAACAGCCCCCCACCATTGCTAAGGCCATCACAGACAGAGTGTGACTCGGAGGAGGAACAACCTGAGCCTGCCCCAGTAGGCAGAAGGAGGCGTGCCCAGTACGCCTTGGCCTTGGCAAAGAGGCAATGCATAGCACATACACTGGCTCAGTAGGAACCCTGGAAATGATACCTCTCTCTGACTCGCACATAAAATAAAAGGGATGCCTAACTTGACACTACCTGTTTTCAAACATGTATAGGGAGTGTACTATGTGCATCCGACATAGGCAGCCATGCAGCACCACCTGAGGCATGATTGCCATGTTTTAAGCAATATAAAGCAGTGCTAAGCAGCTTTTACCACTATTTAGTATATTAAAACAAAATTGCCCGCGCTAAGTAGTGCAATGTTGGGTAACGTTGAGCAATGTTGGGCAAGGTCGGGTAAAGTCGGGCAAAGTTAGGTAAACATGCTCATATTTGCTTTACTGTTCCTTAAGCAGTCTGGTCTACCCAGCATGAAAATAAAAATCTGTGACAGGGCTCGAACCCAGGATACTGTACACTATAGTCATAGTACTGAACCACTAAGCCATGACAGCATTTCACTGGCATAGACACAGCAGGACAATTGTACACTAATGCAAATACAAAGAAATGCTGTATCATGCCCCTAAAGAGGCATATGGGTAACCCCCCCACAGGCCTATGCAGACAGAGAACAGTAGGCCAGGCAGTGTGATGTGGGTTGAGTAGGCTATGAAGTCACAATCTAATATACGTGACATTGGACGCTAAGATCTGTAGTACAGTAGTATGCCTCAAGCCAGTACAATAGGCAACAGTACAGACTGAAATGGTGTACGTTACATAGCAGTGCAAATCTAGCAAATGTGTATAAGTTTCAGGTGAACCCCTCATCCTATGTATACCCACAGTAACAATCAGGTGTGCCTCCGGTTAGAAATGTACAAAGAATAGCTGTCACCCCCTGTATGTAGAAATGTTGATAAGTCTATGCAAAGTGTCTCATGTAAGCCCTGCAGGCACAGCATGATCCCTGTTGATTTATGACACAAAGGTGAGCCCTGCAGTAAAAATACAACTTGATTTTCCACACACACATATAGTATAAATGTCTTTACACTGGGCATGCTCACACAATGTAGTGGATTTCGGTCAGCAACATACTGAAAGGTCATATTGGGCATGCTCACACTCAAATAAATGAAGCAAATGTCAGGGAGCAACATACTGAAAGGTCATACTGAGCATGCTCACACACTTAGGTCATGTCTGAGTACAGCAGTGGGCCACACATATCTGGCAGTTGCATGTTTTACCCCAGGAACCTATCACTAATCACCAATCCTGCCTTGTGCACACAGTTATATGAAAATAGACATATATAATATATTGGAACCCTGTCATAATCAAACTATGTACCATAAGTACTTAAGTTGTTCACAGAAAGTGAAAAAGCAGAGAAGATCAATAAACCTGCAATCTGTATCATCAATAAACAATGTGCACTCCAAACATTATCCAATCCATGTTCTGGCAAAATAATCTGTGAAGGAGTCCATAGAGAACCATGACGCTTCCTTCCGCTATGTAATAAATAGCAATGTACACTGATATATGTCCTGAGTCCGTGCAAACTATAAATGACTGACAATGCCGACATCCTGTCAGACAGGCTCATACATACATACCCCCCTCTCACTGACAAAAGGCCCTATCATCATACCTGGAGATTGTGAAAGCACAGATATCACATATAGAATGGGTAAACAGCTCCTTCGAAACCTGAAAACACAGCATCTATGGGATTACATTGTTTCCCTAGCTGTGTCATAAGTGAACTCCAGAACAAACAGAGCCTGCACCTGAACAGTCTGTTGAGACTCACCCCCTGTACAGGATATGAAACTGTTGAATGTGTTACAGCAATGTTTGACACACTCCACAAGTGTTGGTGCACAACAGAACATGGGAACTATTGTCTTATAAGCCTATTAAGCCTGATCTGCAAGGCCATGGAGTCCATCATGATGGAACTCATAAACAGAGCTATTGGGAGCCTACAAACACACAACCCTACCAATTTTGGTTTGGTCAAGGGAAGATCATGGTTCCCAAACCTGCTAGACTGTTTTCAAGGCAGTCACCCAGGACAAACATCAATGAAATGAGCTACACACATCCCACATATACCTTGAAAAGCCCTTTTCCAACATCCCAGACACATGTCGTATCCACAAAATCAACAACCTGTGCATAAATATGTATGTCATTTGATGGATTGCCAACTGGGGCACAGATAGATCACACAAGGTAAGAATTGTGGTCTCCTGTTCAAGCTGGTAACAACTGATGTCCCCCATGGCTCAGTCCTGGGACCCCTCCTGTCTGTTGTATACTTTTCAGAAATACAGTCAAACACATGAGAGCTATGTTTAGCAAAGTTTGCGGATGCCTGCAAAAAAGTTTTCATAATCGATGTTTGGGACAACAGAGACATCCTTAAAAAGGGTCTCAGTCAGACAGATGTGGTGTCAAAATTATGGCCTCGAGCTACAGTTATACAAATACCACATAGGTGCCAACACCCTAAATATGGAGGTGATAATAAGAGATCTATGGACACATGTGGATAGTCATCCCTACTTCCAGAAACACATTCACAAAGTGGTCAGAAAATCATGCTATGTGTTCCCACAAACTGCCAAGGTCTTTGCATGTAGGTCAAAGGAGGTTATCTCTACTTCTCGGTCATCAGACCCATCATTGTACCACAACGCACTTGCAATGAATCTGACTAGGCACCTTCAGCAGCTGGAAAGACCACTGAAGTACCTCAATAAGAGGATTACTGGCCTCAAACAGTTGCCCCATGCAACAAGACTGAATTTAACTCAATCTGTACTCTGATGCATACTTTCTACTCAGGAGATCTCTGCCCAACAGACAGGTCCATGTCATGGCAACACTCAGATCTGCTCTGAGTTACAGCTCAATGGCACTAAATATACAGACCCAACTGATATTGCCAACATCCTGGCAGATAGGATCAGTGCTAACCTTACTCCCCCTCTCACCCATGAAAGAGCACATCTCTATAATGGAAGACTGCAAAATTGCTGTCACTATGGCTGCACAGGTAAAAAACACTCTCCAAAGCCAGTATCACAGCATCCATGGGACCAGATAACTTCCCAGGCTGTATTCTACACAAACTACAGAATGAACAGGCACCACACCGACATACCATGCTCAGTCATAGCCTCACCTCAGGCTTTGTGCCTGCTGAATGGTGCACAGCAACAGTTATCCCACTACACAAGGGTCAAAAAACAGTAGGCAGCTGTACCAAAACGCTAGCTGCCACCTCTCACAGATAAATCCAGCTGAAGAATTAGAGTCTGTTCGTAAAATCAAAAAAATATTTAATAAACAAAAGTTGAGCGCTTTCACTCGCTGAAGCGAGCTTCCTCAGAACAAAGAATTGGTAGTGACAATCAATTAAATAATTAAAAATGGCGCCAAAACCAGCTCATTCAACAATTAAATAAAATACCTTATGACACAATTATAAGTCATAAAACGTTTTTGACAAGTTATAATAAAAAATATGCATTATAGCATCTCTAATAAAATATAAACACATGTATGAAAAGAAAACAGTGAATAGTAGAACTGTTTAATCTAAAAGGAGAAGCGGGTTAATTGACAGAAAATCATTAATTCCTGGGGGTGTAGTGGCGTTGGTATATACTTGCCACCATAGTTCTCTGAAGGCCAGATAGTTTTTATAATTCCCTCCCCTAGGATTATTCCTGACTAGCTCCAAAATTCCAAACTTAAAAGTGTGATCAGTTCCATATTCCAAAATATGCCTGTAAAGGGCATTCTTGGTATCCTTCCTTCTGATACAATACAAATGAGAGTATATTCTCTGCCTAAGTTGCCTCTCAGTTTTCCCAATATAATAGGACTGACAGAAGGAACAAAGGGCAATATAAACTAACATAGTTGATTTACAATTGCCCTTAGATAAATAAATTTTGGTGTGATTGATGTTATTCAAACTAACACTATTAAAATCACAAATGTATGAGCATTGATGGCAAGTACCACATTTGGTGGTGTTAGACCCCTTGCTGAAATTAAGTGGGTTCTGTTTTTCCAAAATGTGTTTAATATTTTTGCCCATCTTAAAAACAAACTTGGGTTTAGAACCAATAATGTCAGTAGTATCTTGTGTTGATGTTAAAATATGCCAATTTCTAACCACTATATTTTTAAGCTCTTGACTATAGGGGCCATATTCAACTATGAGAGTACTACGAAAACAATTAGTGCTATCAGTGTATAGATTTTTGTGTCTACCTACTGAAACAATATTTCTCCCTGTAAACCTGACATTATCTATGAAATTGGCGGTAGTGCAGTTTCTCGCACCCAACAAAGGGGAATATTTTAACCCCCATTGACTAATCACATAAGAGGCAATGTCTTCTAACATAGCTATATCATAACCTCTTTCAATAAAAAGACCTGTGATGAACTTCAACTCATTTACCATGTCTTGATGTTTAGAGGTCATCCTGATGGCCCTAATACATTGCCCTTTGAAAATATTTCTTTTCAAATTGATAGGATGGTAACTGTTATAATCTAAATAAGAGTTCGTAAAGGTGGCTTTCCTGTATACCATAAATTTAAAACCATCAGGATCAACAGTAATAAAGGTGTCTAGATAGGGGACCCCTGTTGTACTATAGATGGAAGTAAATTTCAAAAAACTACTACTTGTATTAAGGTAGTTAATGAAGCAGTCAAAAGTATGACTGTTGCCCTTCCATAAGATGTAGATGTTATCCAGGTAACGGAAGTAATATGCAATATTGTCAAAGTATTGACTGTTGAACACCTGATTCTCCTCCCAATCAAGCATAACCAGATTGGCGAAAATGGGGGCGCATGCCACCCACATCGCTACGCCTCTGGTTTGCCTGAATATTTCACCCTCATAAAATATAAAATTGTTTTCTAACACGATACTCATAAGTTCAACTAAAACAGAAATTTTGTCCGAGCTGAACTTAGTGTGTTTTCTCAGGCTTCTAGAAAAAGCTTCTAGCCCTTCCTCAATAGGTATGCTACTAAACAAATCAGTAACATCAATAGAGCTAAAAATCAAATTTCTATTGTCTATATTAACAGGAAAATTACTCAGAAATTCCCAAGAGTCCTTGACCAGATGGTTAAATTGGTCATAAATGAATTTCAAAGTAGTGTCTATGAATACTCCAATAGGAAAGGTCTTGGATTTGCTGCCTGAGATTATTGGGCGAAATGGGGGATTCAGGTGATCCTTATGCACTTTAGGAATGCCAACTATAGTGGCTAAGGTGGGAAATTCAACTTTCATAAATTCAAAATGCTCTTCAGAGATTCTCTGTTCCAACATATAATCTTCTAAATACATATCAATTCTTCTATGGGCAATGTTCACTTCATTTAAAGAAGCTACAACATAATTACCAGAGGCATGAAGTATGTTGTGTATAATGGCACTGTACATCATGGCATCAAAGATGACAATGCCACCACCTTTATCAGGCTTCATAATTCTGTTGGTACGATCAGTAATAAAATCATTAAGAATTGAACTTTCTTCATTAGTTAAATTGGTGAATACTTTTTTACTCTTGTTGTTGCAAATTTTCCTATTAAGAGTATAAATCTCCTTAACAACCTTTTTGTCAAAGGCAGAAATGCAAGGGTTATTATTCGGAATGAAAGTGCTTTTTTTCCTCAAACTTGTACCACTTGCCTCTTTAGAACTAACTTTGTTGTTGAACATAATAGCTAGGTTGAGTTTCCTAGTAAACTTTTTAAATTCTAATATAGTGTCAACCACACGAAATGCAGGTGTGGGTATAAATTTCAAACCTTTAGAAAAAAGACTGAAATGAGCAATTTCCAACCTGACATTACTGTAATTAAAAATTTTAAAGTTCTTATACTCACTTAATACATCATCAATTACTACTATGCCATGTTGGTTGGAATTGGTCTGTGTATCACCTAATTCAACTGAATAAGAAGAACTGTTTAATACTTCTTTCTCCATTTCCCCCTTTTCTCCAATTCCCTTGAGTCTTTTTTGTGGGTGATGGAAAAAAATTTTGCTCAAAATTATCTGTCTTTTGGTAACAGTCAGTATGTCTACCCTGGGAAACATTCTCTGTAACCACTTTATTACTACACCATTTATAGCAAGTGTGTCTACTATACTGATCTTTATCTCTCTGAATTTTTTTTGTATTTGCATTCAAAAGCCTTTTTGGCCCTATCTTCTGCAAGTGTAAACTGTTTAAAATATAGTTTCTCCCATTGTGCAAATGCCAAATCCTGAATAATAATATTATTCAAATTCTCTACCTCAGTAATACATTTACAAAGTTTCATATCATTGTGCTTTATTAAAAGTTTCATATATTCCACCCCAAAGGAATCAAATAAAGCATTAAACTCAGTTTCAACGTCAACATTAATATCAATGCCCAAAGGCATTTTGAAAAACCTCAGTCCCATCGGGACAATATTGACAGTAATGCAATGATTTAAATAAGCATTGTCAAGTTTTAAAGCGTTGATGTTATTCAACTTTTTACCAGAAAGGTAAATATAATGCCTTATAGTACCTTTGGAGGCACGACTAAAACTTAAAGTCTTGCCCACAGGTGTATTATCAAATTTACAGTCATATTCAAAAAAGTCACTATGCTGCACAGGTAAAAAACAGTCTCCAAAGCCAGTATCACAGCATCCATGGGACCAGATAACTTCCCAGGCTGTATTCTACACAAACTACAGAATGAACAGGCACCACACCGACATACCATGCTCAGTCATAGCCTCACCTCAGGCTTTGTGCCTGCTGAATGGTGCACAGCAACAGTTATCCCACTACACAAGGGTGGAGACACCACAGACACCAGGAACTAGCACCCCATTAGCCTGATAAGCCTGCTGTGCAAGGCCATGGAATGTATCATCATACAACGTATAAAAAAAGACATTGGTAATCTCCAGACTCTGGACCACAACCATGTTGCGTTTGTAAAATGCAGATCATGTCTCTTAAACCTGATAGATGACATTGAAGCACTCACTAGAACCATAGACAAGGGTAAGGTGGTTCGCACAGCCTATGTAGATCTTGCCACGGCTTTGAACACCATCCCCAACTCTGGAATTATAGATAAACCCTATAAACTAGGCATAAATTGCTATGTCACCAGATGGGTTGGCTCACTGACAGAACACACACTGTGAAAGTAGCAGACTCCAAGTGTGACTTTCGACCAGTGACGAGTGCAGTACCACAGGGTTCAGTCCTGGGTCCTGTCCTCTTTTCTATCTACTTCCCTGAAGCAAACTTCAACATGGAAGTTCTGTGGCTAATGAAGTTTCCAGATGACTGCAAACTAGGAGCCATAATTGTACATACTAAAGATGTGGACATCCTACAAAAGGGCCTCACTGAGACAGATGCCTGGAGTCAAAGCCATGGCCTCAAGCTCAATGCCAGAAAGTGCATTGTCATCCCCTTTGGTAAAATCTCTTTAGCCATGAACTACAACATAGGTGGTATTATACTTAACACTGAAAGTGTGTTAAGACACCTTGGGTCACAGGTGGACAGTGGACACACCTGTGATAATCACATCCACACAGTAGTCAGAAAATCCTTCTACATGGCGCACCTCCTCACAAAAGGTGTGTCATGCAGAATAGAAGAGGACATTGTTCCCCTCTACTCATCACTCACTAGATCCATAATAGAGTACAATGCCCCTTTTGCTATGTACCTCACAAGAAATCTACAACAACTGGAAAGCCTGCAGAAATACCTCACAAAGAGCATTAGTGGCCTGAAATACATGCCATACACAGACCGTCTCAAAATGCTCCAGCTTTACTCTCGCACATATCGCCTACTCAGAGGTGATCTCTGCCTAACATACAAAGCTATGTCAAACACAGAGCTGTTGGACATGCTCCACGTAAAACACTCACAATCCCTCTGATCTTTGGCCACAAAACCCAGAGTGAAATACAAAAGGAAGGGGTGCATCCATTTACCTTATGGATACCCACACCTTCAGGTTAGTGGCACAGCATGAGGCTATGGAGACCATGCAAGTGCAACTAACATTGGGCCTTTGCTACAGATCACCTACCTTGTCTCAGGAACCTCACTCAGTATTCCTGAGAACAGAAGAAAATATAAAGGTCATATCAAACCCCATTATATGAGGAGATTACAACTACCCAAACATTGAGTGGGAGAATTACTTGTGTACAACATCCTTTGGCCAATGTTTCCTAGAGTTTAAAAACTCAAACGCCCTGGAACAGCTGGTCACCATGCCCACTAGAGGTGACAACATACTGGACCTGATCATCACCAACATGGGGTACCAGTGTTCCACAACAGAGATAAACCCCTCGCTGGTAATATCAGATCATAAAGTAATCACACTGCACATCCACATCCCCCCCCCCCCCCCAGTCAAGGAAACCACTGTGAAGACATTTTCAAAAGCAAACTGCACACTTTCCAAGACCAAAGTGGAAAGTTCCAAAGCCCCCTTGCTATAGGATAATGTTATACAATCTGCTGAATCATTTACAAGTGCATTCTATGAGCATCTACAGGGATGCATGGATCAAGACATCCCAAATAAAACCAAGATGCACTCCTCCAAAACTAAGAAACCAATCTGGTGGTCGTCGCCCTTAAATAAGCTATACAACAGAAGGAGGAAACAAACACATGATAGAGCCAACTTCACAAAAGAAAGGCATCACTGATCATTATTAGGAAGAAACAATGATCGCTCATAAAATAATCCAAGCCCAGGTTATAAAGACAAATTGCCAAGGAATGTAAGAATAACAACCACAAAGCCTTCATTAGCTATACCAAACATTTAGGTGGCAACTCTCAAGTATGCTGTCAGTGACTGCAAAATGGCAAAAACTACACTGAACCAACTTACATTGCCCACATCCTGGGGGACAAGTTCAGTGCAAACTCCCCCTCATCACCCCCAAAATGGCCTGTGTCCATCCCAGAAGAATGCAGAGCCCCAGACTTCATGGACATGCATGTAAAAACAGCCCTCTCCAAAGCTAAGAACACAGCATCAATGGGAATGGATGGTGTCCCAGGCTGCGTCTTACACCAACCCCAAAAGGAACTACACCCTCACCTACATTCTCTGTCCATACTCAACCTTACCACAGGCTATGTTCCCAAATAATAGCATACAGCAACAGTCATCCAGCTCCACAAAGGGGGTGCCACAACAGAACCTGGAAACCATTGCCCTATAGGCCTACTCAGTCTGGTCTGCAAAGCTATGGAGCAAATTATCATGGAACCCATAAACAGAGACATTGGGGACCTCCAGACACTGGACTCTACCCAACTTGGCTTTGTTAAAGGCAGATCCTGCCTCCTAAACCTAGTTGACTTATTTGAAACAGTTACCAAGGACATAGATGGAGGTGAAAGTAGTCCATACAGCCCACCTGGACCTCATTAAGGCCTTTTGACACCATTCCCCACTCTGGCATCATGGACAAGCTTACCTGCTTGAATATTAACAGCTATGTCACAGGATGGGTGGCCAACTGGCTCACAGATCAAACACACATGTTCAGAGTTGTGGGTGCCATGTCTGACTCTAAACCAGTCACAAATGCAATCCCACAGGTCTTGGTCCTGGGACCCCACCTGTTCAGTATATACTGTTCAAAGGCACAGGCAAGCACAGGAGGAGTATGGCTGAACAAGTTTGCAGATGACTGCTAACTGTGGTCCATAATCGACTCTACGGCTGACACAGACATCCTCCAGAAGGGTCTTACAGAGACAGCTACCTGGTGTCAAAACAATGCCTTCAAGCAGAATGCCAAAGCATGATTAGTCATCCCCTTTGGATAAAACTAAGTGCACATAAATTACCACATAGGTGGTAATCTAGTATGTACGGAGAATGTAATTATGGCCCTGGGGACCCAGGTAGATAGGAAACTCTGCTTTGATGATCACATTGCCAATGTGTTTAGAAATTCCTTCTATGTAGCCCACCTAATGTCACCTAATGTAATCCACTTTGTCTAGTCTGATGATGTCACCATCCTACAAATATACCTGTGGAAAAGTAAGCTCCCAGTAATGGGTGTAGCATGTTGCATAAATGCATATAACTCTAGTATCATAAAATAGTTAGGTAGGGGTTTAAATCCTGCACTTGACAACTGTATGCGAGTGTGTGCATGTATTTCCTTGAAGAGGAGCAACCTTTTTGGAGAATACACCTTAAAAGTGGTATACTTATCTTTGTCAAGTCTGATGATGTCACCATCCTACAAATATACCTGTGGAAAAAAAGCTCCTAGTAATGTGTATAGCATGTCGTGTTAATGTGTACTTCTCCAGTATCATTAAGTTGGGGTTTGAATCCTGCACTTAACAGCTGCATGAGAGTGTGTGTGGATATCTCTTTAGAAAGGAGTAACCTTTTTGGAGATCACAACACCTTAAAAGTGGTATACTTATCTTTGTCAAGTCTGATGATGTCACCATCCTACAAATATACCTGTGGAAAAAAAAAACACGCAGTAATGTGTATAATGCTTCGTGTTAATTCGCACTCTTCTCGTGTCATAAAGTAGTTAGGTAGGGGTTTGAATCCTGCCTTTGCCAACTGTATGAGAGTTTGTGTCTCTCTCCTTGGAGAGGAGCAACCTTTTTGAAGACTACTGAAACACCTTAAAAGTGGTATACTCATCTTTGTCAAGTCTGATGATGTCACCATCCTGCAGGTATACCTGTGGAAAAAAGAACTCCCAGTAATGAGTATAGTGTGTCGTATTAATGCGCACTCTTCTAATATCATAAAGTAGTTTGGTAGGGGTGTGAATCCTGCACTTGACAACTGTATGAGTGTGTGTGTGTATCTCCTTGGAGAGGCGCAACATTTTTTGAGACTACTAAACCACCTTAAAAGTGGTATACTTATCTTTGTCAAGCCTGATGATGTCACCATCCTACAAATATACCTGTGGAAACAAGCACTCCCAGTAATGTGTATAGAGTGTTGTGTTAATGTGTATTCCTCTAATATCATTAACTAAGGGTTTGAATCCTGCACTTGCCAATTGAATGTGTGCGTCTCCTTGGAGAAGAGTGACCTTTTTGAAAACTACTGAAACACCTTAAAAGTGGTATACTCATCTTTGTCAAGTCTGATGATGTCACCATCCTACAAATATACCCGTTGAAAAAAGAGCTTCCAGTAATGTGGATAGCATGTCATGTCAATATGTACTGCTCTAGTATCATAAAGTAATTAGGTAAGGGTTTGAATCCTGCACTTGGTGAGTGTGTGCACTCTGTGTGTATGACACAGTTGGTCAATGTGTTGTGGGTTTTGCTTTTACTACTCTATGACATATCACAATGACAACAGTATGTGCATTGCACATGTCAGGTAGCTGTGTGGTAAATACATATATGAACATGTCACCTCAATTATTTCATAGGTGGGAACCCTGTTTTCTCCATGAACACATCTGTTATATTTGCCAGAGTGTGCTGCCGCTTTCCAGACCTTAGGTCACATCTGTATGCTTGTGACAAGCCCAGCCACTGCAGTGATCCCTGGCCTAGGTCATCCGTGTCACACACACTTATTACGGTTTCTATTGAATAGTGAGGGTTTATGCCTGAGGTATATTTCAGACCTGTTCAAACACAGCAAAGTCTGTCAATGATGGCAATTCATTATAGGTGTACAACAACCTTTGTGGATATGCATGCAGACCCCTTATCGCTTATGTGATCCACCGAGGGATTTCAAAATACCTTTGGAAATGTGATTACCAAAGGAGAGATGACATAACACTTGGCTGTATGTACACATTGGTACCTGTTCAACATGTTGGGGGCTACTATCAATGTGGTATTGTGGGGATACTATGTTTTGTAAAGGTGGATGACTGTGCTTTAGTTGGCTTATAGTTTTACAGCATGGGTTTGACAACAGGTATCTGTCTGCATGATACCCTTGTGGAGGATGTGTGTGTCATCTGGAGAATGCATTATAGGCCACAGTATGCATTTACAGATGTGGACAGACATATCCCTATTGTGTTTGCTTGTACCTAAGAGAGCTATATGCCAAACAGGAGTGGTCCCAGGAATGGGTGCAGGTGAATACCACTGGTTACTGGCATAGTATAGTACCTGAAGGATCCAAATGTTACTGTGTGTCCTACATCTGTGTGTCACTTTTCAAGACATAATCTACCGATTGTTTATGGTCAGGCTGTTGAGGTTATGTATACTACCAGAATGCAAACCAATGACAGATAGTAACAATATCACCCACAGCACAGTGTCAAACCATGTCATGCACACGTGTACCCAAGTTCCAAAATGTGTGTAGTACAATGCATACTGGCCACAAATAGAAACTATGGAGTGTTAACACTGCGTAATACAGGGCATGTCACCCTGCCCATGTGTCCACTATGCACATACACGCAGACAGTGCACCTCCATCATGTTCACAAATGTACACCTGCAAATCTGTGCTGCACACATCCCACATGTACTGTCCACTCTCTAACACATGCTGCCAATACTACACACATCAGCCAAGTGGCATGTGGGCGGACAATACACTATTGGAATTAGCACTGGTTTAAACAATATTACATTGGCAATCATAGCTTTAATGCATCATGCTTGCTCAGCTACACCTTCAAGGATATCATTACACTTTACTGCTGACAACATGCTACACATCCAACCATTGCTATACTTTATTAAAGTCACCCTGTGCATCAGCACCATGTTAGCTTGTTCCTGCATCAATGTTGCAGATGACAGGAGGTGGCACAGGTTTCATCATATGCACAGGGTATGTTGTTGGTTTGCCAGAGGCCTACATTGAGCCACAAAATCGACATGTATGTGTGTGTGTGTGTGTGTGTGTGTGTGTGTGTGTGTGTGTGTGTGTGTGTGTGTGTGTGTGTGTGTGTGTGTGTGTGTGTGAGGGCCAAGAGTACTGGTATGGGCCAATGTTGATGTAATGTGTGCAGGTATGTGTTAGCCCTAGGTGTCTGGTTTATATGTGTGTGTGTGTGTATGCCTACATGCACACAGATCCACCATGTGGCTGCCATATACAGGGATTTGTGGGACAACCACAGACTGTACCTGCCAGGCTTTACAGATCACCATCTCTGGCCATGGATACTGTACCTGTGTCTGGCAGGGGTGCTGCTGACAGTATCAGGTACTAAGCCAGACTGAGTACTATCCTCAGAGGTAGACATATGTACACTGGACCCAGGTCCCTGCTGGGACTGGCCAGAGCCACGTGCACTTGGTCTTCTAGGATGGTCTATGGACAGCCTACCCCCAACATTACTGGGGCTGGTACTGGCACTACGGGAGTGGCTGTGACTTGACGGACATCCGCGGTGACTGCCAGCTACTGATGCTGCTGGCATACATCCACGTCGATGCCTCAACCGTCCCGCACTGTCCTAACATATGGACATGACAAACGGAGGACATCTAATGTCTCACCCCAACATCTATCAGTGACCTCAGTGTAATTACGGATGGCACCTGCTAGGTCATGGATACTGTCATTTACAGTGGTGTTATGTGCCCTCTGTGCCCTTAGTCCCTGTCTGATGTACCATTCCATATGTGCCTGTGCCTCCATGACAGCCTGGAACATGCGTGAGGTTGTAAGACCTGTGACACATCTGTCAGGGGCATGATGACCAGCAGTGCTTCGACGAGAACCCCTGGACATCTGCCTATGTGGTACCATTCCAGACATCTGGGTATGGCTGCTGTGTCGGGATGCATGTGCCATAGATACCACACTGTCCTGGCCAATGCTGACTGTACACTGTCCCTCAGCTAAGGGCATTGATGATGGATGCATTGGCAGTATGACTGTGTGCATGGATAGGGTGGACACTTGTGTACTGTCAATTGGTGGCCCAACAACAGACCGTGGCAAACATGCCTGTGTCTCAATGCACCTATCCTCATTATCACTATTTTTATCAGTGACAACAGGTTCCCTGCTGCAGTGAACCAGCCCAACCTCAGCACCTGTGAGAGGAAGACAGGAAACACACTTTACAACTTGTACATGATATCTGAACACATGCACACAAGCACACATGCACACATGCACACATGCACACATGAACACATGCACACGTGAACACATGCACACGTGAACACATGCACATATGCACACAAATTCACTCCTCACTAAAGCAGACACACACATACGCACACACACACACACACACACACACACACACACACACACCACCAGCAATCCAGAACATACTCAATAGCGGTTGATGGTGGGATACAGTATCACAAGCCAGTCATATCACATGTGTCAGCATGCAGGACGTGTGTTGCTCTACAGCATGCAGTGCAAGTGTAGACAGTCCTTGCTAATAACAGTATACATGGTTTTGATGCATGTGTGTTGTTGTTCAGTGATTGACCTCACCCTGGAACACAATGTGTACATGGACACAACATTGCTGTGCAAGTATTAAAAGCTCTTCAATGTCCTGTGCACCATCATTCACAGGTATACATACCATGGCTGGATGTGTATCTGTGTGTCACATAGATATCCTTTTCTGATTAGAGCATCTGTGTCTTTAGCAGATAATTGTGGACACAGGTTAAGCCCATGCATGCTATGTATACACACAGGATGAGTGGTGCATGTATACCTGATGGAATACCATTGCTCAACATAGCCATTGTACAGTGGTTATGGTGAGTGTAGAACATATTGTGGACATGCCAGTGCCAGCCATGACATGGCATGCTACAACACAACTGCAACATTAAACATCACACATACCCAATGTGTGTCATGTGACCTATACACTCAATAGCATTACAAGACATATATGTGTCACTTTGTGCAAATGGTGATTGCTATGCATATTGTGTATAGGTGCATATGTTTGCACACACACAACATTGAGGTGTATAGCAATGAATGTTATGTGTAGTACTGTGGTTACTGTAACTGGATGGGGTGTAGTACCATGACCCATCTTCATGCAGAATCATGAGATCACTCAAGGCTACTAATGTGTGCCAGACCGGCACCTATCATGCTGTACCTGAATTGCAGTACCATGGCTACATTCACCATTTCACAGCCAGTTGTTACATGGGTTTGTAAGGTGCCCAATAGGGAGCATTGCCTAACATGAATGTGTTATGTAATCCAAATACAACTGCTATAAGACACACGATGAATGTAAACCACCAAAGAAAAGAAACCAGTGAATAACAGCTCTACTTTCCTCAATAAAATTTATTCCACAATACAAATTTCTCTAGCGCCTCGGCCAACAGCCTTTACAGAGTAAAAATTGATCTGTTAAAACAAACTCTTTTTATATCCAAATATAGCATTCAAATCATTCAATCAAACAATTAATTAATTAAAAGACATACACCCATTAAAGCTAAAAAACTAGATGAAACTTTGCCAGTTGCATTCTTTGTTCAATCCACAAGGAAACAATGTATTATATTTCATTATTAACACAGACTCTTTATGTCTCAACATATTTTTTTGTAATTCTGCATTACCATATTGCATTGGTATATGTTCCAACACTGTAACCTTCATGCTTTTTATATCTCCTTTATGTTTATCATTAAAATGTTCTGCTATAGGACTCATAATTTTATTGTTCTTGACATCTCTTACATGCTCTTTTATCCTATCTGCCAATGTTCTTTTAGTCTCACCTATATAATATTTTCTACATGAACAAAAAATAACATAAATTACTCCTCTGCTTAAACAGGAGTATGTACCTCTAGTGTCAAAACTTTTTCCTTTTATCTTATCTACTTTAGTAACAATATGCTGACAAATAGAACACTTTCCGCAGGGTAAAGTTCCCACTATGTTAATGTTAACCAATATATTATCTTTAGGTTTTTTTATATATGCTATGCACTAAAAAATCTTGAAGATTTCTTCCTCTTTTATAAGATACTATCAAATCCACATCTGTTAGTGACTCAATTTCTTCCTTTACTTGTCTCCAATACTGCTTTACCAGCCCATTCATTATATGGGAAAAAATTGTATATCTAGTAACAAAAAATATTTTTTCTTTGTCTTGTTCACCCTTCTTATCTATTATGTTCATATGTCTATTATAAAATTTGATATGTTTATTTGTTCTGTCATTACCATATATTTTATCAAAACTTTCTTGTACATCTTGCTGTTGATACCCCCTAGCAATAAATATAGAAGCTACTTTGCGTGCTTCTTCCTGTGCTTGTTTGCTATTACTACTAAGCCTTTTTATCCTAAGGAGCTCCCCATAAGGAATAGCTGCCAAGGTGTAACTAGGATGACAGCTATTACCAAACATTTTCCAATTTATTTGATTTAACTTTCTATGTATACTAGTCTGAATTTTCTGCTTTATTATCCCTTTCAGTGTTATATCTAAATAATTAACTTGACTTCCTATTTGAATGTTATCAAACTTGATACCAAAATTATTAACATTCAAATACTCTATAAATTCAGATGACAAACTTTGTCCACCTTCGCAAACAAAAATCAAATCATTAATAAATCGATAGTATTTCACTACATATTTTCTAAAAAATTCATGTCTATAAATATACATATTTTCAACTAAACCCATAAACACATTTGCATAAACTGGGGCGAAAGCCGCCCCCATTGCTGTTCCAATCTTCTGCTTATATAAAATGCCATTAAATTCAAATATATATGTGTTAAACAAAACTCTATCAATTCTAATATGTATTGTGTTTTGGGACTCTCAACTAAAAAATACAGTATAGCTTCAAGACCAAAATTGTTAGAAATGTTGGTGTATAAACTCACTACATCTACTGTTATAAAATACATTTCTCTAGTCCATACTATATCTTTTATTTTATTTAAAAAATCAAAAGAGTTCTTTATATATGAAGATAACTTCAACACTGCTTGCAATAAAATCTCATGTAATAGGCAACTAAGATTATATGTAAAAAAAAACATTTGCAGACACTATAGAGTGACCTGATGGTCATACCAAATTTTTATGAATCTTGGGGAGACAAAAAAACTTTGCCACCCTACTGTTTTTAATCAGAATTTTACGAGTTACATCACTATCTGTAAAATAATGTAATCTTATACCTTTCTTTAACAAAATTTGAAAAGCATTTTCCGCTTCTTTCAAATAAATCTCATCTATTCTACCATAAACATCATTATTGTTTAAATGTTCCACACACATTGTTAAATAATCCCCAGAATTCATTACCACTAGCTTGCCCCCTTTGTCTGAAGGTTTAAAAACTATATTTTCATTTCTACTCATATTTTGCAACTTTATCCATTGTTCTTTTGTTAAATTGTAGTCCTTATTAGTACCCTCAAAATCTCTCAGTTCTTTATCCAATATAATATTTAAAGCATTATTAAACCTCTGTATGTTAACGTTTCTACATGGAGACATAAACAAACTAATATTTTTCAATTTGCTTGTGTCTAACAAACTGTATGCATTAACTTCCTGCTCAGAATCACACGAAAAAAAAACTTTCATTACTATCCGAATCTGTTCCATCATTACATTCAGTTATAGCATTATAATCAGTATTAAAAAAATATCCCCTTAAATTCATTTTACGAACTAAATTACATATTTCAATTTTTATCTCATGCCTTCTAGGTATACATGTCAGTATGAATTTTAAACCTTTATCCAATACCGACTATTCTGTGGCATCAAATACATAACTAGATAAACTGACAACATAATCTGGTACCATAGTACCTATTACTGTATTTTTATGTCCATCTACCTTTTTATATCGTCCTTCGCCCGAGTCTCTTTGGCGTTCATAACCTTGCCAGCCTCACTTCCTGGTAGTAGTGTGCTGTCCATTTAAACCCCTATAGGTTCTCCAAAATGATTCTGGGTTGGCAGCCCCTTGTAAATTCGGAAAATCTTCATTCTCCCTTTCCTCTTCATCTACCGACGATGCACCACTCTCACCGGAAAGGAAGCTTCTGTTTTTATGCTGGTCGGTAGTTGTATTACCTTTTTGAAAGGTCACGCTCTTTCTCCTTGTCTGCTGATTGGTAGAAAAAAGGAAAGCCCTTTTATGTTCATAGTCGCGAATATCCCTCTGCAACTTATACTTCTTTCGAGCCAAAAGGTCTTTTTCATAACGAGCCAACCTCATATTAATGTTCAGTAGGAAAGTCTCTAATACTGAACTAGATGTAACATTGGCAATCTTCTCACATACTTGCTTGGTCTCACTAATAAGTTTCTCTCTTTTAATATTGTCTCTTTCAATTAGAATGGTAACCCATTCCAAACTGCAGCGATGTGCCGCTGCTATCCATCGTTCTTGAAATTTAACTTCAGTCTGTTCAGATAATTCAAAAGGGGAGGAAGGGTTTTTTATAGACCTAAGACCTCTCGGTGTTATCTCCAATTCTGAATATCTCTGTAAACTGCCAATATTATAAAATACTGAAGTCTCTTTAAAAATCAATTTTTTTCCAGCCTAGAGCATAACTCTTGTGCTGCTAGAACATCAGACACTTCCGATATTTTACCCACCATACCAAATGGATTTGTTTTAGTCCTTTGACGGGAATCTTCCCATTTTTTCATTATTCCTATTGCTGCAACACCTTGAGCATCTGGTACACTATTCTTAGTGCCATATACATGGTTTTCATTATTATTACTAGTTGTAGGCACATTACTACAAATCACTGTATCACCATTTCTGTTATTGAATTCCGTGCCTGTTTCACGAAAAATACGGGGAAAGGAGCACAGAGATTCACTGGTCATAATCCAAATACAACTGCTATAAGACACACGATGAATTTAAACCACCAAAGAAAAGAAACCAGTGAATAACAGCTCTACTTTCCTCAATAAAATTTATTCCACAATACAAATTTCTCTAGTGCCTCGGCCACAGCCTTTACAGAGTAAAAATTCATCTTTTACAGAGTAAAAATTCTTTTCTTTGGTGGTTTACATTCATGAATGTGTTATGTGTTGAAGAGTGTCGCACCGCCCCAAGATAGGCCTCTACCCCTCAGGTATATTATGTGTGCTGTGTGGATGACATTTGGGATACTGGAGTGTGACCTTACAGCGGGTGTCTGAATATGCCATGTGTAGCATATTAACGTGTACTGTGTATGACAAAGTTGTGTATGTTGTGTGCGTGTGTATCAACTCTGCCTATCCAATGTCCACTACAGTGTAGCCACAATTGTTTGGGATGCTCAGTGTATTGCATGTGTTTGAGGCAGCAGTTCACATTACTGAGATGTGCATAGTCTCACAGCAAACATGCACAGCATGCATTATGCGTAGGTGTGTTACATGTGTACATGGCCTACACCTCACCTATGACATGCACATTTTATTTGCATTATTAAATGTAGAACACACTCACCAGCATGGGTCTGCTGCCTTGCTGCCACACCAGAGGGACCTACAAGGATATGAGACAGTTTGTCAGTGGCAAGAACTGTGGCATTGCTACTGTGGGTTTGCAATCTTACAGTAGTACAACGGTTGACAGTCACAGGCCTACAGATTATGTTCCAAATTATCAGTATTGCACAACACCAGGCTCCACATCTTCTAACTACACAATACACATCTCACATATGCATGATCTACCAATAGAGGTAACAGTAGTCTACAGATATGCCATGTTACCTGCACCC
Organism: Protopterus annectens; assembly: GCF_019279795.1. NCBI lineage: Eukaryota > Metazoa > Chordata > Ceratodontiformes > Protopteridae > Protopterus > Protopterus annectens. The sequence continues at coordinate 1,903,681,331 of NC_056729.1, forward strand.
TCCATGTGAACTTGCTGGGTGGCTCCGGCCTCCATGAGGGTACATGTGTGCTGTTGTTGTTGTTGGCCAGGAGCCACCAGGCTCAGGAGCAGCTCCTCCACTCTGGTGAGGGGGGGATGGATGTTAACCCCACCACCTGTGGCAACCTATTGTCTACGGACATCAGACGCATGCTGCCGGACATGTCTAAGTAAATCACGTGATGGCATACCTGCTCATATATCCGGTTATGCATGTCTATGTTATTTACCCTACGGACAACATCTTGCCACAGTGCAGTCCACTCATGCTGGTCCTGGCTGGTTCTTGAGAAAAGCAGGGTTTAGTGCTGAACCAGACTGGTTGTTATTCCTTCATCCTCAGCTGGAGTATAGGTTGGGTTGCGATGGTGGGCCATGACCCTGGAAGACAATGAAACAATATGTGTGAGCAAGTCATGTGGCACACTTAACATTCTAAAGTACAGATATCACTGAACTGCCATATATAGAAACCTAGTGGCTGTCAGAGGATACACACTTTCAATACCACATATCAGTGCTCAACCCACAACTGCCTGACAGTGCCTGGCACACAATATATATTAAACCATGTTCTGCACAGCAACAAAGAGAAACCAGTATGTAAGACTATACAACAGTACATGGCATACTGTATGCAACACAATGCACCACCTAGCCACAGGAGATATATATCAAGCTAATGCATAAAGAAATATGTCATCCATTGCAATGATTGTAAAGTCCAGTTACAGTATTACCAGTATACCACACTAGTTGTTGATGGCAAACCCCTGCCTAACATATGTGCACATTCATGAATATAGGTGGCATACTGCTGTACTAGACTATGCATGTTGCTAGATACGCACTTATATCTTGTAACACACGTATGACCAAAGGCATGTTACAGGCATACCCACACACACATCAGACATACATACAAGACACAAATGTATGGCAACCCAGATGAGCTTTACCTGTGTACCATACAGTACTGTGTGTCAGTACTTACAAAACCTTATGCCTAAGGTATGTAATCTGTGAGGACTACAGGGAACACACAAAACAGTGATTCCAAGCAATGTGGACATACACCATAATGTGCTGTTTAGGCCTACAGCTTCAGGTAGTACTACAGTTCATACGGGATTTGGATTCACCAGCAGTACCAATCAATAAGCATACATGTACTGCTTTAGCCTACAATGGCACACTCCAGTCAACACCAAGGGACTATGTCAGACTGTATGCCATACTGCTTTTTCCTGCCTAGCAATAGCATACACATCTTTTGCTGGGATCAGAACTAGGACACAAAATACCATGACAGAAATAGTTTTCCACTAAGCTATCACACATATACACAACTGTGACACATTCACCATCACACTCAGTCAACCTCACATAGCAATTATTGCAATAAGTACATGTGGGTGTGTATCGGTTCATAAGTAGGTAATAGGCTATTGGCCCTAAGGCCTATAGAAGCCTAGCCATACGGTACTATGGCCTTTGACACCCATGTAATTTAATTTCAGATGCCCCTATCAAGCAAAGCCACAGAGGTGATTCCCGGGGTGTATTTCCTATCTCCCATCCAATCATCAGGATTATTCATGACGACTGCTAATGAGGAGCTTTGTTTGCTATTGATAGGTAGTTTGTTCCAGAGTATGGCATGTCTCTGAGATAGGAATCTATCCCTCCAGCATGTTCTGTTTATTGAGGTGACAAGGTTTAGGTCCCTAGAGCTTGTAGCTCGTAGGGATTGTGATCTGTTTACGTGCAACATGCCCAACAGCTCTGAGTTTGACATAGCTTTGTATGTTAGGCAAAGGTCACCTCTGGGTAGGCAGTATGCGACACAGTCTAGCTGTGGTTTTGTGAGATGGTTTGCCTAGGGCACCTGTTTGAGGCCAGTAATACTCTTTGTGAGGTATGTCTATGGCCTTTCCAGTTGCTGTAGATGTTTTGTGAGATACATACCAAAAGGGGCATTGTACTCTATAATGGGTTTTATGAATGATGAGTAGAGGGGAACACTGACCTCCATTTCCCTGGATGACACACCTTTTGTGATGAGGTGTGCCACATAAACAGATTACATGACTAGTGTGGCACTGTGATTATTAAAGGGGAGACTACTATCCACCTGTGTCCCATGGATTCTTATCACACTTTTGGTGTTAAGTAGACTATCACTATGTGGTAGTTCATGGGTACAGAGTTTTTGCCAAAAGGGATGCCAATGCATTTTCGACATTGAGCTTGAGGCCATGGCTTTGTCACCAGGCATCTGTCGCAGTAAATATGACCCTGTCTCTCTCTTTCTCTCTCTCTCTCTCTCTCTCTATATATATATATATATATATATATATATATATATATATATACACATACGTATAAACATCCATTGGTGTACATATAGATATACATATAGGCACTTATACAGTCCACCTTTTATGGTGAGAATATCAATTATGCAAAGGTTGTGAGGTATACAGTTATGTAATAATATTGCACAGTCTTGTGCAAAATGCATTGAAGGTGTTCTCAGCCCATGTAGCTTTAGCAGGCCTCACTGGCGGCAACACTGCAAACCTAACAAATCACACCCACAGTGTTTAACCAACACATGTCATATACCAGCACTGTATGCTGTCTTGTTTGCCACACACTAGAACCTACTTACAAATATGCACATAACAACCTTCACCAACATATATATGTCCACCCTTCACAAACAGTTGCAGTATGTCCCTTGCTCTATGCACATGTACAGATGCTAATATATCTGACAAAGATATATCTCTCCATATGTGTGTGCCATGCATACACAAGGTCCACACTGTTGTAAGTTCCTGGACCTCACGGCTGTCCTGTTGGGCCTTGCTGCAACATGAACAGGTATCACATGTGAGCACACAGTATTATTAGAGGGTGTATATATAGCTGCAAATGCTAGATTGGCATACTAGCCTGGTACAGCAGTTGCCAGTGCTAAGGTACACATTAATATGACTATCATGCATGTGTTACTCTGTCACATCAATGTTCATATAGCTGTATGCGCTACTCCCCCAAACAGCCATTATCCACACTACTGTACAGAACACAGATAGCATGGATCAGATGTTAGACATTTAATGCTGAGCTACATATGTCACAGTTATGTCCCACTGCACACAGCTACGCACTGATTTGTCAATGGCAGTAGTTATGCAGGGCATCTGTGCATAGATACGTACTGCTGCCACATATGAATGTTTCAAAGTATGTAGAGTACTCTTCAAAAACATCTACTACATGCCAGTAAATACATATCTATTACATACCTTTCCTTTGTATGCGTTGGTAGTATTAAGTTCCGTTTTTTTTTTCTGTTGATGTTGATGTGGGTGTGTCTGTCTCTCTCTCTCTCTCTCTCTCTGTCTCTGTCTCTGTCTCGCTCTCTCTCTCTCTGTTGCTGCAATGGAATGATTGCATGTGTGGACAGCAAGTACAGCCTGCTTTTATAGGTATCAGCACATGTGCATGTGATGGCCTCTGCACCAATTGGTGGCCACCATTTGGTAATTGCATGCAGCCTGCTGTGTGCTACTTGCAGTACTCACTGTCATAGCAACCCAATGCTATAAATTGCTAAGTCAGGTAGGCATAGCCCTTTCAGCTTTCCAAAGTGGGGCCCATGCTTGTTTGCTGTAGATACCATTGTTTAAGTCAGAAGGTTGGTATAGTTCTTATATCTGAAGCTAGGGGTGTAGCTAGTGATTTAAATGTTGTACTCAGACCGGAATGTTGCCACTGCTGGTACACAGTTGTCAGTATAGAATTCTACTCACCCCTACAAATGCTAACACAAGATACATGGGAGCATGTAGTTTCTTTTCTACTTATACAATTAACTGCCATACATAAGTAGTTATTGAGATATATTCATTTGGCACATGAACTGTTTGTGAAATGCTATACTGTGAATATTAATGTACTCACTTCTGCACAGTTTGTGCTTTTTTATTGTTGACATTAGCACAGGATGCTCAAGAAAACTGGACAATTCCAGTACTGAGTATGCCTACCTACATCCTTGGAAGACCCTGAACACACAGGTATATTGTACATTTTGGTGGGGATGCAGACATACAGAGAACATTATGTATTATTGTGTGAATGTTATCTTGCTGGACTTAAAGGATTGCTGTGTACATGTTAGTTTAGCAAGGCAAGTAGTCTGTCTGCATAGCTCCCAACTGTGGACCTATCCAGATGGTAGCCAGACATTAGGCTGTTATTCTCTTTCTGTGCAATGCACAGGTCTTTTCATCACTGGTGCAATGGCATTGTTACAGTCGTTTGCTGCCAGTACATGGCTACATCCTTTGGTATTTCAGTGTTGTACTCCTACATAAGGGTATGGTTGTGGAACTCCTTCCAAAACTATTTGCACAGTGTGTAACAGCAGAAAAGCTGATATGCCTGTGTGTTTCTGCCTCGGCCAGGCCTCTAAAAGACTCAGGTACGTATTTGAACAGAGTGAGGTAAAGGTAGGTAAAAGTGAAGTACACCTTCAAAATATTAGAGACAGTAAGTGGAGACTTCAAGAGACCCACTGCATATGGATTACTACACCTTTTCTGAAGTACAAGCAGTGTCTAACTCCTACATATTGTCATTATTCATTAGGTGTAATACCCCACCTTTCTGCCTAATGTCAGTACTTTTCAGGGGATTCAGAGGGAAACAGCTAACATATGTTTCAAAATCAGGGACATCACTGAAATATAGTCACAGTTGGGATGTATGTCCTCTGCTCTAATCAGATATGCCACTGTTTGTCGTGCTATGATACTGTGCGGGGGTTATAAAGTGCTGTTGTAACATTATTTCCTGCTAAAATTGCTGGTTCTCTTATCACAGTCATGTAATGCAATTCCACAACAACTGCTGGTAAAGTTCTACAGAACAGGTTTTGTGTTATGGCAATCCTATTTTTCCTTTACATTCACTCATTCTGATGCATGATATATCTATTTCAGCAGCAACCTGCTGCATATCTACTGTGGTTTAGTGGTACTTCATGCAGTTTAGTGTGTCCAAGGTCTGGGGTTGGAGACTGACAGTGGTGTTTTATTTTGCTGCTGAGCAGAACAAGGGCCCTCACATGCAGAGATTTAAGGCACTTTTAAGCAGTTGTAAGCTGGTTTGCGTGGGTTTGCACGAAGCTTAGCAATGCTTAGCTAAGCGCACACAAGCGCACACTCACGCAAACCCGCTAACTACTGCTTAAAAGTGCTTATTCCCGCTAACCCCTACACTCATTTCTTTGAAAGAAAAGAAAATGGGGAGATAGGAAAGTGGTGAAAAAGGGGCACAAAGAGGGAAAGACAGTAGGGAAAGCAGCTTGGCATGTACAGGACAGGTGTAGGGAGGGACCATAGCTGCCCATTTCTT
>NC_056729.1:1903687283-1903713180 GCF_019279795.1 Protopterus annectens
TACTAAACAACTTTTATAAAAAGTTTTAATATTACTCTTGTATCAATATTAAAAAAATATATATATATATTACTCTTGTATCTAACATGTTCATTTATAAGTAGTATTTTCTTTCTCCTCTGTCTATACACTTATAAGTTAATATTGTATGATAACAGCAATAAACGGTAGTCTAACCATGATCAGTGTATAGCAGGTCAAATGACAGTCCAAATAAGTCACTCACAAAATTTCCGAAGTAAAAACAAAGTATATTTAATCCATGGAACAACGATATAAGCGCTTTCGCGTAGGATCACCTACACTTCTTCAGATATAAAAACATATGAAAACTCTCCCTCTTTTAAATCAAACAAGGTGGGAAGAGTAAACTGATTAACAAAACAATCATTCAATTAGTCAAACAAATCAGCTATTCGAATTTTAAAGCCCTAACTACTGTTACTATCGCTGTATCAACAACATCCTGGATGTAAACACAACTTAATCATAACTTAAGGATAAAAATAAATACAAATGGTATTTCACAAAGCTTGTCCTTCATCATAGTTATATTAAAACATTTGCAATGATCACTGGATGCAAAAGAATTATTGATTCATGAATTCCATCGTAACCGACAACGGAATGCACATAAATAATCCATGCGAAAAACGTCAACTGTAAAGTTGTAGCATAAACATTTTAAGCCACGTATTTCTACCATTGTATAGAACTTACGTTCATGCTGACTTGAAACAAACCTTATACCAATGCTTAGTTATAATACAACCTATATATAAGAAAGAAATTGTCCCTTCTCTTATAAGGTTACAAGTTATGTTGTCATGAACGGGTGCCTAGATCCAGCATAAATAATCACTATTGACAGCCAGTAAAGTCAATATTGCTATAAACTACATAAATTCATCCAGCACATAATCGCAATAACTATTAATCTTAAATTGACTTACTGTGTCCTGACGTTGATTATTAAATAAACATCTAAGAAGATCTAAAGTGCTGAATTTCTTGCTGAGGCATATAAACCTAAATAAAATCTTGCAATCAATAGTCCTTTAAACAGGATTACATTATTACGTAAAATAGCGTGCATGTTACAAGTCGCTAGATTGATATGACTCGCCTAGCATGATAATGTCTTTCAAAAAACCTTATTAGTTTTGTATTGGGCATATGTCATTGCAAAAAATTCCTAAAACACGGCAATTTACGGCCAATAGTTTACCAAACAATTTCATGTTGTGAAGTAGGACACGTGAAAAAGTTTACTGATTTTGATGCAACGACCTGTCATATTAATTATATCTAAAGAACATATACCATATCATACGCAATAAATGTATATAAATAAATAACTAAGTTTCAAAAAATTAACATAAGTTTATCTAAATTAAGGACTCTTATTATATGTATATTCATGTAACTAAAATATAGAAAATATATCATACATGTCTATAAAATATTAAAGAGATTAGTTACTCTATATATCAACAAATATGTATACATAGGACGTTGATATAATAAATGGAACATATGACTGTCCTTATATATAACTAGAACCCCATATATATTATCACTAACAGAGGTAACTATAGGTTCATAGATACAGTTAATTAAAATACTGTATAGTAAAACCCCATGTTTATGTGGATCTATATATATTCAATGAAAACAATGATAACACCAATGGTGCTAATGATAATAGATATAATGGCAATAAAATTCTTACGTAACATCTAAAATATAAACATGACATTCAATATGAATATTTAAATATGAAATATGTACATAAACCAAACCATAATTAACATTTAATATATCAAACTAATATTTCTTATAAATAAAATATATGAATATATATCAACTATAGATGTAAGGGATCTGTATATATTCATATCATTCTTAAGTTTACAATGTTTGTATACATGTGATTGATAAAAGAGGTCCGAAGACCATTTAAAAAATCATTACATTATAAGCATTGTTGTATCGAAAAATATTTGTATATTACAACAACTTAATGGGCGTCTATATATTAATACAACTTTGTTAGATGTAACCATTTTCATATAACAGAGATAGTCATACAGACATGGCAGTTAACTATACTAAATGGTTTAAAAATTATTATATTTCAACAGCTACTTTCTCTTATGCAGTATAACGCTTAACATAATGAGGGATGGAAGGCACCTATAATCAAATACATTTATAATACAGGCTTAATAGAGATGAAATTGTTTAAGCCTGGGTATAAATGTGCCCCCATTCTCAGAATCCAATTTAATTCAGCCTTAGCTAACCTATTCACTGAATCTCCACCTCTGTGGTTCAAAGCCACAATCTCTAGTACTCGAAACTGAAAAAATGAGTGTGTTGGATACTCTATCAGGTGCTTAGCCAGGGCATTGTTGTCAATGCCCTTCCTGATATCATATAGGTGGTTATAAATTCTATCACTAAGTTTTCTTTTCGTGAGACCTATGTAAAAGGCTGTGCAACTTGAACAATGGGCAAGATATATAACATTTTTTGTATCACAGGTAGCATGGAGTCTGGGCAAGAACTTATAATTCATATATGGATGCGAATAATCCTGAATAGAGGCAATATAGTTGCATCTGTTACAGTTGTTACATGGATATGTTCCCAAATTCATATTTTTGGGATTAGTGTTAGAGACCCCAGGTATTGGATCTTTACATAAGATCATTTTTAAATTATTACAGTTTCTGTATAGAAACCGTGGTTGTTCACCTATGATCTCCCTAGTTGCAGTATCTAGAGCTAGAATGTTCCAGTTGCGTATGACTACCCCTTGGATCGATTTAACATCACTGGTGTATTTAATAATATACCTAAGTGAGTCAGATGGTTGTATCTTAAAGGATGTCCTATTCACACGGTGTTGAATATTAGGTGTTGCATCGGTTTCAGAATCCAAGACCATGTTTCTAATATCCTTTACCATACTGGGTTTGTAACCTCTGTCTTTGAATAGGGATTCCATCAAGTCAGCTTCTTTCTGTAACAAAGATCGATCTTTACATAATCTTTTCAGTCTAATAAACTGACTTTTAATAATGCCAAAGAAGACATGTCTGGGATGCATGCTTTCATATTTAAGTATCGTATTCCTCCAAACTGGTTTTCTATATAGGGTTGATGTAATTTGTCCATTCTCATTGATATTAAGTATCACATCTAAAAACGGAATGGATGAAGTTGAATACTCTTATGTAAATGTAAGAAATGTAGTGGTAGATTCTATATCTGACCAAAATAACTTAAAGTCTATTTGCGTACCTTCCCAGATGATTATGATGTCATCTACAAAACGTTTGTACAACTTTACTCTCTTAAACATAATATGAGTGAATACATGATTTAACTCCCAATCAAGAACCACTAGATTGGCGTAAGAGTTAGCACAGGGTGTGCCCATGGCAACACCCCATTTCTGTAGATAGCTTTTTTCTTTAAATACAAAAATATTGTTACTCAATACCAAATCTAGAAGTTGACAAATAAGTAAGTTTCTATCATTACTATAAGTTGATTCTTTGGTGAGTATCTCATGAATATATTGTATTCCTGCTTCATTAGATATGCAGGTGAACAAGTTTTTGACATCTAAGGTAATAAATAGATAATCATGTTGATCAACATCAAGTGTTATATTCCCTATACAGTCTAATAGTTGATACGTATCTCTCAGTATGGAAGGAAATGATTCAACAATGGGTCTCAATAGATGTTCAATAAAGGCAGAGATGTTATAGGTAGCCCAGCCTTCACCTGATACAATGGGTCTCATTGGTATTGGGGTAATATTTTTATGTATCTTAGGCAGTCCCTTGATAATCGGTAAAACTGGATTCTCAACATAAAAGAATTCATAGATTTCCTTGCTTATCTGCCTACACATGACCAAATCATATAGAGTATCATGTATGTTATGGATGATATGATCAATATCTTGGGTATGTATTTCTCTATATGTGTCAATATCAGAGAGCATAGATAGCATGGTCGCTGTATAGTCGGAGGTATTTATTACCACCACCCCACCGCCTTTATCAGCTGACTTCACAATTATGTCATTCCTATGTTTGAACTCATTTAATGCCTTATTTTCAAGTAATGTTAAATTATAGTATGTTGACTTATTTCCTTTAGAAGAAAAAAGCTTATAAAGATCATTTTCACAGATTTTCAGAAAGCACTCCACGTAACTAGGCATATTCGGTATAAAAGTACTCTTAGATTTGAACTGAAAACTTGAAGTGTCATATATATCACTTCGTTGTTGGTCTTTAAATAACAATTTCAATGAGAGTCTACGACAAAACAGTCTTAAATCAATAAGTGTCTCACTCAGGACGCCAGTACAAGCTGGAATAAAGTTAAGGCCTTTGCTTAATAGACTAATTTCAGTATCATCCAGATCAAAACCAGATACATTATATACCAAGTCAGTCAATGCCTTGCTCTTCTTGTCTGTCCAAATCTCTCTCCTGATAGGTTTCCTTTTCCGTGGGCCTCTGCTGTTGGATCGCCCTCTGTTCTGAAAATTCTGCTTGACTGGATAAGGTAAAAAATGGGTACTATCATTAGTTGGAGCCTTGGGAATAGCTCCAAGTGTAGAAACAACCTTCTTGTCCAGTAAGGCCAGCTGGTTAGGGGGAGAGGTATCGGTGCCCAAAAAATCAATATTGTTGGTATTACCAGTCTGTCCTGCTGGTGGAAGTTCTCTATTTTCTAATGTCCTGGATGTAGATGAAGATGACATCTCAGGTAAAGAAGTATTAGGTGAATGGTTGTTCGTCACATTCACCGATGCCACATGGTTAGTGGAAAGAACACCTTCATTGTTACTTGTATTGTTATATGTTCATAGGTTCATAGGTTCATAGGTTTATACTATGCTATCTGCCCTAAGGCATTTATAAGCCTAGCCCAAATTTTTGTGGCTTACGCCGCCCCTTATATGAAAAAATACTGTGCCCATTAGTTTGTTGTGCCTCTGTCCAGCAGTGACACAGAGATGATTCCCGGGGTAAACCTACGATCTCCCATCCACAGGTCTAGATTTCTCTTGAACAGAGTCAGCGAGGTGCTCTACCTCACATGGACCGGGATTTTATTCCACAGCATAAGGAGTCTCTGAGTGATAAATCTATCCCTCCAGCACGTCCTATTTATATCCGTGCTAAGGTTTAAGTTGCTTGCTCTAGTGGTTTTGGTGGATTTGGATTTTTTGAGGTGGAGCATGTCCATTAATTCCGGGTTGGACATGGCCTTGTATGTCAGGCACATGTCACCTCTGAGCAGACGGTATGCGACTGAATAGAGCTGGAGTTTCTTCAATCTGGCAGCATATGACAGATTTTGGAGTCCCTTTATCCTTTTGGTGAGGAACTTTTGGGGTCTCTCCAATTGCTGCAGATGTCGGGTGAGATACATCCCGAATGGGGCATTGTACTCGATCATTGGTCTGATAAGTGAAGAGTACAGGGGAACAATGACCTCACTAGATCTGGATGTGAATCCCTTCATGATCAGGTGGGCAATGTAGAAGGTCTTTCTAACCACTTTAGCAATGTGAGTGTCAAAAGAAAGGCCACTGTCAACCTGGGTCCCCAGGTCCCTGATAACCTCTTCTGTGCTTAGTGGATTGCCACCTATATGGTAGCTTGGGGTTACCTTGTTTTTCCCGAAGGGTATGACTATACATTTTTGGCGTTTAACTTCAGGCCATGGCTCTGGCACCAGCTATCTGTTTCCGTGAGTCCCTTCTGAAGGATATCCGTGTCCGATGCACTTTCCACTATGGCGCCCAGTTTGCAGTCGCCTGCAAACTTTGTCAGCCAAAGTCCTCCCATGTTGGCCTGTACTTCTGAGAAGTAGATGCCAAACAATAGGGGCCAAGGACCGAGCCCTGTGGGATACCACTTGTGACCGGCTTGGAGTCTGACACAGCGCCAGCAACTCTAACCCTGTGGGTTCTGTCCTTAAGCCAGTTTGCAACCCATCTTGTGACATATGGGTTTACATTTAAGCTGGTAAGTTTTTCTACAATACCCGAGTGGGGTATTGTGTTGAAAGCCTTTGCAAGGTCAAGGTAGGCTGTATGGACTGCCTTTCCTCATCAATGGCCTTGGTGACTGTCTCAAAGAAGTCGACCAAGCGCAAAAGGCATGATCTTCCCTTGACAAAGCCAAACTGGGTCGGGTCCAATGTCTGCAAGTCCCCTATATCTTTGTTTATGAGCTCCATTATGATCCTCTCCATAGCTTTGCAGACTAGACTTGTTGCTTATGGGGCGGTAATTACCAGGGTCCATAGAGGCTGCCTTTGTGGAGTGGGACCACAGTTGCCGACGCCACTCCTTGGGCACGTATCCTGTGGTAAGGCTGAGATTAAACAGCTGCCTTATGTGCGGGTTTAATTCCTCATTTAGCTCGTGTAGCACACAGCCGGGGACACCATCCGGTCCCATTGATGCTGTGTTTTAGCTTTAGAGAGTGCAGCTTTCACCTGCGCATTTGAGATGTCCAGGAGGCTACACTGCTGGGATAGTTATCTCTCCTTTAGGGGAGAGGGGTGAAGTTTGCACTGAACCTGTCTGCCAGTATGTTGGCAATGTCTGTGGGTTCAGTGATTTTTGTATCATTTTGGACTAATTCTGAGCATATCTGGGAGTTTCCACCCAGGTTCCTAACATAGCTGAAAAAGGCCTTATGATTGTCCTTTGAATCCATGGCAATTTTTCTCTCAAAATTGGCCTTAGTTGATTTTATGAGTGCTCGTATTTTTTACTAATAATGATCAGGGGTGACTTCCCTTTTATGGATTTTGTTCTATCATGTAATAGCTTTCTCCTCTTATTGTAAAGTTTGTTAATGGCTGGGGTCCACCAGACTGGACGTTTGCCCTTTGTGGAAAGAGTCTTGGTTTTATTTGGGATTGCCTGATCCATGCAGTCCTGGAGGTGTTCATAGAAGGCATTTGTAAGGGCTTCCGCAGCTTGGGTTGTGGTTTCCTCTGGCTCAGGGGCCTTGAAGGATACCACACCAGTCTTGAGTAGTGTGAAGTTTGCTTTAGAGAAGTTCTTCACTATGGTCTTATTTGTTTGGGGTGAGGGCGGGATGTGGATTTCCAGTGAGATTAGTTTATGATCAGATATCACCAATGAGGGATATACTTCGGTGTGGAGCATTTTGTCCCCATGTTTGTGACAATGAGATCTAGTATATTTTCTCCTCTCGTGGGAACAGTGACTAGCTGTTCCATGGCATTTGAATTTATGAACTCCAGGAACCGTTGGGCTAGAAAGTTAGGGCTTGAGTAATGTTCCCAGTCTATATTCAGGTAGTTGAAGTCACCCAATATGATGGTGTTTGGAGATACATTTATACCCTCCAGTGTCTTCAGGAAGGCTGTGTGGGGTTCCTGAGTTTGAGAGGGTGGCCTGTCGCATGCTACAATTTGTAGAGCAGTTTTGCCTATGGTTAGTTGCACCTGGATGGTTTCCAAAGCTTCGTGTGTTGCCACCAACCTGGAGGTGTGAGTATCCTTTATGAATATGGATACACCCCCTCCTTTTGTGGTGTGGTCCAGGTTTTGGGGCAGGAACGCATGATATGAGGTAAAACCTAATAGTGCTGGGGTGCTCTCAGGAGCCTTGAACCAGGTTTCAGTTACAGCACAGACATCGATGTTCTCCATACTGAGAAGGGCCTCGAGTACGTGCATTTTGAGATTTAGACTTCTGGCATTGAGCAGCATTACCCTCAGTTTCTTCCCATTTTTGTTTTCTAGGGTGGTAGGTTTAGAATTTGAGCCTTGCCTAAAAAAGGCACTATGGGGGCAAGAGCCTTAGCCAATATCCGGAATCCCAGGGTGACAGGTGCAAGCCGTCCCTTGAAGCAGCGTGGCTTGTCAAGCATGTCATCCCAGGCAGACAGACACTGGATCCCCTTTGAATGACACCAGACATTAAGCCAATTGTTAAAGCTGATCATCTTGTCTCTATATTGTGGCATCATTCTTGGTGAAGGAAGGATACTGCTCAGGGTTAGGGTCATACCTGCCTGGGCTACATAATCAGAGAGCTCCTCTATGTCTCTTTTCATGTAGTTAAGGGAGGTACGTCTCAGGTCGTTCACACCAGCATGGACAATGACTGTGTCATATTTGTACTTGCCGTGGAGTGACCCGAGTGCTTGTGTTATGTGGCGGATTCTAGCACCCGATAGGCAGCTTACTGTGACCCTCTCCTTGTTCAGCCTGGTGAGTGGGACGTCAGTGTGTCTGACTATGGAGTCACCTATGACAAGTATGTTTGGTGTTGTATTTGGCCTTAAGGGCTGTGACTGCTTTGCACACTGCTTTTGTGGTTTATGTGTTGCTTGTGGGGTGTCTTGAGGTAGCAGTTGTTTGGGTGTCTGCTTTGGAGGCCTCTGCTGTTTAGGTAAATTTTTACTCAGAGCCTCCGAGTATGTCTTTGTGTGTTTATGTGTTTGATTCAGTGGAGTGGTAGCATTATGTGAGGCTGGTTTTGTGGTGTGTGTAGTTGCCTTCTCCTCCTGTCTGGTCTTGCCAGTCCTGAGTTGAGAGAGCTCAGCCTCCAGTTTGGCTAAATAGCTGCATCTCTCGCAAGTATTTGTGTTATGTGGGAGGAGGAGAGGGTTGTCTGTGTACATGAGGCAGTTATAACATTGCCTCAAGATTCTCAGATTCACCAGCTGGACCGGAGAGGAGATTGACAACTGACCTTTGGACATGCTAGAATTCCCGGTCAACAAATGATAAATAAATAAATAAAAAAATAAATAAAAATAATATTGGGAAATCCTTAATTGAAAACAAGGGCCAGTGGTGAGTGAGGGTATAGTGCTTTTAATTTTTAGTGCTGACTTATATAATTGATTTAGTGAGCAAGTGCCAGGTAACTTGAGTGCAATGTGTTACAAGTAACTAAATGCAAAAACGACAAAGAGTAACTTTCTTTCAAGTGAAACAAGGAAATAAGTACAGTAAGCAATGCAGATATCACTAGTGATCCACAGAAGCGCTGAGAAGTTGCGTAATAGGTGGAATTAGCTTCCAGGGAAATAACAAGCAAACAAACAACAAGCATATAAACAAAGCTAGATTCAGTAGGCCTGGATCTAGTCTATGCTAGAGCAAACAAGGTGAACCAATTTCAGTAAGATACAGTTCAAATATTCAGGCACTATAAACCTTTAACCAGAAAATTCCCAGCTCAGAAGGGCAGAGTCCAGCCTCTTCTCCCACAAGAGTGCAGACCACGAACCTTCTTAATGTAAAATAACTGGCCTGAAGCCCAAGTGCCTAAACCAGAACTAATACACTTGGACACTGGGCTCTCAATCAGCAGTTCCCAAATTAGAAGGATGAAAGCTACCTGTCCTGCCACCACAGTGCTTGCCACAAACCTTCCTAATGTAAAGCAACTGGTCTGAAGCCCAAGTGCTTAATCCAAAAGACTTGAATGATAGCTACACTTTAATCAAGTTACAACCAAGCAGTAATAAATACCATTGAATACTTTAGAGAATGTCTGGATTAGTGCTCAAGTTACACAAACAAAGCTAGATCCAGCAGGCCCGAATCCAGTCTATGCCACAGCAAACAAGGCGCACCAACTTCAGTAAGAAACAGTTCAGATATGCATGCACTATAAGCCTTTAACCAGAAATTCCCAGCTCAGAAGGGCAGAGTCCAGCCTCTCCTCCCACAAGAGTGCAGACCACGAACCCTCTTAATGTAAAATAACTGGCTTGAAAGCCCAAGTGCTTAAACCAGAATTAATACACTTTTAGAATAACAGACACTGAGCCCTCAATCAGCAGTTCTCAACCTAGAAGGATGTAAGCTACCTGTTCTTCCACAACAGTGCAGACCACAAACCCTCTCAGTGCAAAACAACTAACTGGTCCAAAGCCCAAGTGTTTAAACCAAAAGGCTTAGAATGAGTTACACCAAGCAGTAATAAATACAATTGAGTATTTTAAGATGATGCAAAAGTAAAATGAAGTGGGTAAAAACACAAGTACAGTTAAAGCAGATGAAATTTTTTTTTTTTTTTTTTTTTTCTGAACAAGTGCTGAGATCAAAGAAACAGATTTGAGTGCTGAAACTAGAAAACTGGCTAGTTAGAAGAAAAAAAACAAGCTAGAAGGCTTCCCTCAAACACAGAAGGGCTTGGGGGCTCAGAAGCCTACAAATAGTCTGTACCACTTAACAAGAAAGGCAGGAAATAAGCTTAATTTTTTTTTTCTATTTCCCAGATGCTCTCTTTGTACACAGTAGGAGTGCCTGAAATCAGAATATGATCTCACTGCACTCAGTTGAGTGAGCAAATGAGATGGGCCCAGAGGCAGGCTGAGGGGCGGGCAGTTTCCATGCCACTAGGATTAACACCAAAACAAAAACAGGGCGGTTCTAGGTCAAACAAAAATCTGGCCACACTGAAAATCATTATGGTCTCTCATCAATTTATTTTGTTTAATTTGATTAAGTCTAATGCTAAAGGCATTGATCTGCGTGCAAATATTTTTCAGCTTATTAACACAAAAGTCAGAATTAAAGCGCTCAGTTATTTCTTTATAAGTTGCATCTACTTTACTGCGGAGTTCAATTTCCGTTGGTTGGAAATACTGAATTAACAGTTTCATGTACCTGAAACCCAAGTCTATATTTAAATCCTGCCATTGTTTGAGCAGGGTTGGGTGGCTGTCCCCATATGAGGGCATGCAAAAAACACGCATGCCCCTGGGTACCACCTTAAAATGTAGACAGGCTTCTAGGTGTAGCCTTTGCCACACCAGGCGTTGCAGTTTATAAAGATCATCTTCTAATGATTTACTCAAAGTGAAAAAGTCATTTAAATGCTCACCATTAGTAGAGTCACTGACTGTCTCATTTACATTCCCAAAGTCCAGAGTCAATAAAGGGTTTACATCATGATGTAAAATGCTCTCCCATGAGCTCGTTGTGTCCCTCGTCTCCGGTCTGTAATGTAGTTCAATGTCTGGTGTTTCCATCGTGGGTATGGAGCTGTAACAAGTAAAAGAAAATCCCAAAAAATGCGCAGGAAACAGCCCCAGTACTAAATAGACACACCGTCAGTATGTAAGAACAATATAACAGCAATAAACGGTAGTCTAACCACGATCAGTGTATAGCAGGTCAAATGACAGTCCAAATAAGTCACTCACAAAATTTCCGAAGTAAAAACAAAGTATATTTAATCCATGGAACAACGATATAAGCGCTTTCGCGTAGGATCACCTACGCTTCTTCAGATATAAAAACATATGAAAACTCTCCCTCTTTTAAATCAAACAAGGTGGGAAGAGTAAACTGATTAACAAAACAATCATTCAATTAGTCAAACAATCAGCTATTCGAATTTTAAAGCCCTAACTACTGTTACTATCGCTGTATCAACAACATCCTGGATGTAAACACAACTTAATCATAACTTAAGGATAAAAATAAATACAAATGGTATTTCACAAAGCTTGTCTTTCATCATAATTATATTAAAACATTTGCAATGATCACTGGATGCAAAAGAATTATTGATTCATGAATTCCATCGTAACCGAAAACGGAATGCACATAAATAATCCATGCGAAAAACGTCAACTGTAAAGTTGTAGCATAAACATTTTAAGCCACGTATTTCTACCATTGTATAGAACTTACGTTCATGCTGACTTGAAACAAACCTTATACCAATGCTTAGTTATAATACAACCTATATATAAGAAAGAAATTGTCCCTTCTCTTATAAGGTTACAAGTTATGTTGTCATGAATGGGTGCCTAGATCCAGCATAAATAATCACTATTGACAACCAGTAAAGTCAATATTGCTATAAACTACGTAAATTCATCCAGCACATAATCGCAATAACTATTAATCTTATATTGACTTACTGTGTCCTGACGTTGATTATTAAATAAACATCTAAGAAGATCTAAAGTGCTGAATTTCTTGCTGAGGCATATAAACCTAAATAAAATCTTGCAATCAATAGTCCTTTAAACAGGATTACGTTATTACGTAAAATAGCGTGCATGTTACAAGTCGCTAGATTGATATGACTCGCCTAGCATGATAATGTCTTTCAAAAAACCTTATTAGTTTTGTATTGGGCATATGTCATTGCAAAAAATGCCTAAAACACGGCAATTTACGGCCAATAGTTTACTAAACAATTTCATGTTGTGAAGTAGGACACGTGAAAAAGTTTACTGATTTTGATGCAACGACCTGTCATATTAATTATATCTAAAGAACATATACCATATCATACGCAATAAATGTATATAAATAAATAACTAAGTTTCAAAAAATTAACATAAGTTTATCTAAATTAAGGACTCTTATTATATGTATATTCATGTAACTAAAATATAGAAAATATATCATACATGTCTATAAAATATTAAAGAGATTAGTTACTCTATATATCAACAAATATGTATACATAGGACGTTGATATAATAAATGGAACATATAACCGTCCTTATATATAACTAGAACCCCATATATATTATCACTAACAGAGGTAACTATAGGTTCATAGATACAGTTAATTAAAATACTGTATAGTAAAACCCCATGTTTATGTGGATCTATATATATTCAATGAAAACAATGATAACACCAATGGTGCTAATGATAATAGATATAATGGCAATAAAATTCTTACGTAACATCTAAAATATAAACATGACATTCAATATGAATATTTAAATATGAAATATGTACATAAACCAAACCATAATTAACATTTAATATATCAAACTAATATTTCTTATAAATAAAATATATGAATATATATCAACTATAGATGTAAGGGATCTGTATATATTCATATCATTCTTAAGTTTACAATGTTTGTATACATGTGATTGATAAAAGAGGTCCGAAGACCATTTAAAAAATAATATTTAATATTGTATGATGTTTTGTTTTTGTATTTGTTTATCTGTGGAGCTTTTCTCCTCAGGTCTCCACTGCAAAAGAACTCTGCAGCCCAGCCGGATTAACCCAGTTAACAAATATTAGATAAATAAATACAAATTCACTCCTGAGGTAGCACCCATGATTTACTGGAGACAGAAAGTCATTATTAACTACCATAGACCCTTACCACTGTGAACTTCCCTCCCTTAACCACTGACAATTGGGGCAACTCAGGATAAATATGACTAGGCTTGTAAGGACTCTAGGGCCTTTAGCATACTAAATATCTATGAAGTTATGAATCTATGAATAACATGGCTTGACTATGTGTGTGTGTGTGTGTGTGTGTGTGTGTGTGTGTGTGTGTGTGTGTGTGTGTGTGTGTGTGTGTGTGTGCGCCCTAGTCAGTTGCACTATGGGGAAGAGATAGGAAATCGTGAGTATGGATGTATTTATGTTCATAGGTTCATAGGTTGGTACTAGGCTACCGGCCCTGGGGCCTATGCAAGCCTAGCCATAACAATTCCCTGGATATGTCTTCCCACAATATTTACTTCTCTGGGCCCCTGTCTAGCAGGGTGACTGACATGATCCCCGGGGTGAATTTCCTATCTCCCATCCAATCATCAAGGTTCCTTTTGAAGAGGGCCAATGAGATGCTCTGCTTGACATGTATGGGCAGTCTATTCCAGAGTATGGGGATTCTCTGGGTCATTAACCTATCCCTCCAACATGTTTTGTTCATTGTGATGACAAGGTTTAGATCCCTGGAGCATGTGGCTCTGAGGGATTGGGATTTCTTTAAGTGGAGCATGTCCAACAGCTCAGGGTTTGACATGGCCCTGTATGTTAAGCCGAGATCTCCTCTGAGTAGACGATATGCCACAGAGTATAGCTGGAGTTTTTTTTTAGGTCTCTGCATATGGCATCTGCTTTAGGCCTGTGATTCTTTTAGTGAGGTATTTCAGTGGCCTTTCCAGCTGTTGCAGATGTCATGTGAGGTACATACCAAACGGGGCATTATACTCTATAAAGGGTCTACAGAGGGATGAGTACAGTGGGACAATGACCTCCTTTTTTCTGGATGAAAAACCCTTAGTGATGAGGTATGTCACATGGAAGGATTTCCTGACTGTTGTGGCAATGTGATTATCCAAAGTGAGACCACTGTCCACCTGTGTCCCTAAGTCTGTCATCACATTTTCGATGTTTAGTGTCCTACCACCTATGTGGTAATTCATGGGTGCATGTTTTTTTCCAAAGGAGGTAACTATGCATTTCTTGGCATTAAGCTTGAACCCATGGCTCTGGCACCAGGCATTCATTTCTGTAAGGCCATTTTGTAGAATATCCACATAATTTGGGGATTCAATAATGGCTCCTAGTTTGCAGTCATCTGCAAACTTTGTTAGCCAGAGTCCCTTAGTGTTGGCCTGTACGTCAGAGAAGTAGATGCCAAACAAGAGTGGTCCCAGGACTGAACTCTGAGGTACTCCACTTGTCACTTGTCTGGAGCTGGATTTGGAGTCGGCTACTTTTACAGTCTGGGTTCTGTCAGTAAGCCAGTTGGCAACCCATTGAGTGACATAGGGATTTATGCCCAGCTTAAGTAAGTTTATCTATGATTCCAGGGTGGGGGGTGGTGTTGAAGGCCTTGGTGAGGTCCATATAGGCTGTGTGGACCGCCTTACCCTCATCCACAGCTCTGGAGACTGACTTGAAAAAGTCAGTCAGATTCAGGAGACAAGATCGGCCCTTCACAAACCCAAACTGGGTGGGGTCCAGTGTCTGAAGGTTGCCAATGCCTTTGTTTATAAGTTCCATTATAATGCGTTCCATGCCCTTGCAGATCAGACTTGTCAGACTGATGGGATGGTAGTTCCCGGGTTCCAAGGTGGATCCTCCCTTGTGGAGCGGGATAACTGTAGCTGTGTGCCACTCAGTGGGCACGAAGCCTGAGGTGAGGCTATGATTAAACATGACACTTAGGTGAGGTGCCAGTTCATTTTGTAGTTCATGTAGTACACAGCCAGGGATGTCATCTGGTCCCATGGATGCTGTATTCTTAGCTTTGGAGAGTGCGGTTTCTACCTGTGTGGCCGTGATTATTGGAATTTGGCAATCTTTTTTTATTGAGATGGGCCCTTTAGGGGGTGAGAGGGGGGTGGAGCTGACACTAAATCAATCTGCCAGGATATTGGCAATATCCTTGGGATCAGTATATTTAATGCCATTCTGTTGTAACTCAGAGCAGATCTGAGCATTGCCATTTAGATTCTTGACATAACTATAGAATGCCTTGTGGTTGTCTTTGGAATCTTTGGCAATTTTATTTTCGTAACTAGTTTTTGAGGATTTTATGAGGGATCTCAGCTTCTTACTGAGGCTGGTGAGGGAGTTTTTTGCATCCTGGGATTTTCCTCTTTTTTGCAACAGTTTCTTCCTTCTGTTGTATAGTTTGTTTATAGCAGGGGACCACCAGATTGGCTTCCTTTTTTTGGAGAAGAGCATCTTGGTTCTATTTGGGATGGCACTATTCATGCACGAGTGGATGTGCTTGTAAAGTGCCTTAGTGTAGGATTCTGTAGTCAAACTTCCAGGTCCCGTCTGTGTGGGTGTTGTGAAGTTTGTCACTTCTGACTTCAGTAGCTTAATGTTGGCTTTGGAGAAGATTTTTAAGGAGGTTTCCTTACTGGGAGGTGGGGTTGGGATGTGGATGTCAAGGGTGATTTGCTTATTGTCAGACCTGACCAATGAGGGGGTGACCACTGGTGTGGAGCATCTATCTCCCATGTTGATAATGACCAGGTCTAAGATATTGGAGCCCCTGATGGGACAATGGATTAGTTGATCAAGGGCGTTGGAATTTCTGAATTCCAAGAATCGTTGGGAAAAGGAGTTGGTACCTGAGTAGTTTTCCCATTTAATGGCAGGGTAGTTGAAATCACCCGGTATTAGGGTGTTTGGTTGTATCTTAATATTTTCCAGTATGTTTAGAAAGGTGTAGTGAGAATCTTGGGGCATGGTGGGGGATCTGTAGCAAGCTACAGTTTGGATTTCAGTCTTACCTAGTGTTAGTTGCACCTGGAGAATTTCAGATGCATTGTGTTGGGCAACTAGCCTGGAGGTGTGAATATCCTTGGAGAATATGGACACTCCTCTACCTTTAGTGTTTTGGTCCTGGTTTTGTGACCGAAAAGTGTGGTAAGAATTGTAGCCTGGTATTGCAGGGGTGCTCTCTGGAGCCTTGAACCAGGTCTCAGTTACTACACAGATATCGATGTTCTCCATTTTTAGGAGTGCCTCAAGAGAGTGCATTTTGAGGTTTAGACTTCTAGCATTGAGTAGCATTACCTTCAGATTTTGCCTGCTTCTATCTGTTACGGTGGTGGTTTTATCCTTTGAACCTTGCCTAAAAAAGGCACTATAGGGGTGGCAAGAGCTTTAGCCAGTAACCTGAATCCCAGGGGTGGCAGGTGTAGACCATCTCTGGCAAAGCATTGTGGTTTGTCGATCCTGTCTTCCCAGGCAGACAAATACTGGATCCCCTTTGAATGACACCAGAAGCTTAGCCAATTGTTGAAGTCAATCATTTTTTCCATATACTGTGGTATCATTCTGGGCAAAGGCAGGATGCTACTCAGGGCTAGGGTCATACCTGCCTGGGTCACATGATCCAAGAGCTCTTCCATGTCTCTTTTCATGTAGTCCAGGGAGGTACGTCTCAAGTCATTGACTCCAGCATGGATAATGACAGAGTTGTATTTATACTTGTGGAGTGACTTGAGTGCATGCATTATGTGGCGGATCCTGGCACCCGACAGGCAGCTGACTGTAATTTTCTCCTTGTTCAGTCTGATGAGTGGGACATCAGTGTACGTGACTATAGAGTCACCTATGACTAAAGTGTTGGGTACATTGTCTTGCCTTAGTGGCTGTTGGGTGGCACACTGGTGTTGTGAGCTATGTGTTACTTTGGTTGTGACTGGTGTTTGTTTGTGTTCAGCTTCGGAGGTCCTTGTTGCTTGAGCAGGTTAATGTTAAGGGCCTCCGCATATGTGGGTTTAGTGTTGCTATGAGTGGATGTTGATGGTGTGGGATTTGAAGGGCTATAAGTTGCTTGAGGTGTGATGCAGGTGTTAACCTTCTCCTCTTGACTGTCTAGCACAATCTTGGCCGGAGAGAGCTTTGCTTCCAGTTTGGCAATGTAAGTGCATCTCTCACAGGTTGTAATGTTGGGTGGTAGGAGGAGAGGATTGTCTGCGTATATGAGGCAGTTGCCGCATTGCCCCAGTATGCCCAGATTCACCAGGTGGACAGGGGAAATCACCGGAAGCTGACCCTTGGACATGCCTGTTTAGGTGCTTTTTTGTAAGGTTTAAGAGCTGTTTTCCCTTACCTTTGCAAGGTACTTTGCAATTATAGGCTGTTTAGTGCCTATTATTAATTTCTCCTTATTGACAAGGAGGGCTGAGTGCTTGTATCTGTTTCCGGCAAGTTCTAGTCACAGGGTTTCAGATTTTAGTGCTACTACTGAGAAACCAGCTAGTTTTAAGGGAAAATTTGAAGAGCAGACTTTCTGGCACCTGCAATAGTTTAACTGTAGCCTCGCAGTGCTGCACAATGTGAAAAATGTGCAAGAAGATGCGTTTTTAAGCCAGAAAGTTGAAAGGGATAGAAATCAGCCCAAAAGGCTAATAAAATTACAATTTCAGATCTGGAAAGCACTCTTCTAGCGTTAGATAGGCAGTACAATGCTCACCAGTCTCACTGGTAGGCAGTAGGACTTCCCTCTACCAAAGCAAGGTCTGGATAGCTCTGAGCACAGAAAATAAAGTCCTGAGACAAGCAAAGCCTGGGATCTGGACTGGCTAGAAAAGGTGGGAAACGAGCAAACAAGATAGTATTTTTTGTTGTTGTTGAAACAGGCTAAACAATGCAATAATACAGTAAATAAACACAGAAAAAGGCTAACACACTTGAGTGTGTAGTTCTAAACAGTAAATGCAATTAAAACTCTACAAAATTAGCAATTTAAAACTTTTTTAAATGAAGCAAGGCAAGTGCACAACTGAAAAACGATTTAAGAGGCAGTAACACAGCAGAATAAGTAGCTAGTCTACATATACAGAGGTCTATATATACAGAAAAGCAGCTAAAACACACAAACACTTCAGATGCAGTGCAACCTAGAGCACTTGAGTTGTAGCAATATTAAGGCAATTACAGTTATAATAAATGCTCTGAAATATACTCTATATTTCCAAAATGTGGTGTTAGTTTGTGCATGAGAGTATATGAGTAAGCGATTCCATGAGTGCATGGGGTTCTTGTTTGTGAATAGGTGTGTGTGTGTGTGTGTGTGTGTGTGTGTGTGTGTGTGTGTGTGTGTGTGTGTGTGTGTGTGTGTGTGTGTGTGTGTGTGTATGTGGTGTCATTGCTAATGTGAAGCATGGGCTGCTAGAGTGAACACTTTCATGGCCAAATCTAGCAGTACTAGTATTTGATTCAGAGATGTGCTAATGAGCTAAAATGAGATCCTTCTCATGGCAGCCATACCTGTCCCTGAATCATATTCTCTCACCATTGTGCAAACTGACCAGCCCAAGCTGGGGTTAGAGTTTTAGTGAGTCCTAAGGTAAACATTTGTGAAAACTGAATTAAATATAAGTACTTTTTATATAGTTTATAATTTTTATATTTGAAATGTTGAAGGGCAAAATTAATGAGCTCATTTTACTGCATAATTTGTAACATGTTAGGGGATGGATAGCCTTCAAAAGGTCTATAGTTGTGTATGGTATTGTTCTGAAGATGTCTGTGAAGTGAAAGACAAAGCACTAAATTTGTTTAATTAACTTGTTTTTCCATCATGTTTGTTTTCTTTTTTACATTTTTTCTGATTTTTTGCAGTCATTGTTTGGTTATTCTTAGTTTTTGTGAACTTATTATAGATGTTTTTGAGTTGCATGTGCCAGTGTTTACCAGACTGTTTTTGATTTTGTAAGATACTTACTTTGTCCTAAGACACATATGGTATGTCGAACAAAGTATTTCTGTTTCCAATAGACTTGCAATTATCTTGCTTATAGAACACTATTTACCAAAGAGC
Organism: Protopterus annectens; assembly: GCF_019279795.1. NCBI lineage: Eukaryota > Metazoa > Chordata > Ceratodontiformes > Protopteridae > Protopterus > Protopterus annectens. The sequence continues at coordinate 1,903,706,410 of NC_056729.1, forward strand.
TGCATCTGTAAGTCTGACTGATAAGAACTGCTTTTAAAGGTGTGCAGTATGGCATAAGGGACTTTGTGTTAATTTACTTTTTCTGACTTCAGCATCACCACAGCTCATTAGAGTCACGCCTGGCAAGAGAAATCATATTTAAGTTATCTTGTTACCATAAATGTTCACCAGGACAAGTACAAGGGAAAGAGACTTTTGGTGGCTTACTGCAATTTACATTCAGGTTATCTCACATGGGCAAGACCCAGTAAAAGAGATTTGCAGTCCTGTGTATTGTATGTGACTTTGACGATGAATCACAACCCCACGGTAGATGCTACTGCAAGTCCAGACAGAGAGAGAGAGAGAGACACACAGATGTGCATGTACACACGCACATACACACAAACACTGAGGGCTGGATTCACAAAGGCTTGCACGGAGTCTAAGAGTAGTGTAAGACTTCAGACGGGCAATATGTCTGCCGAGCAATTCAGCAATAGCCGGCAGGGATGTGCATGAGAGCTCCTAAAACTACTCTTGCACAGACAGTGTTATGATATGCAAATTACCTCATTTGCTGCTGAAAACTATGCAAATGAGGTAAATTTGTGATCCAGGAAACACTAACCTGTCCGTGGAAGAGTAGAGTTATTTGCAGAAATGTACTCTGTTGGTAACGGAGTACCGTTGTGCAAATAGCAAAACGGAGCTATGACAGCTCCAAATAAAGGATGCATCCAGTTCAGGAAGCATGCCAATGGCCAAATATAAGGCCATTTGCATTTTTATAGGTTGAAAATTAATAAAAATCAAATTTTTTCCTAGATCTCCGATGTTTAAACATAGCGCAGCGCCGCGCAAACGTGCTGCACTTTAAAAACCAGAAAATAAATAAAAAATAGCCAAAAATAATCATTTTTATTAAAAATATTATTCTACCATGCAGGTGAAAGGCAGGCTGAAGACAACATGGCTACTGAGTAGTGGCTGCTAAGAGGGGAAGCTCAGTTTGAGAGATGTAACCAAGCATTAGTAGTCAATCCTATGCAAATGAGGATAAGGATAGTGAATCCCAATTTTCCCTGGCATGTGAGCCATGTCCCTAGAGTGTAAGTGTAGGAGTAGGGAAGTAGTAGAGTAGAAGGTAAGTAGCATCATGAGGGGGTATATATGAAAGACTGTAAGCTTATTGGAGCAGAGTGGCTTGTGTTTGCTCTGAGTTTCTCAGTATTGGAAGAGGAGTGTCTACAGTTGTCCTAGCTGAAACCCAGTAACCGAAGGTGTACGCTGTGGATATATCTGAAATTTCCTGCAAACGTGCTTACACCATGTGCTCGCGTGTACGCGCGTGTGTGTGCCTGTAAACCTAAGCCTGTGTGCACGCGTGTGCACCTGTCTAAGCCTGTGTAAGCCTGTGTGCACGTGTGTGTGCGTGTTTGCGCTTGTTTGCATGGCACTGCCCCTTCTGGAAACAGAAAGGGAAAAGGAAGGAAAAGAAGTAGTAGGAAGTTAACCAAGGAGAACTAGCAGAGGTACCAGGTGAAATAAATCAGAATCAGCCAATTACAGAAGCAGTACACTAACCCAGCCCAGCCCAGCACTTAAAACTCTGCAAACAACATTTCCCCATGTTTTTCTCAAGAACACTGCAACACTGCAGTATACAAAGAGTGAAAACTTAAAAAGCTTAACTCAGACAAAAAAATGTTAGGGGCTGCCTTTGCTATTATAAGCCAACATGTGCAAGATGCTGAGGGTGGTGCCATTGTGAATGCTGCTGAGCAACCCACAGTGAGGAGACAGAGAAGAGTGTACAGACCCAGGGTTACCTACCAGGGGCTACGTGAGCTGGAGATAGTGGAGCACTATAGAGTGGACAGAGACCTCCTGCAACAAATTGTTGAGCTGTTCAGGCCACTTCTCACACACAGAACAAACAGAGGGGAACCCATCCCAGTGGAAACCAAGGTATGTGTTAGTCTAAGAATACTAGCAACAGGTACCTTCCAGAGACAAACTGGTGATATGATGGGGATTTCACAGACATCAGCATCCAGGGTACTGCACCAGTTCCTGAATGCCATGTCAGTGCATGTTGGTGATCATATATATTTCCCCAATTCCCATGAGGCATTGGCCATCAATATGCATCTTTTCCAGCAAATAGCGGAATACACTGAGGTAGTGGGTGCAATAGACTGCACGCACATACACATCAAACACCAGCCGGTGAGTGGGGTAGGGCCTACATCAACCGCAAGGGCTTCCCCTCCATCAACTGCCAGGTTATGTGCAATGCCCAGGGCATAATACTGAATGTGTGTGCTGGCTGCCCTGGAAGCTACCACGATTCCCATATCTGGCATCTGATGCAGCTGTACCAGACATTTGCCAATGGGGACATCCCTGACGGTCACCTAGTAAGGGATGCTGGATACACACTAGAGCCGTGGCTGATGACACCCATCAGAAATGCACGCACACCTGAACAAGAACTCCATAATGAGGCACATGCACAAACACGAAATGTAATCGAGAGTGTGGTTGGGATGCTCAAGTCATGGTTCCAGTGCCTGGACACATCTGCTGGTGCCTTGCAGTACTCATCAACTACATGTACCCAAATTGTCATGGTATGTGCCATGCTGCAAAATATGATCCTGCAAAAACAGCTGCAGCAGGAACAGCATGGGGCAGGGCCAAACAGCCCCCCACCATTGCCAAGGCCATCACAGGCAGAGTGTGACTTGGAGGAGGAACAACCTGAGCCAGCCCCAGTAGGCAGAAGGAGGCGTGCCCAGTATGCCTTGGCCTTGGCAAAGAGGCAACGCATAGCACATACACTGGCTCAGTAGGAAACCTGGAAATGATACCTCTCTCTGACTCGCACATAAAATTAAAGGGATGCCTAACTTGACACTACCTGTTTTCAAACATTTATTGGGAGTGTACTATGTGCATCCAACATAGACAGCTCTGCAGCACCACCTGAGGCATGATTGCCATGTTTTAAGCAATATAAAGCAGTGCTAAGCAGCTTTTACCACTATTTAGTATATGTAAACAAAATTGCCCGCGCTAAGTAGTGCAACGTCGGGCAACGTTGAGCAAAGTCAGATAAACATGCTTATATTTGCTTTACTATTCCTTAAGCCGTCTTGTCTGTCCAGCATGAAAATAAAAAGTTGTGGCAGGGCTTGAACCCAGGATACTGTGCATTATAGTCAATTTACTGAACCACTAAGCCATGACAGCATTTCACTGGCATAGACAAAGCAGGACAATTGTACACTAATGCAAATACAAAGAAATGCTGTATCATGCCCCTAAATAGGCATATGGGTAAATTCCCCCACAGGCCTATGCAGACAGAGAACAGCAGGCCAGGCGGTGTGATGTGGGTTGGGTAGGCTATGAAGTCACAATCTAATATACGTGACATTGGACGCTAAGATCTGTAGTACAGTAATATGCCTCAAGCCAGTATGATAGGCAACATACAGACTGAAATGGTATACCTTATATAGCAGTGCAGGCCTAACAAATGTGTATAAGTGTCAGGTGAACCCCTCATCCTATGTACACCCACAGTAAAAATCAGGTGTGCCTCCGGATAGAAATGTACAAAGAATAGCTGCCCCCCCCCTATATGTAGAAATGTTGATAAGTCTATGCAAAGTGTCTCATGTAAGCCCTGCAGGCACAGCATGATCCCTGTTGATTTATGACACAAAGGTGAGCCCTGCAGTAAAAGTACAACTTGATTTTCCACACACATATAGCATAAATGTCTATACTGGGCATGCTCACACAATGTAGTGGATTTCAGTCAGCAACATACTGAAAGGTCATATTGGGCATGCTCACACTCTTAAATAAATGAAGCAAATGTCAGGCAGCAACATACTGAAAGGTCATACTGGGCATGCTCACACACTTAGGTCATGTCTGAGTACAGCAGTGGGCCACACATATCTGGCAGTTGCATGTTTTACCCCAGGAACCTATCACTATTCACCAATCCTGCCTTGTGCACACAGTTATATGAAAACAGACACATATAATATATTGGGACCCTGTCATAATCAAACTATGTACCATAAGTATTTAAGTTGTTCACAGAAAGTGAAAAAGCAGAGAAGATCAATAAACCTGCAATCAGTATCATCAATAAACAATGTACACTCCAAACATTATCCAATCCATGTTCTGGCAAAATAATCTGTGAAGGAGTCCATAGAGAACCATGACGCTTCCTTCTGCTATGTCTTAAATAGCAATGTACACTCATATATGTCCTGAGTCCATGCAAACTGTAAATGACTGACATTGCCGACATCCTGTCAGACAGGCTCATACATACATACCCCCCTCTCACTGACAAAAGGCCCTATCATCATACCTGGAGATTGTGAAAGCACAGATATCACACATAGAATGGGTAAACAGCTCCTTCCAAACCTGAAAACACGGCATCTATGGGATTACATTGTATCATAAGTGAACTTCAGAACAAACAGACCCTGCACCTGAACAGTCTGTTGAGCTTCACCCTCTTTACAGGATATGAAACTGTTGAATGGGTCACAGCAACGTTTGGCACACTCCACAAGTGTTGGTGCACAACAGACCATGGGAACTATTGTCTTATAAGCCTATTAAGCCTGATCTGCAAGGTCATGGAGTCCATCATGATGGAACTCATAAACAGAGCTATCAGGAGCCTACAAGCACCCACTCCTACCAATTTTGGTTTGGTCAGGGGCAGATCATGGTTCCCAAACCTGCTAGACTGTTTTCAAGGCAGTCACCCAGGACATACATCAATGAAATGAGCTACACACGTCCCACATAGACCTTGAAAAACCCTTTTCCAACATCCCAGACACATGTCGTATCCACAAAATCAACAACCTTTGCATAAATATGTATGTCATCTGATGGATTGCCAACTGGGGCACAGATAGATCACACAAAGTAAGAATTGTGGTCTCCTGTTCAAGCTGGTAACAACTGCTGTCCCCATGGCTCAGTCCTGGTACCGCTCCTGTCTGTTGTATACTTTTCAGAAATACAGTCAAGCACACAAGAGCTATGCTTAGCAAGGTTTGTGGATGCCTGCAAAAATGTTGTCATAATCGATGTTTGGGGCAATAGAGACATCCTTAAAAAGGGTCTAAGTCAGACAGATGTGGTGTCAAAATTATGGACTCGAGCTACAGTCATACAAATAACACATAGGTGCCAACACCCTAAATATGGAGGTGATAATAAGGGATCTATGGACACATGTGGATAGTCATCTCTACTTTCAGAAACACATTCATAAAGTGGTCAGAAAATCATGCTATGTGTTTCCACACTGCCAAGGTCTTTGCATGTAGGTCAAAGGAGGTTCCCTCTACTCCTCAGTCATCAGACCCATCAGAGAGTACCACAACACACTTGGAATGAATCTGACTAGGCACCTTCAGCAGCTGGAAAGACCACTGAAGTACCTCAATAAAATGATTACTGGCCTCAAACAGTTGCCCCATGCAATAAGACTGAATTTAACTCAATCTGTACTCTGATGCATACTGTCTACTCAGGAGATCTCTGCCCAACAGACAGGTCCATGTCATGGCAACACTCAGATCTGCTCTGAGTTACAGCTCAATGGCACTAAATATACAGACCCAACTGATATTGCCAACATCCTGGCAGATAGGATCAGTGCTAACTTTACCCCCCTCTCACTCATGAAAGAGCATATCTCTATAATGGAAGACTGCAAAGTTGCTGTCATTATGGCTGCACAGGTAAAAAACACTCTCCAAAGCCAGTATCGCAGCATCCATGGGACCACATAACTTCCCAGGCTGTGTTCTACACAAACTACAGAATGAACAGGCACCACACCGACATACCATGCTCAGTCATAGCCTCACCTCAGGCTTTATGCCTGCTGAATGGTGCACAGTGACAGTTATCCCACTACACAAGGGTGGAGACACCACAGACACCAGGAACTAGCGCCCCATTAGCCTGATAAGCCTGCTCTGCAAGGCCATGGAATGTATCATCATACAACTTATAAAAAAAGACATTGGTAATCTCCAAACTCTGGGCCACAACCATGTTGCATTTGTAAAATGCAGATCATGTCTCTTAAACCTGATAGATGACATTGAAGCAGTCACTAGAACCGTAGACAAGGGTAAGGTGGTTCGCACAGCCTATGTAGATCTTGCCACGGCTTTCAACACCATCCCCAACTCTGGAATTATAGATAAACCCTATATACTAGGTATAAATTGCTATGTCACAAGATGGGTTGACAACTGGCTCACTGACAGAACACACACTGTGAAATTAGCAGACTCCAAGTGTGATTTTGGACCAGTGATGAGTGCAGTACCACAGGGTTCAGTCCTGGGTCCTGTCCTTTTTTGTATCTACTTCCCTGAAGCAAACTTTAACATGGAAGGTCTGTGGCTAATGAAGTTTCCAGATGACTGCAAACTAGGAGGCATAATTGTAAATACTAAAGATGTGGACATCCTACAAAAGAGCCTCACTGAGACAGATGTCTGTGCCTGGAGTCAAAGCCATGGCCTCAAGCTCAATGCCAAAAAGTGCATTGTCATCCCCTTTGGTAAAATCTCTTTAGCCATGAACTACAACATAGGCGTTATTATACTTAACACTGAAAGTGTGTTAAGACACCTTGGGTCACAGGTGGACAGTGGACACACCTGTGATAATCACATCCACACAGTAGTCAGAAAATCCTTCTACATGGCGCAC
>NC_056729.1:1903713680-1903753291 GCF_019279795.1 Protopterus annectens
ATATATATATATATATATATATATATATATATATATTTATTTACACATAAGGCATTTATTTATGTGTCAGTACTTGTATACTTCTGGTATATCTGGAAACATAGAGATGTGTTACTTATTGTGGAGGGGGGCCAGTTTGAGATATCTCTTAAAGGGCAGCATCTGGAGTATCAGCTGCATATGGAAAACACAAACTTTCTCTGCCTATAAATACCCATTGGCTAGATGTAGCTCTGAGAACAGAGCAATTATTGTATTCCTTTAGCATCTGAAATGGTTTAACATGAGTTTTTAGAACACAGTTTGGATCATTTTTAGCCTCTTTTTCTCTAATTCTGGTGTTTGTTGCTTATTATGACAGTTGATTCTGACATTGGCAGTGTAGAACTCATGCCATCTAATGTCAGAGTATAGGTGGGCTCTGATGTTGATGTTGGCAATATAGAAGCACGGTTGGGGGGTGCAGAGGTTCAGCCTGACACTGAGATTGTGTCTGACATATTTCCTTGGCTTATTTCTGACACAATCAGTATGGCTACTCATACCCATTCCACTGAGCCTTCAGATATCGGACAGGTTGAGGGTGACACAATTGATCAGTGTAGTGTGGTTACTTCAGTTGCTGAGCTGGTTGAGTCTGCCCATAGCCATTATGAGGGTGTGGTACCAAATTGGTGGGTTGCTAGAGGTGCTCAAAGTAGGCATGCATAATGATCACATTCCTCCTGATGCTGGTGTGTCATTATGTGCCACCAGACATATGCATAGGGCTGTCACAAAGGCACGGGCATATTCCATTAAGGCCTAGGAAGAGACAGTGTGAATTCTATATATGGCACATTCTGGCATGATTTACTGCCTCAATGATGGATGTGACTCCTTGGAATGGATTAGTGACATGCTGGATCGGGCAGAGTCTATGATGGAATATCTGCTGGGGGATGGTCAGAATTCATGTGTAAGTAGAGCTGCAACATCCTCTGGTGTTAGCTGATGAGGCCAGAACAAATTCTGCTCCCATAGTGGCACTACTTCCACTGGATGCAGTCATGAAGAGACCTTACCCAACAGGCATCACTCACATTCAGGAAGCACTCCCACTTTGAACCAGGGAAGTGGAAGTGCCAGTGGTCAGGAGTGATGACACTGAACTCACAATTGTACCATGCACAGCTCACACCTGTCCAACATGCAAAGGTGTAGTGCTAGCACAGACCTTGACTGTGTTCATACACACACACACACACACACACACACACACACACACACACACACACACACACACACACACACACACACACACACACTTTACAAAAAGAGCTCATACCGACTCACACAAACATGTAGATTAAGTAAACCTTAATGTTGATTGTGATACATCTTCTTTTACTGGCCCTGAGAAAGTTCTACTTTAATGAATGTTTGCGTTTCTTACTCATTCAAACTCACTAATTTGGTGCCAGCCTTGGCCTCCTGCCCTCTTTTCCCTTTGCAAATGATGATGACTGTGTCATGCGCTTTATTCATTTTGTTTTGACTTAGGGTTGTATATATGTCTGATACAATAAGTGAGTCTTTTTAACAATGTTGATTTTATATATATATATATATATATATATATATATATATATATATATATATGTATTACATAAGAAAAAATTGAATTTTTTTACATACTCATTACAAAGTGAGTTTATTCAGTTAGTATGTCATGCATTCATATCAGTGATATTGTGTTCCTGCTTAATGTTCTACTTGTGAAACTGTTGGTATAATTGACCTGTTGACTGGTTTATATACATTAGGTAAGTGACTAGCTTGATGGAGGTTATTGTGTACAATGCATAGCTGCATATTGCACATCTCAGTCATGTAAGCCAATAATGCCATTACTGGACATATCACACAAGTTCTGCTTGAGTGCATTTTGACTAACAGTATACAGGTATATGAGCTGTTTTTATTTTCTTACACATTTGTTTTTATGCTACAGGTTGGACACTTACCATGACATTACTACAGATATGACTTGTGTCCTTTGGGGCTGTCTCTGATGCTATCAGCACACAGTTTTTACATGGGGAAGTAAAGTTTGTGTACATTGGCTGGCATCAGTTTTCACTATTTGTATATGCTTAGCTTATGTGTATTCCTTAAGTGGTGAGTTTGTGTGCAGTCCTTTGTCTCTTAGTCAGGGCAAGAGCACATTGTGCTTGCCTACATCTGCTGGTTACCTCTGCAATTGGAGGTTCCCCCTCAGAATCCTCGTCTGTATGTGCTGAAGGACCCAGCATTTGGTCCAGTAATGTGTGGTCCTGGGCCTTGCTGTCCCTGTTGTGGCTATTTTCTCAAGATAATATTGTGAAACATGGCACAGACTGTGAGTATTTTTGTGCAAATGCCTGAGTTGTACTACAGGGCATCACCTGATGTGTCTAGACACCTTAACCATGACTTCAGCAACCAAAACACATGCTCTAGGATGTTTCTAGTTTGAGCGTGGACATTCTTGTATCCTTCTTCAGTGGGGGTGTGGGCATTTCTGATGGGTGTCATGAGCCACAGTTACAGTGTATAACCTGCATCACACAGTAGATGCCTTGTGGAGCATCACTACTAGCAAACCTTGTGTAACGCTGAGAGCTGTGTAATATGTGTGAGTCATGGTAACTTCCTAGATTGCGAACACACACACACTGAGGAAAATAACCTGGGTATTACAGACAACCTGGCATTTGATTGCATAGAACCCCTTCCTTTTGATGTATGTGCTTCTCTGCTCACCAGGTGGGGCTATTATTTCTATGTGTGTGCAGTCTATGGCCCCCATACCTTCAGGGAAGCATGCTACAACACAAAATTCCTGCATTGTTCTTGATGTCTCCTCTGGGGTGCAGAGAAAATAGATGTACTCCCTTGCATGTTCTAGCATATCATTAAGACATTTGGTGAAATATTCTAGAGGCTGAGGCCTGTGGCATCCCTAGTATATCCTTTGTGGGTCTGTGGACTAGCTATGCATTAATTAGCATATTCCTCTGTTTACCATTGTACAAAATAGCACACTGTTGTTTAGCTATTCATGAATCCAGCCTTTTATTTATTTTACTTTATTTTATTTTTGAGCACTTCTTAACAATGTAAAGTGATCCAGTACAAAATAAATTGAAAAAAAAAGAAAAAAAAAAAAAGAAAACAAAACAAAAAGAAAAAAAAATCATTTATGACCTGGGCCATAGGCAAAAGTGCAAACAACACAAGAAATACTGAAATTACAACTATTTGTTAACAGTATGTATATATATATATATATATATATATATATATATATATATATATATATATATATATATATATATATATATATATATTTGAAGATGACCCAAGAACAAGAAGCTGAAATGATAAACAACCCAGATATGTACCAGAAACAGCATATCTGAAAGAACTCTCAAAGATGCGTAACAAAACAGCATTGCAGTGATATCTCTCAGGAAAAAAGTTCAACAGTCACCAGAATATAGAACGTATCATGAAATGATCCTTGAGGTTTACAAACAAGTAAATTCCTTCAGATTTCAACAAATATTTCTTCCATAAATTACCATGTAGCACCACAGCAGATAAAAACAGTGGTTTATTCAGTCACAAAAAACGTTAGCGCTTTCACGGACATTCAACTTCCGCTTCATCAGACGTAATCTCAACATTCAAAATAACCCTTTTTATACGTCACATCCAGTGTATATCATGTTAAAATACTTAATAAAAATTCATTGTAAACACAAAAAATTAATCATTATTAAAATACTTATAATGTATAGAAATATATATTAATCAAGCCTTACAAATAATTAAATGTCAAGAACAAGTAAAAATCACGCACTTTTAAGACTCAATCCCTATGGGTTATATTGTTTTTACAGTCATTGGAATATAAACATGTATATTACTTAAGTGGTCTAGCTTTAAGTACAGGCTTAAGAGGCACACATTCATTTAAACCTCTACCCCTGTGTGCTGCCAAACGAATTATCCACTTTGATTCCGCCTGTTCAGTTAAATTGGTAATGTCACCCCTCCTAACACCCATTTGCTGGACATGCAATACTTGAAAGGCAAATACATGTTCCTTGCCCATAGAGAGTGTATGCTTTGCTAAAGCACTATAATTTTGTTCTCTAGCAAGAAAGTACGAATGATCTCGTATACGCTCCCTGAGCGTTATATTTGTCTTGCCCACATAAAAATTAAAACAAATCTGACAATAAGCCACATAGACAACATTTTTAGTACCACAGTTAGAGCTGCAGCGGATTTCCCACAGTTTACCCATATTGGGATGTCTAAAGTATCTAGACTCATCAATGGTCTGGCACTGTGGACAAGAGCCACACTTCCTTGTGCCAAAATCTAAACTTGTTAAAACTGTCCTATTAAAGGGACTTAAATTCGGAAAACAAAGCTACTGTTTAAGGTTCTTCATGTTCCTATAGGTATATGTTGGACAATTTCCCACAATAGCTTTAGTTCTATCGTCGACTAAAAGCATATTCCAATTGTTCAATATAACCTGTTGAACTTCTAAAGTGTTCTTACTATAGGGTAATGTAACTGACAATTTCAACTCAGAATTCGTCCTATCAGTAACACTTTCACCCCTTTCAGAATAACAGGGTTTACCCCTAGTATATCTAAGTTTGTCAGTAGTAGAATATATAGCATCCAACTCTCTTACATGGTAGCCTCTACTCAAAAAACTATCTTTTAAAGTAATCATTTCTTTCTTGAGTGAGCCATCTTCAGAACAAAGCCTCGACATCCTCAAAGCTTGCCCTTTAACAATGTTACTAAAAACTTTAGGATCATGCATGCTATCCCTGTAAAGAAAAGCGGGTCTATAACATGATTTTCTAAAGACCCTAGTTAGGTACTTATTTTGATGTCGATAGATGGTCACATCTAAATAGTTTATCTCCATTTCTGAAGACTCCATGGTGAACCTCAAAAAAACATCTAAGTTATTAACATACAGTAAGAAACTTGCCAGGAGGGCACCAGTCCCCCGCCATAGGAGAAAGAGATCATCAACAAAACTTCTATAAAAGAAGATGTTGGGATGTTCAAGTGTGATCTCCTTCTAGAGCTTCCACTAATACCTAGAATTAATGGATTACCTAAAATACATAAGAATTCACAATCACCACCCTTTAGACTGATAGTAGCAGGTTCAGGTTGGGTCACTGAGCCTATATCCATTTTTCTTGACCATAAACTCAAAACTGTTTTGGCTAATTTTGATTATGTCTTAAAAGACACTGGACAATTTCTTAGAGAGCTGTATGATTTTACATCACATCTAGAAAGTATAGACAACATTCAATTAGTCACAATGGATGCTGTCTCTCTTTTTACCTGCATACCCAATAGAGAGGGTGTAGAGATGGTCAGGAAACTATTAATTGATTTCATGACTGTGGCTGAAGCAGATTTTATCTGCCTTCTATTGGAGTCCGTATTAGATAATAATATTTTTCTATCTCAGGATTATTGCTACAGGCAAACATGAGGTGTAGCCATGGGCACCAGTTGCACCAACACCTATGCCAATTTGGCAATGGTGGCATGGGAGAAGGAGATCATACTTGAACATCCCAACATTGTCTTTTATAGACGTTTTGTTGATGATCTCTTTCTCCTATGGCGGGGGACTGGTGCCCTCCTGGCAAGTTTCGTACGGTATGTTAATAACTTAGTTGGTTTTTGAGGTTCACCATGGAGTCTTCAGAATTGGAGATAAACTATTTAGATGTGACCATCTATTGACATCAAAATAAGTACCTAACTAGGGTCTTTAGAAAATCATGTTATAGACCCACTTTTCTTTGCAGGGATAGCATGCATGATCCTAAAGTTTTTAGTAACATTGTTAAAGGGCAAGCTTTGAGGATGTTGAGGCTTTGTTCTGAAGATGGCTCACTCAAGAAAGAATTGACTACTTTAAAAGATAGTTTTTTGAGTAGAGGCTACCATGTAAGAGAATTGGATGCTATATATTCTACAACTGACAAACTTAGATATACTAGGGGTAAAACCTATTATGCTGAAAGGGGTGAAAGTGTTACTGATAGGACGAATTCTGAGTTGAAATTGTCAGTTACATTACCCTATAGTAAGAAACCTTTAGTAGTTCAACAGGTTATATTGAACAATTGGAATATGCTTTTAGTCGACGATAGAACTAAAGCTATTGTGGGAAATTTCCAACATATACCTATAGGAACATGAAGAACCTTAAACAGCAGCTTTGTTTTCCAAATTTAAGTCCCTTTAATAGGACAGTTTTAACAAGTTTAGATTTTGGCACAAGGAAGTGTGGCTCTTGTCCACAGTGGAAGACCATTGATGAGTCTAGATACTTTAGACATCCCAATACGGGTAAACTGTGGGAAATCCGCTGCAGCTATAACTGTGGTACTAAAAATGTTGTCTATGTGGTTTATTGTCAGATTTGTTTTAATTTTTATGTGGGCAAGACATGTAACATGTATAAGTTGATTGACAAAGGTTACACTATAAGTAGAGCAATGGATTCAAATGAGACTGATGGAGGACAAGTCTTCAGGCCTGTTATGGTTGGGGGGGGGGTGTTAGTTCAGCCTTAAACAAGTATAATAAGGAATATTGAGTTATGTGAAGAAATGACAAACATTTTGGAGATTGATGCCTAATGCTATAACAGGTCTTAAATTGCTATGGTACAAATGGTAGAATAAAATAGATTACTCACATTTTACATCACAGGATCTTATTGGATACCCAGATGTGACATAAGGAGTAGATGCATTGTTTACAGAATTTCCTGCAGAAGAGTTTTGGAGGATACAGTGGAATCTAGAAAAGGAAATTAATTATTAGATAATTAATTATTTGATATATATATATATATATATATATATATATATATATATATATATATATATATATGATTTATAGTACATCTTTGATGAAATGAAGCACATTTTATGTTTTGCCGCAACTTCATTTTGCTAGCTTGTTTACAATACTTCTATATGTCAATAAATGTTTGTGTTACTGTGCATTATTTGTAATATAGATAGAACGTCATCTCTCTTATGTATTATAATAAAATGTACATAAAGATTTAGTAGTTCAGTAATGGAGCAAGAGAAAATAATACTTATCCTATCACTACTACTACTAATAACAGCCATTTGCTTGCCAGATAGGCCCACTGAACACACAGTCCCTTTTCAGGGGAGATGTGGGAGCAATGTCTGGTTATGTGAGTTCCTCAGAGTCACGCAGTAGGCAAATGAATACTGTGGTAATCAAACCCTGGACTGCTGCAGGGTTTAGGTCTAGCAGGACACTGTTATAAACCTCTGAGACAAAATGCTGAAAAATGGCAATGTTTCACAGCAGTTTTTACATTACACATTTCTAATTTGAATACATTTGTAATGCAGTTGCTGGAATTGTTATGTTCATTTCAATTTCCCCTAATGCAATGTGGAAGTGTTTCTAGCTATGTTCTCTACTGCTTTGTTTGAATTAAATCACATTCTAAGAACTGATTGCCATTGTTATTTGCCATATCATATCTGAAAAACAGTCACTTTAACCTTATTTAAATAGAGAAATGGTTAAAAAATATTTCATTGTGAATGGATATGACTGTTTAGGTCTTGGAAAAAAGCATGTCTTGATGTTAAAACAATCTTTGGAAGTAAGGACAAATTATAAGTAAAATTTAGCGAGCGGATACTTTCCCCGGGATTCATGAACCTTGCGCCAGGCGCATGCATAGCGTAGGCGTCACAATGCCAAATATGGCCGCCGAGCGATTCAGGTACGATCCAATTCCACGTGCACTACCGGCGTGCGCTGGATCTGCGCCGCCCCCGGCGTAGGTATGCTAAACACCCCATGTGTGGTGTTGCACCATGCAAATGAAGGCATATAGCGATCCACAAAGTGGTGCAGCCGTAGCATAAGGCCACAGCAATGTAAACCAAAAAAAACGGTTTACATTTTCCCAAACATAACATAGGAGTAACGGAAGAGTGTCAGCCTCAGGTATCACACTGTTAAAATATGCCAATGGCAAAATACACAGAGAATGTCAAAAGAAAGCATGCACAACATTTAAAAAATAACATAAATGGTATGTCCACAGCAACTCACAGCAGAACCCCAGGACATGTTTGCGGAAGGTGCAAAACAATGAAATAATATGACAATGTTATAAAACAGCAGCGTAATACACAGCAGCTTCACAGCCATAATACACCATGGTATGTATGGAAAGCCACAACCACGGTGCAAGGGTTGCCAAGGACTCGCGGCAGTGTTCGGCGTGGTAACTATGAATTAGTAGTCAATGCCATGCAAATGAGGCAGATAATACTGAATCCAAAACCCCCGCCGGCGTAAGGCTGTACCAAACGGCTCAGCGGTAATACACCGAGGAGTGGCTCAGAGGGAATACATGTCATCTGCAGAGGGGTGTGCCACCGTAGGAGGAAGCACATTGGAGCTCAGCAAACCTGGGCTGTACATCGCACATCACAGCTGCAGGACCGGGGTGTGGGGCAATAGTTGAGCTGAGAGCAATGCGCGCAGAGGTGCATGTGCACAAGGATGACTACGTTCCCTTAACCCAGTCATGTGACGCTCGCCCCGCAAACAACATCAGAAACAGGAAGGTGATGTTAAGAATATGAGGAAATGCAGAAGAAGTGTAATTGGAGTAATAATGAGCAATCGACACTAATCAACCCACGAAGGCCAATCGTCGGCAGCTGACAACTCTGCATGCAGAAACCTGCAAAACAGGATAGGGGAGGCATATGAATGCAAAGAAAGTAGGGAGGTAGCAGATTGCAAAGATTGAAGACCTGACACAGCAGAGCAAAGCAGACAGGCAGCACAACGGCGGCAGCACACAAAACGCACGATATGCCATGTCCCAGAAACTACACATGACAGTGCTCTGCAGGATGCATGCCAGGAAATAGTAGTTGCAATGTGCAGAAACAGTAAGGGAAGGTCGAAAGTTAATCCATGGCAGGCAAGAGTAATGCAACACTAAAGGCAACAGCGTTGTAGTGCCAATGGTAAAACACGGAAGATAACCCCCAAATACGGCCATACAGACACACCCTATGACATCACCGGGTGCACAGCACAATAGTATAAAGTGTGAATGCACACAACACACAGCTGTGTATTCCCAAATGCCACACCATAGGTGTAAACACACGGGGAACTTTTAAAATGTACATGTTGGGTGCTGCCGTGGCTGTGATCCATCAGCATGTGTTAGAAACAGACGGTGTTGTGGAGGAGGGTGCCGACAACCACCGTAGGCCTCGGAGGAGAAGGAGAGTGTTCAGACCAAGGGTAACCTACCAGGGGCTACAAGACCTGGAGATAGTAGAGCATTACAGGGTGGATAGGGACACGTTACAGCAAATAGTGGAGCTGTGCCGGCCACGCCTGAGAACAAGAAACAACAGAGGGGAACCCATCCCAGTGGACACAAAGGTATGTGTAAGCTTGCGAATACTGGCCACAGGTACCTTTCAAAGGCCAACTGGGGATATAATGGGCATCTCACAGGCATCAGCATCCAGGGTACTACACCAGTTTCTGGATGCCATGTTACCACATGCCAATGAGCATATATACTTCCCAAATCTCAGGAGGATTTGGCTAGCAATATGCGCCACTTCCACCGTGTGGCACAATACCCGGAGGTACTGGGTGCGATAGACTGTACGCACATACTAATCAAGTCACCACCTGGGGAGCAGGGTAGACACTACATAAACCGCAAGGGATTCCCCTCCATCAATTGCCAGGTCATGTGCAATGCTCAGGGCATTATCATGGATGTGTGTGCTGGCAGCCCCGGAAGCTACCATGACTCCCATATCTGGCATGCCTCACAGCTGTACCAGGTATTCGCCAGGGGGGACATCCCACAAGGCCACCTCGTGGGGGATGCTGGCTATGCACTGGAGCCGTGGATGATGACTCCCATCAGAAATGCACACACGCACATGCAAGAACGCCATAATGAGGCACACGCACAAACCAGAATAATCATAGAGCGTGTGTTCGGGATTCTGAAATCACGGTTCCGGTGCTTGGATACATCTGGTGGAGCCCTGCAGTACTCTCCAGGCACATGTGCCCACGTATTCATAGTATGTGCCATGCTACATAATATGATCCTGCGGAAGCAGCTGCTGCAGGGACATAACGGTGAAGGGCCACAAAGCCCACAACAACTGCCAAGGCCAGTCCAGGCACAGAGGGTTCTGGACCAAGAACATACTGTGCCAGCCCCAGTAGGCAGACGGAGGCGTACCCAATATGCCTATGCCCTGGCAAAGAGGGAACGTATAGCACATACTCTGACAGCGTAGGCCCCATGGACTGACACCTCCCTACCTGCACACACAGTGAAATGGATGGCACACAAACATGACCACCTGTAAAGTGTACCGTATGGGTGGCCTCATGTGTGACTCCAACATAGGCAGCCCCCAAACACTGTACACCCAACAGCCAGTGGAGCATGTAACGCCAACACTCGAACAGTACGCGGGTCCTACAGCATATGGCGTTGCTGTATGCTGCCACGTTCGCCGCAAGGTTATACATATAAACATATATATATGTGTATATACATATATGTAGATAGATATAATTACATATATAGAAATATATGTACACATATACATATAAGTACTACAGTTAAGACAGGGAATCAGAGGGATGTAAGGTGACTGAGATGTAACACGTGATATCTGTACATAGTATACATAGTGAAACGACAACCTGAGCATCCGGGAGGTTCAACATAAGAGGATACCGCCAACCATGGAACGGGCAACATACCGAAATGCATAACCGCTAGGCGGAAAGATCGCCAGACCACAGTACTGTAACAGTACATGCGCGGGTAATAGTATGATGATATGAAGGGAGAGGTCGACACCTCCGCCGGTGTCGCGGCCCATGCAGGTACTGTGTGCAACCGTCCCCGTGAGTGCCGTAGTATGTGTACGTGTGCGGTGAAGGTGCCATGTGCGTTGCTGTGTGAGTGTAATGTGTGTGTCTCCGTAACATGTGTATGTTGGTGCCACGTTAGAGGCAGAGTGGAATAATATGTGTAGGCATACGGTACACTAGCCACAGGCATATGTACACCAGTAGTCCCAAAGTAGTAGTGAGAGCCCCACCCTGGCTAGGCGTGTTGCGACGTAGAATGATACAAAGTGACAATGTCCCAGATGGTAGCACAGGAATATACCCCATAGGAAATGGAAAGGACGTATGTAATACTCATGCCCGTATGTATGACACCGATATGTTAATTGCAAAAAGATACGTCGGCAAAGTCACACAGCAATAGGTATGTACCGCGGAAATACGTATGTGCTACCCCAGTACTGACCGTGGCAACGTTTTGACCCTTAAACACCACTGTGTGTTCTACAAGTGTCAAACAATCAATCCCCATCTGAATAGGTGGCAACCACTGGCAAACAGGCCATCCCAACAACAGGACCACAATGACTGTAAAAATTTGGGACAGAATGACAAGGGATAGTTGTCACGTACACACAACCGCTGATATACCACAGATGTGACGGAGGAATACATGCATCAAGCACACCCGCAGGCGATACCGACACCACATGACAACAACACAACCTACAATCCCATACCAACAGACAATTAACTGTCAACTCTCCAAGTAGGGATGGAGCACACAGACAACTATACTGGTTATGTAGAGATGCAAGGCCCACAAACCGTATCCGTGACGTACAACCACCAACATCCCCACTGTACATAATAAAGGAATACAAACCGTAACAGCAGCACAAACATACAGTCGGTCAATGACATCTGCATAACTACAACATATCGTGTGGGGTACACAATTAAAGGCGGCTGCATAATTGCATGCGTTGTAGACATGCAAACAATAGCCATGTTACAGTTTTGAATGCAATACTCCGTCATCATACGTCGGAAGGACAGGTACACCCACTTGTTGAAACAAATACTACACCTGTCACACACAATCCATGGGTGACATGAATGCAGACCATACTTGTCCCCATGAATAGCAGATGCAGTCACACATAACATAAGACAATACAGACCATCCCCATGAAGATAGGGCGAATATCTAATGCCCAGGCCGAGAATCCAATTATAACCCAGTATCGACACGTAATTACCGAATGGGGAGATGCACAGGTGATATGCACGTAATCACTCACGTACACATAGCCGCTGATATACCACAGAGGGTACGGGGGTATACATGCAGCAAGGCCACCTGCAGATGATATTGGAACCAATCAACAACAGCCCAAGTTACACTCCCATAACAAAATACTATTAACTGTCAACTCTCCAGGTAGGGATGGAGCATACAGACAACTATACTGTGTATGTAGAGATGCAAGGCCCACAACCCATATCCGTCACATACAACCACCGATATCCCCCACCGTAGATATTAAAGGAATACAAACCGTAATAGCAGCACAAACATACAGGCAGTCAACGACATCTGCATAACTGCAACATCTCGCGTGGGAAACACAATCAAAGGCGGATGCATACTTGCATGCATTGTTTAAAGGAATACAACAGCCATGTTACACATTTGAATGCAATACTCCATTAACAGACGTCATCAGGACAGGGACACCCACATGTCGAACCAAATACTATACCCTACACACACAATCCACGGGTAACATCACTTCGAAATATACCTGTCGCCACACATAGTGGTCGCAGTTACACATAACATAACACAATACAGACCATCTCCATGAAGGTAGGGCAAATAGCCAACGCCCAGGTGAGGAATCCAATTATACCCCAGTACTGACGCGTAATTTCCGAATGGAGTAGATGCACAGGTGATATGCACATAATTACTCACTGAGGAACAGCAATTGGTGGGATGAATTCACATGTTGCAGGTATCGACGGATATAAGGATGACTCTCAGGATATTCAAACCGTATGCTCATACCGAACCAGCAGTGTACAACCGAAAGCGAAAGAAAAAGGAAAACCGATACACAGAGCGAAACGGGCGAAACACCGACAAGGTATGTAGAACACACGATATGTACGGTTGTGTAACGATGATGTGTATGAAGCTGTACTGTATGGGAATGGTGTTTGTAAGTAATGACACTTGTCCGTAATGCAGAAAGTGGTGAAAGGTGGTTATGTAGTGCTATCCTGCTGAGCATACCAACGCCTGTGGACACCATGTGCACAGCAGTGGGACATCATGTACACAGCCGAGACACCACAAGGGCTGCCACAGGGGGGCATTAGAGAGAACAATGCCAGACCACACGCCGTTGCTGGCAGTGGATGTCCAACAAGGAAGTGCCATAGCAGGGGATAGGACATGTATGTATACTGTCACAGCACGCATGTGTATGGGCATATACCGTTGATGTCATACGTAAAGTCGCGACGTGCAAGTATGCCCTGCATTAGGGGATACTATGTCAACTATGTGTAATGTAAAGTTGTCAGGGTAGATATGACAGATATTATACACAGTAACACAGGTATATCATGCATAACAGAGGTATCGCCTATTGGTATGTACAATAACAGGATACATATGGCCTGTAGGTATGGGACAGAGTAGTAGCATGATAGCTAGCTGAAATGGAAGGGACACCAAGTAACCATGCCCAAAGGATCTGTAGCAGGTGCATCGTGGGCAACAATGCACTCTGGCGGGTCCATGTGTAAACACATGTGCAGTGTACACAGTAGTGTCACCTCCCCATGGTAGTGTCCTGTGAACAGCAGAGGCGGGTGTCAACTGCACGTCTACACAGTACCGCTGCTGTGGTGGTACCAGGACTATGTGTCACCCAAACAACAAGGGAGGTATCCCATGAACAGTGCTACTGTGTGTCCCTGTGGGATGTGCACAGGACCTATGTTCCACAGCATGGTGTGTGTTGTGTCTGTGGAAGTAACACAGAAGCCCAGCCCATGCAGTGTGGCGTGTGTGCACATATCCATGAGCGGTCCATTCACACTGCCCACCGCAAATGTCATGTATGAGGAGTATATGCATCAGTAATGCGGAGGACATGGGCCATGTCAGAGCAGAAGACACTCCTGTGTATGTGGTATGCAGATGTGTACAGATGTGTTGTCCATATGTCAGCCGCATATGTAAACCGTCCGAGCCTGGTACACATCGTGGCATGACAATGCTGTGCCATGTAAAGTTGTAGCTGTTGTGGAATGTACATCATAAATGTGGTATTGTACCCTTGACTGTGTGTAGATGTGTGTATTTCACAGGTACAATGGCTACCTATGTTCCAGCATCACACACAGTACAGATAGGTGTGGCCCTGCAGAAGGGTATCCATGCCGCAGTGGAATACGATAACCACAGGACTGTGTGGGGCATATGTGTGTACAGCAACCATGTACAATGTGATATGTATGTACGGGGCCAGTATCCATGTGATAGTCAGTGGGTGAATGTTGTTATGCAAAGGTGATATGCATGCACCATGTGTCATGCATCCTGATGCCATGATACTCATATGATGTATCCGCCACACTGACACCCGTATGGTCGGTATCGGTATGAGCTGGTGGAGCAATAATGGCGCCAGGTATGTAGGCGTGGGATATCTAGGCATGAACAGTACTCTGTGACAGCATGTTGTGTATGTAAGCAAATAGTAAACATGAGGGGCCCCATGACTGAGGACTGTGTAATTCCATATGTACCTGACATGTAGTAGGTACTATGATATGCTCGCACCACTGTGTGTCCTGTCCACGAGCCATATAGCATAACATCCTGAGACACAGGGTATGATGTGCAGGTGGATGTGTACGTTGCCAATACCAGAACGTGAAATGGTGCTGAAGGGCAATGTGAAGACAACGTCTGATGTGTTGGCCTCTGTACCACCCCAACCACCCATGCAACGGTATGACAGGTGGCCAGCATGTGTATGTGGCGTGCTGTGGCATACACAAGCCCAACATGGGTGCTAGGAAAGGCCTGGAGACCATCAATGTGTGCGGGAATCACGTTCGTGAGGATGTGCCCCATTGCCATTCAGAATGGTCCAGTCATGGGTGTATGACTGCAGTCCCACATGTGCAACACAGTGCCACCCATGGGTAGTGCGAGAGATGCCGCTGTGTGGCGGTCAGGGTACACAATGTCCGACAACAAGCTAGCAGTGAATATAGCGGGCTGGTACGGAGACATATACCAAACAGGTTGGTGAGACATAACAGCCAGGGACATCGGAAGGTGACATCGGGCCAGCGTCCCAGGACATAACGTGTGCATGTCACTACAATGTATGTGTCCACAGGGACACTATGATGTCCATGTATGGATTGCGACCCTGTAGTGAGTGAGAGTGTGTATTGTTGGTAAGTACGCCATCGCCTGGCACATTGCCAACATTAGCTCGGTCTGCAATGCCTGGGTGACTATTGTATGTGACATCGAATGTGGATGTAGCCAAACAATACAGACATACCACCACAATGCCTGAGGCCCCACACCGCAATGCGGCAGTCATGTTCAGGTAGCTAGCCTTGGAGTATGTGATGGACCTCGAGGACCCACCATGGCTGACAAGTGATGCACCCCACACATGTGAATATACACCACTGTGCAACAGCCTGCACATGTGGTTGTACATCATATGTGCATGGAACATGACCACCACAGTGGCGTCTGTGAACAGGTCAGTACCGCCATGTCTCTGTGTGGAATAGCATGGTCTCTACAATTGTGTACATGCTACGGAAGCGCACTGTGGTATGTGTCAGCATATGTATGTACACTGTCCATCTGAGGGGGTGTCATGCCATTAACAACTGCTGTCAGCAGACCTCAGTAGTACTGGTTGTAGTACACATGTTCCGTGTATGCTGCGATGGGTGTGTTTCCAGGGTGTGGCTAGCAGGGCCGTGAAGCATATGTGTTTATCCACCAAAGGGGGGATAACCCCAGGTGCGACACACCAGTCACATGGAGGTATTGTGCATGCTAAGGGTAGTGTAGTATGGTATGTGTTGTGTAATGTGTCAGCCAGCTGAGCGGAGTGCATGCCTCAAGCATGTGTAGGTACATGGGTGTCTATTCCAGGGAAGTGTGGGTTGCTGTCAGCACATGGCAGTATTAGCTGTCTGAGGCCCAATGTACAGTATAACAACACAGACGGCATGTAACCTGTGGTGTACAATGTCGACTCTGTCGCGTGTTACAATGTGTATAGCGGTCACAAACACGGGTATCCGCACATTGAGCACCTATGATGCATTGTGTTAGGCAACTATCCAGGATATGTGCAAAACACTGTGTGATGTGTGATCCCCTCACCTGTGAGTGTTTCAGTCCAGGTATGTGCCTGTGAGGTACGATCCATGTACAATACGTACTCACAGGCGTGCTGCGCAGAGCATGGAGGCAGGTCCTAGTCACCGCAGAGAAATGTGAGTGGTGCAATAGTGTGTGTGCCTTGCTTGTGTGCAGCACAGTGGAAGATGCAAGCATTGTCCCACATGACCCCATGCCGTGCCTGCCTGTTACAGCCCTGCCGGAGACAGTTATGTGACACCGCCACAGAGGCAGTATAGCATGTGAAGATGTACATGTGTGCTCCAAACCCCAGGCCAATGGCTGCAGGTCATGAGTGCCATAGCAGTGTGGTCGACCAGGACTGTCATAGCGGTCAGATACCACATGCCTGTACAATAACAGTAGGAGCATAGGCAACAGTTGAAGTGACACAGTAGGTCAATGTACAGTGTCCCTGTGTTCAGACCATTGCCTACTGTACACTTGGCTAGACACACACCCAGAGGGTAATGACACCGGTGAGCCATCACATGTCCCAGTACACGTAGCCTGTGTATTGCCATCACAGGGCGGTCACAATAACACGTTGTATGACAGATATATTGTACCAGGTGATGTGTCATGTGTGCATATGTTGAGTTGCAGAGCTGTTCACACGTCCGCAACATCTCAGTGCATGATGCCTAGTGTAACATGATTTGTGGAACTGCACTGTGATCCACAACAGGGTCATCCGTGACAGGTGTGTTGTGAATGGTATAACCCATGGGTCCACGGGATATACACTGCTGCTGTTGGCTGCCATGCTGGGGGCCACCAGTGGTGCCTACAGTGGTCATACAGACATACTGCATACATTGTTCTGGCAGAAATGTCCATTGTTGTAGATGATGTGGTACTACGTGAAGGTAGGTGTGTGTTGTGAATGTTACCCACCCAGACGTGACCATCAGGTGCAGTCATGGTTGTCGACAGCATCACACCCATCCACAGCTGTCAGCACCCTGTCCCCAGAATGGGTATCAGTCACCCTCATACTGTGTGACTAATGTGCAGATGGCGGAACACCTACTACTGGCTGGCTAACAGTGTCATCTAGGAAGGCTATGTGATGGCTGGAATACGCCGCTCTAATGTATAATTATGGTATCCCAATGAATTACATTGAATCACATATAGTAAGCCATGGCTGGCATGTAAACCATGTACAACATTGACTGTGTGACAGACCCAACCAATGCGGAGCTGTGTTGAACATGCACCCGTTAGAACACCAAATGAGGTATGTTGCACGTATTGATGTACAACTGTCAGCTATGGGCACAGCATGGATGCAGATGCACATCCCCCACAGGCAGTACCACTCCATGTTGGTAGGGGGGCATTGCACGAGTACATGTGACAGTTGCTGTACTGCCACATGTACTGCATATCCGTCATATAGGGGTAGCATGGGTACGTGACTGTCGGACATGCCTGTACATACGACCATGTCCCACAGGATATGTGTTACGTGTGTACAACACCTGTCGTACCATCATCAAGCTGTGAAGTGTATGGCTGCCAGTGTACCTGTGTGACATGATGTGCAATGGGTTCAAAGGTACGCAGTAGCACATTACATGCCCACATGTCCCGCGCAGGTGCATAGCCTGAACATACAATACAAATAGGGTGTTGGATAATAGCAACCCACAAGAGGTGATGGGTACGGGTGGCAACCCACTACCACTTGTCCGGGTAAGGTGTGCATGTCCATGACACATTAGCACCTGAGATTTTAGCAGTACAGCTGTACAGGGCGGCATGCATATTTGATTACTAATACCCTTGCGTGTTCCACCACTGGCCTGTTGACAGACAGACACCAACACAATGTGCAGCATTGACATGTGCACAGCACATCACCGCTGGCTACAGTAGAACAGGGTTACTGTGTTGACATGTGCACAGAACATCAGCACCAGCCACAGTCGAACACGGTATGTGTTGAACCCCACCGTCATTGTAGCCCATGCCACAGATAGACGTTTATGCATCTGTGTATGTACGGCTGGGAATGTCCCTGGCCTAGCAGTATAGCTGTGTCAGTGTTGCGAACAACATACTGAATGGGCTGTGTGTGTGAGGTGTGTGTCATACGTGTATGGTCTGATGGATGATACCAGCAGTGCCCCCGCTATGTGAACATCCCTGTCCCCATAAATGGATACCTATGCTGTGCCCAACACCATGGTCCCTGTGGGAGGGATGGTGCTGTGCGGTGCACCCGCCGACATGGCGGTGGCAGCAGGCACTGGATGTAGACATATGTGGTACCCATGTCAGGCCGGGGTACCATCCATGTGCACGAGATATCATCGTGTGGGCACATACAGCACTGTGTTGAACAATATCACGGCACATAGCACCTGTCAGGGGTAATGTGTATGCATGGATGTGCGATACCAGCATGCACCATACACACCCCCACCAAGCAGCATGCTGCCTACCTTGCAGAAGGCCATTGTCCACACCATGATGATAGACATGCGTAATGTCCATATACCCATAGCAATGACATATGGAATGGACAGCCACCCTCCCAATACCAGTATCCCCCAGGCGGGACACATCCCTGTGCCATGTATGTGACATACCCTGCCATACCATGCAGCCCTGTCCAGCAAGGCTGCACGTGCCATTACAGTCATACATGGTGCGATGGCCACATGGCACTTGCACTATCAACTGTCCAGAGCAGTAATGTGGCACTGATGCACCTTGTGGTGTCACAGGTGCTGTGTGTCGGCGTGCACAACGTGCATGCGCACATGCTATGTATGACCATTCCTGCTAATGTCATATGATTACACATTGTCCCATGTGTATCACATGTGCAATACAGGCGAGCCGTGACAGGTTGTCCAACACCCGTACAGTGCTGTGTAGATGTACATGGCACAACACATGCATGTACAGGTGTCCATGTGTATGTGTGCAGTGCCACCGCTGACGTCCATAACGGCTGCGTCTGTGATGCCTAGTGACATATACACAGCATCCAGGTGAACAGTAGAACTGTGCGCACATCGGACCCGCGTGCGACTGGTATTAACACAGGTGCAGGCAGGTATACATGTCCACAGCAGGTTACCATCTACATGGGGTATGTACAGTGTGATGAGTTGACACAGAGATATGATATGATACCCGCTGCATAACGGTGTGACAGGTGTGACAGCAACACGTCAGCTGTGTCAGTGTCATGATGCATCTCAGAAATTACTGTGCAGATGTCGTACATGTCATAGCAATGTATGTCCAGCGGTATGCCAGTACATCAGTGTGAATGTGACCTGTCACCATCATTATGTCTTACAGATAATGCCTCGTTCACGACTGCCAGCCTTCAGCCGCCAGGAGGATGACGTGATCATACCATTGCTCCATGACAACTATGACCTGCTATTCAGCCATGTTCCACAGCAAGCGCAGCAGTGGGATGACCTGTGGCAGGATATGCGCAGGAGGGTGAATGACGTGGGTGGCAACAACCGCACCTACCAGCAGATACGCCGACACTGCATGGACCTCATACGGCACGCGAAACAGTGTGCCGCCACAATCGCCAGAGAACAAGGTGGAACAGGTGGTGGGCCACCAACCCCAGCCCCCACTCACACACACGGAGGAGCTCCTGGCCAGTCTGGGGACACCCAGGGAACAGCATGCAGAAACACTAGCCGCCATCGTGGAGGTGGGTGTCTCCCAACCAATGAGCCTGGAGCTGCCTGGTAAGTCGGTCTTGCATATGTGTATGATATCCGCTGTAGGTGTAGGTGTCACTGTACACCATGTAATGTACCAACACATGCCAGGTATATGGGCACACAAGCCGCATACTACAGTATGCTATGTTGTGTTTGCAGACGTGTGCATACCACATGCTATCACACAGGTACATGATGTGACATGCACAGCTTAACTGTGGCTACAGTCATGGATAATGTTTATACTGTTGTGTCATAAGCTATACAGGTACCTCTGGCGGTATTAGCGCAGCCATGGGTCTGTCGCAGGTGAGACTGTTGTTAGTAACAGGCATGTTACAGTGTAGAGTTATTCGCCATGTGGCCAGGTATAACATGCACACCTGGGTTCTGCTCCAGTCACGGTATACAGGTCGCACCACCAGACACACACATGCCACCCATGTGCAGTAGATACAACCATTATTATACACTGGCATGAAACCACAGTACCTGTCAGTGTGATATGTGCAGTCAGCTATGCATACAACGGTGGAGGTGTTCTACAATGGATGCATATGTAGTATGCATTGGAACACCATTTGTGGTACGCACACAGTACCACACAGTGAGCTGTGATCTGGGCAGCACACAGGTGTTACCAATGTGACATATGCCCCTGCATTGTGTGCACACATTGTGACACGGCACCCGACATGTCCCACGCCCGTGGTGTTCTGTCTGCAATATTGTCACACCATCACATGACCTACGCCTGACATAGCAAACATCCACACTGTTGTCTGCATAGCCCTCTGGATTGTGACACCTCCGACATGTATGGGTGTATGTCACATGGGCCACCACAGGGATGGGTACACGATGCCCATCACACACAATTGTCCAAGACCCAGTCACACATGGCCATGGGTGATAGCCACAGGCATGTTGCCACACAGTACGTCTGAAGTGGATAGACACCATTGCACATTGTCCACACATAGTGCGATCATAGCCGTAGTGGACCACCTGTACATTTGATGTGGTACACCAGACAACCGGAATGCCTGTCTGCAGCCACCGGAGGTGCCACCGATGTCTACCATATACGTGCTGTGGAACAGCATGACTGTGTTGCAGTCATGGCAATGCAATGCGTCCATGTTATGCATCGCACAGCAACATACATGTGTCCTGTTGCCATGCAGTGGCACAGTGCCTGTACTTCATGGCTCACAACAACCACACCTGCACAGACATCTTTGTTAGACATGCATTCTATCCGTAGCCTGTACACATAACACTGCACTATGAAGCCCAGTATGATGCGGTGCATGTGGTGGGACACCATTGTCACATGTCCACATGTTATCACACATGTCGGCGGATTACATGTCAAGGTGACGCCAGCCATGTGTACTGTTAACCTGTCTGTGGCCACATGGTGTATCACGGTGACGCATGCAAACTACCATGAATGTGTGTACTGCATGCCTACTGATATGACACCTGCTTGATGTAGTGTGCACCCCAGGGCAGTATGCATACTAACACTATTAATGTCTGGCCTGCATTCCCTGTGCTGTAGTGTGGGAATGCTGCATGCCATCTGCAATATCACATGCATGATGTGTCTGCGTGTGTGTGTGTCTGCGTGTGTGTGTGTCTGCGTGCGTGTGTGTGCGTGTGTGTGTCTGCATGCGTGTGTGTGTCTGCGTGTGTGTGAGTCTGCGCGCAGCGCGTGTCCGCGTGTGTGTGTGTCTGCATGTGTCTGCGTGTGTGTAATGTACCTTACAGTATGTCTTTGTATTCACAGGTGGTGTAGGTGCGTTCCCCTCCTGCGGTCCATCTGATTTTAGTGTCCCCACAGATACTAGCGGTGATGACCATATGCATGAGGTACAGGCAGGGTTGTCAGGGGCAGAAGCTGTGCCATTGGTTACCATCCCACCTATGTCCCCTCATCCCCGCACACGGTTCTGATGCCGACACATACCACATCACCGTTGCCCATAGAGGAAGGACAGTCAGCGTCTGTTGACATTGAGCGGGAATGTGTGGTGGCTACAGAAGGTGCGCGTACACACCATGTTGCCAGTGTAATGACGGGTGATGTGCCACACAGGCATGTGGCTGGTGCTGCTCGTAGGAGGACCTCTGGCAGACATGCACCTGCTGTACAGGGCGCAGCAGCTGGTATCACCAGACGCATGTTCCAGACTGTAATGGCAGCACAGGCACGTGCCAAATGGCAGAACCAAGAAGGGCAGAGGCTGCAGAGGGCCGCAATCTGTTCCCTAAATGACAACATCCAGTCATTGGCGAATGCTCAACAGCAGATTGCTAATGTACTGGATAGGCAATTAGGTGAGATGGTTAGAATCCTCGACCGAGGCATGGCACTCCGCGACCGTGAGCTGTCTGTGCTGGAACACCTGGTAGGGTGAGGCATAGGACACGTGGGCGTAGGCCAGCAACACCACCTAGTTTAGGTCGACGTGTGCGTGCCACCTCTCATGCCCACTCACACAGTGCCGGTAGCAGCAGTAGTGCAGCTGGTGCTACACCGACCACACCAGGACACAGCAGGCCACGTGGATGTGGCCCTGGCCGGTCCCAGCATGGACACGGTTCCAGCGGACATGTGTCATCGGAGAGTGGCCACTCTATACCTCCACCCGGTAGTGCCCGTGCGACCCCAGGCAGGCACTGGTCACGTGGCCGCAGACGGACACAGTGAGCTGTACAACCTGCACTGTACAGTCTGGGGCTGCCAATTATACCCCATGTAGGCATCACGTATGGCTGAACTGTGTACACACATACCCACACACGGCAGACACAACTGTAGGGCTCCACCACATCCACATGCATTCTGCACAGTCATGCCCAGTAAACGCACCGGCCCATTCACACACACATGATGTCATCCATTGGTACAGCCTATGCCCCTGGCAGACATATCACCCTGTGCATATGATGAAGTCTCTGCCACATCCCTGTCATCCACACCATCGGTGCAGGGTTATGCAAATATATTCCAATGCACAAGGTGGACAAGATAGTGAGAGGTGTATGTGATACCTGTGTATGCATAGCGTGTGATGTGTATGTTGCAGTGGTTGTGTATGAAAACTGACAGGTGCGTATGTGACGTGGGTTGTGTACTGTCATCATGCAGCAGACATACCATGTAGTGCAGGTGCAGCATGCATTGAGCTGTGTTCACGCTATGTGTGACGGTTATATGTGTAGCACCATGTTGGTTCTGTTAACCTGTATGCCTCATATGGTGTACTCACATGTGCCTACTGGGAGCACTGTTATCAGTCCCCCACGTGTAGCTGTGGGTTACCCACAGGCACATCCGGCAATATCAGCATACCACATGTACCCGCAACCTGCCTGGACACCTACATAGGTTCATAGGTGCATAGGTACATACTAGGCTATGTGCCCTATGGCATGTATAAGCCTATCCAGAGTGTGTGTGGCTTTCACCACCCCTTAGGATGAGGATACTATACCCATTGGTCTGCTGTGCCTCTGTCCAGCAGTGACACAGAGATGATTCCCGGGTATACTACAATCTCCCATCCACACGTCAGGCTTTCTCTTGGACAGAGTCAGTGAGGGGCTCTGCCTCACAAGGGCTGGGATTCTGTTCCATGGTGTAGGGAGTCTTTGGGCGATGAACCTGTCCCTCCAGCACGTCCTATTTATATCCGTGTTGAGGTTTGTGTCTGTTGCTCTCGTGGCTCTGGTTGTTTGGATCCTATGAGGTGGAGCATGTCCATGAAACCCGGGTTGGACATGGCCTTGTATGTCAGGCACATATCACATCGGAGCAGACGGTATAAGAATGTATAGAGCCGGAGTTTCCTCAGTCGGGCAGCGTGTGACATATGTTTGAGCCCCTTTATCCTTGTGTTGGGGAACGTTTGGGGTCCTTCCAACTGCTGCAGGTGTCGGGTTAGGTACATTCCGAATGGGGCGTTGTACCCAATCATTGGTCTGATGAGTGAAGAGTACAGGGGTACAATGACTTCCCTGATCTGGATGTGAATCCCTTCATGACTAGGTGGGAAATGTGGAATGTCTTCCTAACCACATTGGCAATGTGAGTGTCAAGAGAGGTTACTGACAAGTTGGGTCCCCAGGTCCCTGATCACGTCATCTGTGTTTAATGGATTACCACCTATGTGGTAATTCAAGTTACCTTGTCTTTCCCAAAGGGTAGGACTATACCTTCCCTGGCATGTAGCTTCAGGCCATGGCTCTGGCACCAGTTATCCATTTCTATGAGACCTCAGGTGGATGTCTGTGTCTGATGGGGTGTCGATTATGGTGGCCGGTTTGCAGTCATCTGCATACCTTGTCTGCCACAATCCCCCTATGTTTGCCTGCACGTCGGAAAGTTAAATGCCAAACAAGAGGGGGTCCAGGACTGAGTCCTGTGGGACACCGCTGACCGCTTGAGTCTGACATGGCACCAGGAACACTAACCCTGTGGGTTCTGTCCTTGATCCGGTTGGCAACCCATCGTGTGACATATGGCTCTACATCTACGCTGGTGAGCTTTTCTATGATGCCCGCATGGGGTTTGGGTCGAACGCTGTTGCTAGGTCACGGTAGTCTGTGCGAACTGATTTACCCCCATCAATGGCCTTAGTGACTCTTCCGAAAAGGTCGACCAGGTTCAGGAGGCAGGATCTGCCCTTGACAAAGCCGACGTGGATATGATCCAGTATATGTATGTCCCCATTGTCTTCATTTATGGGCTCCATTATGATCCCCTCCATAGCTTTGCAGACAAGGCTCGTCAAGCTTATAGGGCGGTGATGTCCAGGGTCCGCAGGAGCACCGCCTTGGTGGAGTGGGACCACAGTTGCCGTACGCCATTCATTGGGTATGTAACCTGTAGTAAGGCTAAGATTAAACAGCAGCCTTATGTGCGGGTTGAGGTCCTCATTGAGGTTGTGTAGCACACAGCCGGGGACACCGTCCGGTCCCATTGATGCTGTGTTTTCTGCTTTAGAGAGAGCAGCTCTCACCTGGGCATCTGAGATGTTTGGGAGGCTAGACTCTGGTGGGATAGATACCTCCCCTCTTGGGGGGGGAGGGAGGGTAGATATATGCACGGAACCTGTCTGCCAGTATGTTGGCAATGTCTGTGGGTTCAGTGATCATTGTACCATTCTGGACTAATTCCAAGCATAACTGTGAGCTTCCACCCATGTTTCTACCATAGCTAAGGAAGGCCTTATGGTTGTCTTTTGTGTCCTTCACGAGTCCTCTCCCACAGGCGGCCTTGGATGATTGTATGAATGATCGTATTTTACTGCCAGTATTGATCAGTGATGCCTTCCCTGTTAGTGATATTGCTCTGTCATGTAGTAGCTTTCTCCTCTTGTTGTAGGGTTTGTTTATGGCTGGGGTCCACCAGACCATGTGCCTGCCTTTGGTGGACAAGGTCCTGATGTTATTAGGGATTGCTTGATCCATACATTCCTGGGGGTGCTCATAGAAGGCATTTGTAAGGGTTTCAGCAGCGTGGCCTGTGTTTTCCACTGGCTCGAAGGCCTTGTAGGGTACCACTCCAGTCTTATGACATGATGACATGTGGGGTTTGCTGTGGAGAGGTTCTTCACTGTGGTCTCCTTTGCTGGTGATGGGGGCGGGATGCGGATCTCCAGTGAGATTACTATATGGTCTGACCTCACCGTTGAGGGATATACATCCTGTGTGGAGCATGTCGTCCCCATGTGTGATGATCAGGACTAGTATAGTTCCTCCTCTTGTGGGTATGGTGTGTAGTTGTTTCATAGCATTCGGGTGTATGAACACCTGGAACCTTTGGTCTAGGGTGTTGGGTCCTGGGTAATGTTCCCGGTCTATGTATGGGTAGTTGATGTCACCCAATATGATGGTGTTTGGAGAGCATTCATACTCCCCAGTGTCTTCAGGAAGGCTGTGTGGGTATCCTGGGTTTGGGAGGGTGGTCTGTAGCATGCTACAAACTGTAGGGCAGTTCTACCCATGGTTAATTGCACCTGGATGGTCTCCGCTGCTACGTGCATTGCCACCAACCTGGAGGTGTGGGTATCCTTCATGCAAATGGAGACTCCCCCTCCTTCTGTGGTTCGGTCCGGATTTGGGTCCTGAACGCATGATATGAGGTATGACCTGATAGTGCTGGGGTGCTCTCAGGAGCCCTGAACCAGGTTTCAGTCACAGCACTGACATCGATGTCCTCCATACTGAGGAGGGCTTTTGAGGGCGTGCAGCTTGGGCTTAGACTACTGGCATTGAGCAGTATTACCCTTAGTTCTTTCCAGGTTTGTAGTCTAGGGCGGTAGGTTTATCATTTCAGCCTTGTCTGAAGTAGGCACTATGGGGGTGGCAGGAGCCTTTGCAAAATTCCGGAAACCCAGGGGTGACAGGTGCAAGCCATCCCTTGCGAAGGAGCGTGGCGTGTTAAGCATGTCATCCCAGGCAAGAAGACATTGGACCCCCTCAGACTGACACCGGTAATTAGGCCAATTATTGGCTGATCATTCTGACTCTGTGTTGGCATTATTCTTGATGAGGGTAGGATACTGCTCAGGGGTCGGGGTCATGCCGACCAGGGCTTCCACACATAATCTGAGAGCCCCTCTATGTCTCCTTTCATGTAGCCCAGGGAGGTATGTATCCGGTCGTTGACACCGGCATGGACAATGACCGCGTCATACTTGTACATGCTGCGGAGTGACATGAGTGCTTGTGTTATGTGGCGGATTCCAGCGCCCGACAGGCAGCCTACTGTGATCATTCCCTTGTTCAGTCTGGTGGGTGGGACGTCGGTGTGTCTGACTATGGCGTCACCTATTACAAGTGTGTCTGGGATTGTGTGTGGCCTTAAGGGCTGTGACTGTTTAGCACACTGACATTGAGAACTATGTGTTGCATGTCCTATGTCTTGTGGAGGCAGTTGCTTGGGTGTCTGCTTTGGAGGCCTCAGTAGGTTTGGTATATGTTTGAACAGTGCCTCTGAGTATGTCTTTGTGTGTTTATGTGTTTGTTTTGCAGTTGTGATAGTTCTATGTGACACTGGGTTTGTGGTGTGCGTGGTGTCCTTCTCCTCCCGTCTGGTCTTGGCGGTCCTGAGTTGAGAGAGCTCAGCCTCCTGTTTGACTATATAGTTGCATCTCTCACATGTATTTTGTTTTGTGGGGGAAGGTGCGGGTTGTCTGTGTACATGAGGCAATTGTAACATTGCCTCAGGATGCCCATATTCACCAGCTGAACAGGAGAGGTCGCTAGCAATTGACCCTTCGACATGCCAGAGAACGTGAATGCGTTTGCTGTGTAACTGGGTCAGAAGGGACCTATAGGGAAGTGGGTACTCAAGGGGATTCTAGGCTAGTGTAGTACTCCATCTAGTATATGTACTTTACCTATATAAGAATACTTTAGGAGCAAGTGCTGAGCTTTGTGATGAGAGAACAGACAGTTTAGATTGCAAGTAGAGAAGTTCTAAGGGAAAACCAGCGGAGCATGGAGCCAGACATAGTTTAACGTTGTTTACACAGTACATGACACACATGTCCACAATACACATATACTGCACCTGGCGCCTGTGGTCGATGCCACAGGCTACGGTGGACAGAGACATCACATACATGGCATGACACAGTACAGGTATGGTGACATTGTGCAGATGTCGTACACAGCGTGCTGGCCACTGACCTCAGGTGTCACCTGTCAGCTGTGGTGCAGCTGTGCAGCAATGGGACCTGTGCCAGGTACAGGAATATGGCGCAATCGCGGTGTACACCACTATGGCACACCCCATATTGTGCAGATGGGGACACCTGCCTGTGTGGTCAGCACCCTCACAATACAATGCACCCACACCATGTCACAGGGCGGACTTGCACAGGTGGCCAGTATGGCTCACACCTATGGCATTGACAGGTCGTGCAATGCAGCACCAGTATGGGATGGTCACCCTGTGTGGTTAGTGTCCGTTCACAACACTATATCTGCATACACCCTCACACCAGGCAGCAGACATACAAACATGTTGACACACTCACATGGTGGTGACCACACATGTCTACATGGAGAGCGACATGTTGCATGTACTGCACCATCCACATCCATGCACCCCACACTGAGGTATGTACAGATCTCTACTATGGTGTACAGTGATGTGTGGCACGTGGGACATGGTCCCCGATATATGGCATACATGGGCACACGTTCCTGCACACATGTCAGTGCTGGGAATGCCACACCATATATGAGACATGTGCAGGTGTGCAGCGGTATGTAGTGCATTATGCGTGCCAACACTGTATCCGCAGATGTGCTATATATGCACTTGGGAGGTGGTAGGTGTTACAGTAGCCATGTGACATACGGTCGATGACACCTGACCGATGGGTATGCATTATGGCAGCACTGTCATGTAATGGCGACGCATACTGTATGCACATGGCAGGGTAGGATGGTGTGTGACACACCTGTGACCACCACCTGCACACATGCATGTGGACAGGTGTTTAAACACATGATGTACACACATTCCGCCATGCGTGCTGTTACTATGCCACCATATAATGGCCTCCATGATGGGTATGCATGTGGTAGGGAGTTGCAACTATGTTATGGACATCGGCATGCATGGCTGCACCATGCATGGTACATGTGTCACATGTATCCCCTGTTGCCATGTGTGTATGCATTGCTACGTTGTGACGTGTGTCGACATACATAGAACATGGACTGTGGTATGGTATCACAGCTGTCACAGGCGAACTGTACAAGGGTATGTGTCCCAGTCAACACCGCTACACCCTGTAGTGGGAGCATACCACAGACATGTGTCCACCTTCCATTCGTGTGTGTATTACCGCGTACGCCAGTGTTATGCATGTGGTACATCACAGGCTTCGTATGTGTCCTGTGTGCAGTCCATGCACACAGCCAGACAATCACTTATATGACATATCTGGATGTTGGTTCACTGTGGTACAGCAGCAGTCATGTGTCATATCTGTGTCAATGCCATGGTATGTGTGGAGCATGCCTGTCTATGTATACTGATATGGGCGGACTACATCACACATGTGGGATCATTGATAGTACATGTGTACTCTGCATGACTGGTGTACACCGCTATACAGACCTGTGGACATATGTCACATGCTGTTGCTGGACCGTGAGGCATACTGCTGCACTGATGACATGGTGCTGGCATGGCAGCCACAGTGTTCACTGCAGTGTGTACATGTTCGGCCTGCACCCGTGATGCCTGTGATGTCATCTGTGTACGTGTAACTGCATGTGTGTCCACCCTGTGCGTGTGGACAGGTTTACCTGGCCGTGACTTGCGGTGTGTACACTCCGTCTGCATGCCGGATGGCGCGTAGCACATACTAAGTGTGTGAGCATGCCCAGGTTGCTGTTGTGTAGGTGGACACACAACATTCCACACTCTGCCCTTCATGATTCCACCCATGTGTATGCATGGCTGCACGCTGCAAATGCTAAGTGTGTGAGCATGCCCAGTAAGCAGCTGTGTAGATGGACACACAGTACAGTGCACACCGCGCCCGTATGTGAAGATACCCGTATTGCATGTATGTTCCCCTTTGCAACCGCCAAGTGTGTGAGCATGCCGGGTTGCTGTTGTGTGAATGGACACACGACGGTCCACCTCTGCCCTTCCATGATTCCACCCCATGTGTATGCATGTCTGCACTCTGCAAATGCTAAGTGTGTGAGCATGCCCAGTAAGCAACTGTGTAGATGGACACACAGTACAGTGCACACCGCCCATCTGTGAAGATACCCGTTATTGCATGTATGTTCCCCCTTTGCAAGCGCCAAGTGTGTGAGCATGCCGGGTTTGCTGTTGTGTAGGTGGACACACATGACGGTCCACTCTGCCCTTCCATGATTCCACCCCATGTGTATGCATGTCTGCACTCTGCAAATGCTAAGTGTGTGAGCATGCCCAGTAAGCAGCTGTGTAGATGGACACACAGTACAGTGCACACAGCCGCCCGTCTGTGAAGATACCCCGTGTGCATGTATGTTCCCCTTTGCAAATGCCAAGTGTGTGAGCATGCCCAGGTTGCTGTTGTGTGGGTGGACACACCCGACAGTCCACACTCTACCTTCCATGATTCCACCCCATGTATGCATGTCTGCACTCTGCAAATGCTAAGTGTGTGAGCATGCCTAGTAAGCAACTGTGTAGATGGACACACAGTACAGTGCACACCGCACCCGTCTGTGAAGATACCCCGTGTGCATGTATGTTTCCCCTTTGCAACGCCAAGCGTGTGAGCATGCCTGGGTTGCTGTTGTGTAGAGTGGACACACACGACAGTCCACACTCTGCCCTTCCATGATTCCACCCCATGTGTATGCATGTCTGCACTCTGCAAATGCTAAGTGTGTGAGCATGCCCAGTAAGCAACTGTGTAGATGGACACACAGTACAATGCACACCGCCCGTCTGTGAAGATACCCGTGTGCATGTATGTTTCCCTTGGCCGCTAGGTGTTGAGGGCATTCCCAGTCGCCATTCATGGGAACACAGTACAGTCGGCACCGGCGTCTGATACTAGGCATGGCCAATGACATCCTGCATAGCCATGGTGGCCATCCAGGTGAGTCATATGTGGTTGATATGCCACAATGGCTGCCTACATCATGCATGCGGTTTGCTCTCTCATAGGTTATACTGTCTGTGGTGCATCCGTATCCATGTCGTGATGTTGTGCTCCGTGGTTGGTATTCGAGTGCAGCACTACCGTGTTACTGCACCTTGCCCAGGATAGTGAACATGCTGTGTGACTGCGCACTCTGTCTTCATTCCCTATCGGCTGCCTTGCCTCTGCAGATGATATCACCCACCTAAGGTATGCCTCTTGACATTGCTGTGCTCAGTAATCTCGTAGCGCGTTCTGTAAATGCATCATGCTGTAGTGTGTTCATGTAGGTAGGCATAGGTTCAACTCCCGGCCCTTCCATGTGTGTGTTTGTGTGTGTGTGTGTGTGTGTGTGTGTGTGTGTGTGTGTGTGTTCCCAGCTGCCTCTGGAGATAGTAATGCTTTTAGATGCTTACACATACCTTGGCTATTGGGCGTCTATTTCTTTACGGATGATGTCACCCGCCTAGAGTATGCCTCTGACAGCGCTGTGCTCAGTAATCTCGGTAGTGCATTCTGTAAATGCATCATGCTGTAGTGTGTTCATGTAGGTAGGCGTAGGTTCAACTCACGGCCCTTTCCAGTGTGTGTGAGGTATGTGTGTGTGTTTCCAGCTGCCCCTGGAGATAGTAATTCTTTTAGATGCTGAACACATACCTTGGCTATCGGCATCTATTCGCTACGGATGATGCCACCCGCCTAGAAGTATGCCTCTGACAGCTTTGTGCTCAGTAATCTCGATAGCGCATTCTGTAAATGCATCATGTTGTAGTGTGTTCATGTAGGTAGGCATAGGTTCAACTCGGCCTTCCCCATGTGTGGTGTGTGTGTGTGTGTGTGTGTTCCCAGCTGCCTCTGAAGATAGTAATGCTTTTAGACGCTTCGCAACACATACCTTGGCTATCGGCGTCTATTCCTTTACGGATGATGTCACCCACCTAGAAGTATGCCTCTGACAGCACTGTGCTCAGTAATCTCGGTAGCGCGTTCTGTAAATGCATCATGCTGTAGTGTGTTCATGTAGGTAGGCGTAGGTTCAACTCCCGGCCCTTCTCTGTGTGTGTGTGTGTGTGTGTGTGCATGTGTGTGTGTGTTTCCAGCTGCCCCTGGAGATAGTAATGCTTTTAGACCCGCGACACATACCTTGGCTATGGCGTCTATTGCTTTACGGATGATGTCACCCGGCTAGAAGTATGGCTCTGACAGCTTTGTGCTCAGGAATCTCAGTAGCGTTCTGTAAATACATCATGCTGTAGTGTGTTCATGTAGGTAGGCATAGGTTCAACTCCCGGCCCTTCCCTGTGTGTGTGTGTGTGTGTGTGTGTGTGTGTGTTTCCAGCTGCCCCTGGAGATAGTAATGCTTTTAGGCAACCCATACCTTGGCTATCAGCGTCTATTCCTTTACGGATGATGTCACCATAGAAATATGCCTCTGACAGCTTGTGCTCAGTAATCTCGGTGATGCGTTGTGTAAATGCATCATGCTGTAGTGTGTTCATGTAAGTAGGCATGGGTTCAACTCCGGCCCTTCCCGTGTGTGTGTGTTTTCCAGCTGCCTCTGGAGATAGTAATGCTTTAGGCGCTTAGCACATACCTTGGCTATCAGCGTCTATTCCTTCGGATGATGTCACCCACCTAAGTATGCCTCCTGACAGCTTTGTGCTCAGTAATCTTAGTAGCGCGTTCTGTAAATGCATCATGCTGTAGTGTGTTCATGTGGTAGGCGTAGGTTCAACT
Source organism: Protopterus annectens (assembly GCF_019279795.1). Taxonomy (NCBI): domain Eukaryota; kingdom Metazoa; phylum Chordata; order Ceratodontiformes; family Protopteridae; genus Protopterus; species Protopterus annectens. The sequence goes on from NC_056729.1 coordinate 1,903,746,311, forward strand.
CCCAGCCCTTCCCGTGTGTGTGTGTGTGTGTGTGTTTCCCAGCTGCCTCTGGAGATAATAATGCTTTTAGGCGGCCGCAGCTCATACCTTGGCTATCAGCGTCTATTCCTCGGATGATGTCACCTTGAAGTATGCCTCTGACAGCACTGTGCTCAGTAATCTTTCGATGGCGCGTTCTGTAAATGCATCATGCTGTAGTGTGTTCATGTAGGTAGGCGTAGGTTCAACTCCCAGCCCTTCCCCGTGTGTTCCCCAGCTGCCCCTGGAGATAGTAATGCTTTTACCTTGGCTATAAGCGTCTATTCCTTTATGGATGATGTCACTTAAGTATGCCTCTGACAGCACTGTGCTCAGTAATCTCAGTGGCAGCGTTCTGTAAATGCATCATGCATAGTGTGTTCATGTAGGCGTAGAGTTCAACTCCGCCCTTCCCGTGTGTGTTTGTGGTGTGTGTGTTCCCGCTGCCCCTGGAATAGTAATGCCAGATGCTTAACACATACCTTGGCTATTGGCGCCTATTCCTTTACGGAAGATGTCACCCACCTAGACGTATGCCTCTGACAGTGCTGTGTTCAGTGGTCTACGTAGCGCGTTCCATACCTGTGTCATACTGTCATGCGGTTGGGTAATTGGGGGTAATGTCAATCCCCATGCCTGCCAGCTGTGTGTGTGTCTATGCTCCCAGCCGCATGGGTTCATAGTTTATGGTTTTAGACGTTCCGCAGAACACTTATATCCTGCCAACATCTCTGTGTTTGTGGATGTTGAGACGCAGCTAGTGGACTGCGTGTGTGCCTGCTGTGGTTGGTGACCTCCGTAGTGTGTTCTCCACATGCGCCCTGCTGTGGTGTGATGGGGTAGTGCTGTGTACGTTCCACTCCCGGCCTTGCCACGTGTCCGTCTGTATCTTTCTCGATGTATATATACATACCTATGTTATGCCCATAGCGCTGCTCTTGCATGGACAGCTGTCTGTCCCATGTATCATATTTGCGGCTGACACATAGAACTGTGGCGATGCATATCCACTCATTGTCCATACAACGTCCATATTCCGGCAGCCCTAGAGACATCTGCTGTATATCTTGGCAGACAGCTATCCTTGCTGTACTGTCACTGTACTCGTACACGCCATAGACCTTGTGTATCATTGCCTGTTTATGGTGTGTGTATGTCGATCTGAGCTGTGTGCATGGTGGGTGTATGTCGCTATAACGTCTGTGCAGGTGTCACCACTATGGGTAATCCTTGCAGACCGCTGTTTCATGTGCACTTCAGCACATACCTGTGGACCGTACTACCCTCCTATGGCAGCATGACGGGGAGGCCTTAGGTCAACCGCTGCCCTAGGCGATAGGGCTCCATGGCCCCCATCACAACACATGAATTGCCCCCATCCTGGTGTACCTACATGACATAAATACCGGAAAGGTGGCCTTGCTAGAGCGGCGCCCTAGGCAGCCGCCGGGTTGGCCTATGCCTAAGGCCGGCTATGAGCACATCCCATCATTTTGAAGTGGATCCTAGTGTTTCCACACACATGTATCTGTGTCTGTTCATAACACTCCACCTCAGGGGACGTATATCTGGACATGGCCTTAGGAGATAGTGGGACACTCGTGGCCAGTCATGTCATGTTTCTCTTAGAAACATTGATAGTGGGCACAGTGATATGTTATGCATGCGTATGGCATTTCCATCCCATGTGGTGTCTTCCTCGCATGTTTGTCGTTGTGTCCTGTCGTCAGTTATCATGTGGGCACCGGACTGCTACTGTTACATGGAACACTGCGAACATATGAGGCAGACTTCTACTCAGTCTGCGTACATCTGTGCAGTTGCAGGGTATGTGACTACTACAACATGCCTACTGTCTGCCTACAATACACACACAGTGTGTGGCAGCATGACAGACCACATGGCATTACTTTGCATTTGCACGACACACCCATGCAGACAGTTGTGTTCCTCACACAGGTCTGCATCTGCTTATCCACACTACTTGTTCTTTCCTGTACCATATGTGTGTGTGTATTATTTGCGCTTCCGTCGGTGGCAGGGCTCATGTCTGACTATGGGGCTGACATTTGTAATGTTGACACTTCATGGCACCCTGGGGGACACGTCACCTTTGTGTCTGCTTACCTTCCACATTGACCTTCGCGGGGCATACGTTGTCATTCACAGTTACCGGGGTGGGACATATGCATGTTTGCACATTTGTCCTGCTGTCTTTCTTCCCACCTGTCCGCCTAGGATCACCGGTTCAGTACATGTATTCTGGACAGGTAGCCCCTGCATACCCTGACCTGTTGTCATTATGTGTAAACACCCTGGCGTTCGGCCATTGCCCTTGTTACGTTTCATAGTGCTGTGCCTTCCTAGCTGATTGCTGCCTAGGCATTCGGACTGTGCGGTGGGTGATAGGGAGCACTATTTCCATTGCATGGTGGTGACACTCATAACATCCGTATTCATGGCTACCAGCATACCTCTCCAGTGTACCTGGTTATGAGGGGCGTATCTCATTTTGGGGTCTTCAATGGGTCATGCTCCTTGGAATCCCTCAAAGTTCCACATTGAAAGGGTCTGTTACACATTCAGTGTTAGGTGTGGTTTAAGGTGAAATCCATGGTCAATTGACATTCATCATATTAATTCATTAAAGGATCTTCTTTATAAGTGGGAACGGCATGGTTTAACCATCCTATGACCTTCCTAGTTGAAGTTGTTAGTGAGCCATTGGTATGTGTTCCACAGGTCGCCCATTTGTTCCACATTATGGGCGAGTGATCCCCATTTTGGTGATGGCAGATTGAGGCTATATGCCCGGTGTTACGCCACGGTCTGACTTTGTATAGAATTTCTAATGTAGTCCTATCTGTATTTCCTGTGCTATGCCTTACTGCAGCTGTGTAATTCCGCCAGATTTCCAGTTATGGGTGCCATCTTGGTTATGCAGCGTGTCCATCCATGGGAATCGCCTACTGGACACTGATATAGGGCTGTACATTTCACACCTGCTTTCCGCATTATCGGTGGATGCTTTGCACCATTAGTGAGGATTAAGGCATGTGCTATACCCACATCCCTCCACAGGCCGGGCCAGCAGTTCTCTGCCAAACAACACGAGGCCCATTTCTGCCATACCAGGTTCCCATGGCTTGCAACCCTCGGTACACATTACACATGCTTAATGTGTGCGGTACTGGGATGTGGGCGCAATTCTATGGACTCACCAATCTGGGGATTTCTGTTCATATGTCCTGCATTTCCTGGACACGTGTCATCAACCTTAAACACGCTTTTGGTGCATATGTCTAGCTGTTCCGTAGTCATGGGTTGTCACTTCTCTTGCGTCGATCGCAGCAGGGTTGCAAGCGGGCAATTTTGGAGTCCTACAATGGACACCAGTGTGCATCTGTAAAGTGTAGAACTTGCTGGACTGTCACCACCATCTGGCAGTGGTTTTGACTGCTGCTGTATGTTCCTGTTGGCGGATGTCTGTTTGACTACCCATATTATGTATTACTTGGCATATCTATATCCATGTGTCATATATCGGGCATTCGGACTGTTAATGTGTACATATATACATGTGAACCCTCGTTTCGCCACCTTGCTTTGTTACTGTCTGTGGATTACCTGTGTACACACATCTATTACCATACCATACCTTTCCACTGTACAGGTTCTGGCAGGGTGTACGGCTGGTTGGCACTTTATCTTGCTGTGTGTTACATTGACCTGTGTCTATCCGGCAATTCGCTGGCATGTCATGTGAGACTTACTTGATTCTATAGAGACCTGATTCCGTAATTATGATGTGCTTCCACTGGCCATATATGTCTCTGTCGTCTGGAATCCGTATGTAACCAGTCCATTCAGGACACTTTCCATTGTTGTTCTTTTTTGGTTACATATATGAGTACTTTGGTATGTTGTTACTATTATGTGTGTGGACCATTTCTCCATGGGCCTCTGCTGACACTGGACATATATCCAGCTAGCCTAGCCGGTCAACAAGTGTGAACCAACAAAACACAATTAAATGCGGTTGGCACCTTCTGACAAGTGGGTCGGGGTTACAGATGCATAACCGTCGTCAATCCCTGCTACTAACACACCGCGTTATTCTATCCACATTCTATGTTTTGTCTTATCACATAGCATGTGTTTCTCACTATTTGTTACCGGTACTTTGCATGGCATTGTCGGTTCCATACTTTCAGAGGCTGACAGTTTTTGAGACATGTATAATAACGTGGAGGACACAGCATTAACTTTCCCTGCTGTGAGCGGATCACTGCGCGCAGGTGCACTTGCATTTCCTAATTGTGGGTTAGTGCGAAGCTGCATATCCATATTCTGGTTACATATGTTTACTGGGTCCCGTGTGGTTACGTGGTCTGTATTAGTTGTGACTGTTCGGTAACATATCTCTGATCCGGTTGGCCGGTGTGTGGAGAACACACTTTCACCTTTACGCATGTAACTGTCTTTGCGGCACAGGCGCATGCATTACTGCGTTCACATTTTATACATATGTTCTATAGTCGTAATTCAAGCAGGACTGCATTCCGTTTGCCAGTTGCTGTGACCACTACCGTTTGCTGTTCTGTCTCATTTATATGCATACCCATGGTACCTGCTACATTAACATATCCCCCCCCCAGCCCCCACTTTTCCACGGCATCACAGGCATCCATTCTCCTGCTGGGAAAAGTGCGGAACTACATGTTACACATTCTTTATTCCCTACTGCTCATGGCCCGGGCTGCATATGTCGTGACCGCAGGGATATTGGATCATGAGGCTTATAGCCCCAGCATGAGGCCTTCGATTGTCAGGGTGTTCCTGTGGTGCTTTGGGTTTGGTCTTGTCTGCCTGGTGTCTGGAACTGCCCTGACCGTGTCACAGATGTCAGGCGAGTCATGGGTGCGGTTTGTCTGTGTCTATGATACCATAACCCCATTATTCCTAACGTGCTGCGCTGATTGGCGGCGTGCCCGTTGTGAATCGTGTTATAGTAATGGCACACGGTCTGGTCGACGGACCTATTTCCGATTAGTATACCTCATTATTTATAACCTGTCTTGCTATGTTACATGGGTTTAACATTGCGTGCCAGCTTTAACAGAGCCACCGGACATGTCCGTTGCTTACTTTGGAACAGTCCCGGCTCTGCTACACACATTTAACATGGCGGAACAGGTGGCCACAACTTAACAGCACAAATGGGGACATCGTGCTCTCCGTCGCTGTTTTGTATTGAATTGCTATGTTGACTTTGTTTCACATAAGCGAGACAGTGTCGACATTGGCAGCGGACGCTCGGCGCGATGCGTCCGCACTTTCACCCGTGGAGTGCCGTATATCTGCGGATGGGCGGCGGACAGGCGTTATGCTGTGCCATTATGTCTGGGAATTTATAGTTTCTTTCCTAGATGATATGGCATACTAGCAATGACACGTCTGGGTGTGGGTACTGCTGTATTTACCACGGTTGCCTTTGTGTGGTCCCTCGGGCATCGGCCTCGAGGGACGCACCATGTCTACCCGTGGGTATATCAACATTACCCACATCGGGCGTCATGAAGTTATTCTATGGTATTCCATGTGTACGAACACGCATTAATGTTTGGACAACCGACAATAGCTTCTGCTATTGGCATACAATGCTATTGGGTGGTGCCGGTTATCACATACATATGCCATGTTTTGCGTTTGTCCCATTCACACTTGTCTATCCCTGTCCTCATTCATGTCATTGGATATTTATGTGGCACATGATTGAACTATATTATTACCTGCAGGTATGCTGTGTACAGTGCACGCACATATGTCACGGTTGGTTACAGTGTATCTGTGTACCTACCTCTGTGATACTGAGGAGGAGAGAAGCTACCACACATCCTTAAGCAGCATTACATCGTGTATGTCCATACTATTATTCGGTGGCCTGTGGGGGGGTTGTCCGAGATTATGGTTACCTGTGTCCCTGTTTGTGCACGCATCATGGTGGTCTTTGTCCGGCCTCCGTTGCTATCGAATGGAGTTTGTGGCGGAGTGGTGTTAGTGTGTGTTTGGGTTGTGTTTCTACTGCCCGTCGTCAGTGAGAGGGTGGGGTTGGCATGTGTTCCTCTTTGCAGGGGGCCCCATCTGGACATTTGTGTGTCTCGCGTGGAAAAGCACTTGACACGTGCCATATGTCGTGTGATATTGCCATTGTCGTGTATGCATTCCTGCATTACTACTGCGTGTTACTGGCATTTTGTATCTGGTATCATGGCTATTATGTTGGATGGCAATTAGGCTATTCCCATGCTACTGACATATCCATTCATCCGGGCATATATGTGTTTATTCAATCCTTTGCATTGGCCGATGGGTGTTTGGCCACATCGACAGCTTCCACAAATATCTACGTGTTATGTCCCACCTTCACCTTCTGTGCATGTGGCACCCTGCTGGGAGTGACCTGCTGCTTAGTGGGTGGCTGTTCCGCCTATGTCTTATGTTTGACATGTCTGCATATAGCTAATCATCGGTACAGTGGCTGCTTTTATACTGCTTTGTCCAGATATGTACAGTTATGGACACCGTGGCGTGTGAACACCTATGGGGTTTACGACAGGTCTGTACCATGCGGGATGTGCGCATTCTGCCGACACATTCACATCACGGCCATTTGGATATCAGTACCTGGGGTGGGATGTTGACATGTAGAGGGTACATATTTGCATGCATGTCACTGCCTAGGACAATACTTCACTACTACATTTGGGAGTATACCCACTGTGTGTAGGTGTGCAGCTCTATGCGCCAGGCTGCTAGCTGGATTGGGTGGGCGGTCGTTACATGGAGTGCGGGTTACGTGCTATGGCCAGAGCTGTTGTGTATGTATTACATTTGCATGCATGGGTTCTGCTTCTGGATATTTACCGCTTGCCGATCATGCCATCCTATGTTACGGTCATG
>NC_056729.1:1903753791-1903763791 GCF_019279795.1 Protopterus annectens
CCCTTCTGTACTGTGTGTGATGGACAGCATGTCGATACACACAGTCAGCGGGTACAATACCACATTCTATGGTGTACCTTCCACAAACGCTACAACTTTACATGGCACCAGCATTGGTCATGCCACGATGATAAAGGTACCAGGGCTCGGATCGGCTTCATCATATGCGGCTGACATACGGACAACACATCTGTACACATCTGCAGGCACCACATGTTTTAGGGGTGTCTTCTGCTTTGACACGACCATGTCCCTCCCGACATTACCGATGACATATACTCATACATGACATTTGGCGGTGGGCAGTGTGGAACGGACTGCTCATGGACATGTGCACACACGCCCACACCTCCTGCATGGGGCTGGGCTTCTGTGGTTACTTCTGCAGACAACAACAGGTCAATTATGTTGTGGGAACATAGTCTGTGCACATCCCACAGGGGACATCCACAGTAGCACTGTTCATGTGATACCTCCTTGCTGTTTGGGGTGACATGTAGTCATGGTACCACCACAGCAGTGGTACTCTGTGTAGACATGATGCAGTTGACACCACTCTGCTGTTCACAGGACACTGGCTCATGGGGAGTGTGACACTACCAGTGTACACTGCACATAAAAGTTTACATTACGGACCTGCCAGACTGCATTGTTGCCCATGGTGCACCCAAGCACAGATCCTTTGGGCATGGTTACTTGGTGTCCCTTCCATTTCGCTGGCTATACGCCGCACACCATAATTTGTCCCATACCCACAGGCCATATGTATCCTGTTATTATTACACATCAATAGGCGATATACCTCTGTTATGCATGATATGCCTGTGATACTGTGTATAATGTCTGTCATATCCACCCCTGACAGCTTTGGTCATGCCACAGCTTATTGACATAGTATCCCTAATGCAGGGCATACCGCAGCACCGCCGGCTGCGGCCATTACGTAGTATGACATCAACGTATATGCCCATGTGGGTCATTACGCGTTATGTGACAGTATACATACATGTCCTATCCCCTGCTATGGCATTCTCCTTGGCTGGACATCCATAATGCCACAGCCTTTCGCCGTGGTGGTCTGGCATTATTCTCTCTAATGCCCCTGTGGCAGCCGCCCCTTGTGGTGTCCTCGCTGTGTACATGATGTCCCACTGCTGTGCAATAACGGTGTCCACAGGCATTGGTATGCTCAGCAGGATAGCACTTACGACAACCACCTTTTCACTACTCTCTGCATTACGGACAAGTGTCATTACTTTTACAAAACACCATTCCCATACAGTACAGCCGCTGGCGCCACATATATCATGCGCGTTACACAAACCCGGGTAATATATCGTGTGTTCTACATACCTTGTCGGTACCGTAAGCGCAGCCAGTGTTTCGCCTGTATCTGTTTTCCTTTTTCTTTTCGCCGGTGCTGTACACTGCCGGTCCGGTATGAGCATACGGTTTGAATATCCTGAGAGTCATCCTTATATCCGCTGACATTCTGCAACATGTGGTTCATCCCACCAATTGCTGTTCCTCAGTGAGTACTTATGTGCATATCACCTGCATCTACTCCATTCGAAATTACGACGTCAGAATCTTGGGTATATAATGGATTCCTCACCTGGGCGGCTATTTGCCCTACCTTCGTGGAGTTGGTCTGGTATTGTGTTATGTTATGTAACTGCAGCCGCTATGTGTGGCTTACAGGTATATTTCGCAGTGATGTTAGCCGTGGATTGTGTGTGTGTAGGGTATAGTATTTGGTCTCGACATGTGGGTGTCCTTGTCCTGACGACGCCTGTTGATGGCGTGACAGTATTCAGATGTGTAACATGGTTGTTGTATTCTTTTAAACAACGCATGCAAGTATGCATCCGCCTTTGATTGTGTTTTCCACGCGAGATGTTGCGGTTATGCAGATGTCATTGACTGCCTGTATGTTTGTGCTGCTATTACAGTTTGTATTCCTTTAATATGTACGGTGGGGGATATCAGTGGTTGTAGGTGATGGATACGTGTGTTGTGGGCCTTGCATCTCTACATTGCACAGTATAGTTGTCTGTGTGCTCCATCCCTACCTGGAGAGTTGACAGTTAATAGTGTTTTGTTATGGGAGTGTAACTTAGGCTGTTGTTGATTGGTTCCAATATCGCCTCGCAGGTGGCCTTGTTGCATGTATACCCCGTGAATTCTGTGGTATATCAGCGGCTATGTGTACGTGAGTGATTACGTGCATAACACCTGTGCATCTCCCCCTTTGGTAATTACATGTCGATACTGGGTTATAATTGATTTCCTCCGCCTGGTGTTAGATATATTCGCTTCATCTTTCATGGGGATGGTCTGTATTGTCTTATGTTATGTGTGACTGCATCTGCTATTCGTGGACAAGTATGGTTCGCATTCATGTTACCCATGGATTGTGTGTGACAGGTGTAGTATTTGTTTCAACAAGTAGGTGTACCTGTCCTTCCAACACATATGATGACGGAGGCATTGCATTCCAAATCTGAACATGGCTATTGTTTGTGTATGTCTACAATGCATGCAATTATGCGTCAGCTTTTAATTGTGTTCCATGCGATATGTTGTGGTTATGCAGATGTCATTGACTCGGATTGTATGTTTGTGCTGCTGTTACGGTTTGTATTCCTTTATTATGTACAGTGGGGGATGTCGGTGGTTGTATCGTCACAGATACGGTTTGTGGGCCTTGCATCTCTACATAACCAGTATAGTTGTCGTGTCTGTGTGTTGTCCCTACTTGGAGAGTTGACAGTTAATTGTCTGTTGGTATGGGATTGTAGGTTGTGTTGTTGTCATGTGGTGTCGGTATCGCCCGCGGTGTGCTTCTTGATGCATGTATTCCTCCGTCACATCTGTGGTATAGCAGCGGTTGTGTGTACGTGACGACTATCCCTTGTCATTCTGTCCCAGATATTTACAGTCATTGTGGTCCTGTTGTTGGGATGGCCTGTTTGCCAGTGGTTGCCACCTATTCAGATGGGGATTGCTTGTTTGACACTTGTAGAACACACAGCGGTGTTTACGGGCCGACACGTGGTCACGGTCAGTACTGGGGTAGCACATACATATTTCTGTGGTACATACCTATTGCTGTGTGACTTTGCCGACGTATCTTTTTGCAATTAACATATCGGTGTCATACATACGGGCATGAGTATTACATACGTCCTTTCCATTTCCTATGGGATATATTCCTGTGCTACAATCTGGGACATTGTCACTTTGTATCGTTCTACGTCACAACATGCCTAGCCAGGGTGGGGCTCTCACTACTACTTTGGGACTACTTGTGTACATATGCCTGTGGCTAGTGTACCGTATGCCTACACATATTATTCCACTCTGCCTCTAACGTGGCATCAACATACACATGTTACGGAGACACACACATTACACTCACACAGCAACGCACACGGCACCCTCACCGCACACATACACATACTACATTTATTAATCACGGGGATCGGTTGCACATGCAGTACTTCCGCGTGGCTGCGGACACCGGGCGGAGGTGGCTACCTCTCCCTCATATCATCATACTATTACCCGCCAAGCATGTACTGTTACAGTACTGTGGTCTGGCGCATCTTTCCGCCCAGCGGTTATGCATTTCCGGTATGTTGCCTGCCCCATGGTTTGCGGTATCCTCTTCTGTTGAACCTCCCGATGCTCAGGTTGTCGCTTCACTTATGTATACTATGTACAGATATCGCGTGTTACATCTCAGTCACCTACATCCCTCTGATTCCTTGTCTTAACTGTAGTACTTGTGTGTATATGTGTACATATATTTCTATATATGTTAGTATATCTATCTACATATATGTATATACACATATATATATGTTTATATGTATACACCTTTGGCGTTTAACGTGGCAGCATACAGCAACACCGTGATGCTGTAGGACCCGCTGCATCGTTCGGGTGTTGACGCTCCATGCTCCACTGGCTGTTGGGTGTACAGTGTTTGGGGTTCGCCTATGTTGGAGTCACACATGGGGCCACCCATACGGTACACTTTTACGGGTGGTCATGTTTGTGTGCCGCCCATTTCACTGTGTGTGTGCAGGTAGGGAGGTGTCAGTCCATGGGACCTACGCTGTCAGAGTATGTGCTATACGTTCCCTCTTTGCCAGGGCATAGGCATATTGGGTATGCCTCCGTCTGCCTACTGGGGCTGTCACAGTGTGTTCCTGGTCCAGAACCCTCTGTGCCTGGACTGGCCTTGGCAGTTGTGGTGGGCTTTGTGGCCCTTCACCGTTATGTCCCTGCAGCAGCTGCTTCCACAGGATCATATTATGTAGCATGGCACATACTATGAATATGTGGGCACATGTGCCTGGAGAGTACTGCAGGGCTCCACCAGATGTATCCAAGCACCGGAACCGTGATTATAGCATCCCAAACACATGCTCTATGATTATTCTGATTTGTGCGTGTGCCTCATTATGGCGTTCTTGCATGTGTGTGTGTGTGCATTTCTGATGGGAGTCATCATCCACGGCTCCAGTGCATAGCCAGCATCCCCCACGAGGTGGCCTTGTGGGATGTCCTCCCTGGCGAATACCTGGTACAGCTGTGAGGCATGCCAGATATGGGAGTCGTGGTAGCTTCCGGGGCTGCCAGCACACACATCCATGATAATGCCCTGAGCATTGCACACGACCTGCCAATTGATGGAGGGGAATCTCTTGCGGTTTATGTAGCGTCTACCCTGCTCCCCAGGTGGTGACTTGATTTGTATAAAGCGCATAGCCCATCGCACCCAGTACCTCCGGTATTGCGCCACGGTGGAAGTGGCATATTGCAGCCAAATCCTCCTGAGATCTGGGGAAGTATATATGCTCATTGGCATGTGATAACATGGCATCCAGGAACTGGTGTAGTACCCTGAATGCTGATGCCTGTGAGATGCCCATTATATCCCCAGTTGGCCTTTGAAAGGTACCTGTGGCCAGTATTCGCAAGCTTACACATACCTTTGTGTCCACTGGGATGGGTTCCCCTCTGTTGTTTCTTGTTCTCAGGCGTGGCCGGCACAGCTCCACTATTTGCTGTAACGTGTCCCTATCCACCCTGTAACGCTCTACTATCTCCAGGTTTTGTAGCCCCTGGTAGGTTACCCTTGGTCTGAACACTCTCCTTCTCCTCCAAGGCCTACGGTAGTTGTCGGCACCCTCCTCCACAACACCGTCTGTCTCTAACACATGCTGATGGATCACAGAGCCACAGCAGCACCCAACATGTACATTTTAAAAGTTCCCCGTGTGTTTACACCTATGGTGCAGCATTTGGGAATACACGGCTGTGTGTTGTGTGCATTCACACTTTATACTATTGTGCTGTGCACCCGGTGATGTCATAGGGTCTGTACGGCCATATCTGGGGTTATCTTCCGTGTTTCACAGCACTACAACGCTTGTTGCCTTTGGTGTTTCATTACTCTTGCCTGCAATGGATTACCTTTCGACCTTCCCTTACTATTTCTGCACGTTGCACCTACTATTTCCTGGCATACATCCTGCAGAGCACTGTCATGTGTAGTTTCTGGGACATGGCATATTGTGCTTTGTGTGCCGCCAGGCCAGCTGCCTGTCTGCTTTGCTCTGCTGTGTCAGGTCTTCACTCTTTGCAATCTGCTACCTCCCTACTTTCTTTGCATTCATATGCCTCCCCATCCCGCTTTGCAGGTTTCTGCATGTAGAGTTGTCAGCTGCCAGCCGATTGGCCTTCGTGGATTGATTAGTGTTGATTGCTCATTATTACTCCAATTACACTTCTTCCGCATTTCCTCATATTCTTAACATCACCTTCCTGTTTCCGATGTTGTTTGCGGGGCGAGCCACATGACTGCTTAAGGAACGTGAGTCATCCTCGCCACATGCACCTCAAGCAGCATTGTGTGCTCAGCTCAACTATTGCCCCACACGCCGTCCTGCAGCTGTGATAAAGGATGTACAGCCCAGGTTTGCTGAGCTCCAATGTGCTTCCTCCTACAGTGGCACACCCCTCTGCAGGTGACATGTATTCCCTCTGAGCCACTCCTCGGTGTATTACCACTGCGCCGTTTGGTACAGCCTTACGCCGGTGGGAGTTTTGCGATTCAGTATTATCTGCCTCATTTGCATGGCATTGACTACTAATTCATAGTTACCACGCTGAACACTGCCGCGAGTCCTTAGCAACCCTTGCACCGTGGTTGTGGCTTTCCATGCATACCATGGTGTATTATGGCTGTGAAGCTGCTGTATATTACGCTGCTGTTTTATAACATCGTCATATTATTTCATTGTTTTGCACCTTCCGCAAACATGTCCTGGGGTTCTGCTGTGAGTTTCTGTGGACATACCATTTATGTTATTTTTTACATGTTGTGCATGTTTTCTTTTGACATTCTCTGTGTATTTCGCCATTGGCATATGGTAACAGTGTGATACCTGAGGCTGACAGTCTTCCGTTACTCCTATGTTATGTTTGGGAAAATGTAAACCATTTTTTTTTGGTTTACATTGCTGTGGCCTTATGCTACGCCTGCGGCACTTTGTGGATCTCTATATGCCTTCATTTGCATGGTGCAACACCGCACATGGGGTGTTTAGCATACCTACGCCGGGGGCGGCGCAGATCCGGCGCACGCCGGTAGTGCACGAATTGATCATACCTGAATCGCCGGCAGACATATTTACGCTAGGACGCCTTACGCTATGCGTGCGCCTGGCGCAAGGTTCATGAATCCCGGGGCAAGTTTATGCAAATGCTAATTGCCTTGGTAAAAAAAAATGGGATCCACACATTTATTTTACCATCCACAGTTCACTACCTCCTGCAATGAAAGATCAGCACGATGTTCTCCATAAGCATGTATCACTATAGGCCTACCATCTTCAAAGTAACATCTCACCCACCTTGTTGTCAGATTTTATATCATTTAATTTTTGACATTATTTGATTATAGCATTGTTGTGAGATGATGGTAATAATTTTGGGGAATTTCAGGATTTTCCACTCTCAAGACACTCTGAAAGAATAGTCGGTCACAAACAGGAGACATACAAAACATACAGCAAAGCAATACAGCAGCACAAGGGCCGCCACAGGTGGTAGAAATATCAGATCCAATAAAGTGTAAAGACAAAATTCAATACACTTTAAATGGATTTAATATATATAATTATACTGGGATTACTATTACTAAATAATTTTTTTTCTTTATTCTCTAAGGGATTCAAGTTTGTTCCTACTAAAATACCTGATATAGCTATGGTGATGGTGGATTTACAATTATATTTGAAAAAAATAAATTTCAATATTATGTTTTCAGATAAAACAATTACAACTAAATTTAAAGAAATTCCTAAAAAAGCAGTATGTTTAATCCTCCTTTGCATCCACTTATTACTGCTTTTGAGAAAATAGTTAAGGAAGATATATATAAAGTATGGGGAGAGAAAAATAACATTTTCTCAAATTTAAACCAGGAGGAAAGAAATTTGATGAAAACTTTAAGAGAAGATAAGAGAATACATATTATGACACCTGATAAAGGTGGAGGGATTATATTATATAATTCAGAAGACTATACCAATGTTATGCAAAATATTCTATTTAATATTGAAAATTACTCTTTATGTTCAAAAAATGAGATTCATATCTCATACCAAAGGCTAGATAGTTATTTATATGAATATCTTACGGACCAAAGGATTTCTAAAAATGAGTATGACTTTCTTTTGAATAAATATCCCAAAATACTGGTTCTTTTTTGTATACCCAAAATACATAAGAACCAAGAAAATCCACCCTTTAGGCCAATTTTAGCAGCTGCAGGTTCCAAAACACACAATTTAGCAGTATACATAGACAAAAATTAAAACATATTGTAGAAAAGTTTCCACATTTATTAAAGGATTCATGGGATTTTCTTGGACAAATGAAAAAGGAATTGTGGTGTCCTATATGTTTATTTTTAACCATAGATGTCCAGGATTTATTTTAATGTATACCAAAACAAGAAGGATTAAGGCTTTTTGAAGAAATGCTTTTTACTAGCTCTTCCCTTACTTCTGATGAGATTTTATTAATATGTGAACTCATGAGTCTTATATTGGAAAATAATTACATATATTTTGAGGGGGAATATTTTCAACAACTAAAAGGAGTTGCTATGGGAGCAGCATGCACCCCCCTTATATGCAAATTTGGTTCTATTAGAGTGGGAAAACAAACATGTTTTTCAAAGTGATTTATTTTTGTCCAATATATTATTTTACGGCAGATTCTTGGATGATGTATTTATTTTATGGAAAGGGAGTTTAGATACCATATCCCCATTTATCCAATACTTAAATGAAACTACTGATTTTTTAAAATTTACCTTTGAATTTCATGAGCAAGAGATCAACTTTTTGGATACTAAGATAATTAAAACTCAAGATAAATACATTTCCAGAATCTACTGTAAGAACACTTTTTGTAACAGTTACCTACATTTCAACAGTCATCACCCTATTTTTCAGAAAAAAAGTATTATTAAAGGTCAGGCTATTAGAATTGGCAGGATGACATCCTTAAAAAGTGACATGATTAGAGAATTAGAAATTTTGAAGGACATGTTCCTAGAAAGAGGTTACCCTGGTGAGTTCATAGATCCTATACTTGCAGATGTTCTAGATGAATGGGATAAAAAATAGACGCCTTTACTTGGCAAAGGGTTTAAATCTACTAACAATTTATTAGTTCTGAAGTAAAAAAATCAAATTGATTTTCAACAAGCATGTGTGATACAGTATAGCCCTTTGTATTCTCAAATTAAGGGAATATTAATGAAAAACTGGAACATTTTTAAAACCACCAGTGAAGTATTTCATTTGTTCGGTGATAAACCTTTATTTTCTAAAAAAGTAGGACCTTATTTAAAATCAATACTAGAGAAGGGTAACAATAGCCAAGGTTTACAAGTGAAAATGGGTAGAAGCAAACCTTGTGGTAGATGTTCTTATTGTACATATATTTTACAGGACAGTTCGATTAGAATTGACAATCATAACAAAAGTTAATTTTTTTTTTTAAAGTGGCAACTGTTCCTCCAGTAAACTGGTATATATATAGCCAAGTGTAATACTTGTTCTTCATTTTATGTAGGAAAGACAGAAAGATTACTAAAGACCAGGATATATGAACATTTATATGACATAAGAAATAAAAAGGAGACTAATGCTTTATACAAGCATAGTATGTCATGCACTAATTTTGTAGGTTTTAAATTTGCCATTCTTGACTTTGTGTATATGGAAGTTAGGGGGGGTGACTGGCAAAATGTTTTAAATAAAAAAGAACTGTTATGGCAGTTAAGATTAGCTGCAGATTTTCCACCAGGATTAAATGAGCATTTGACTATACTGCCTATTTTAAAAGAGAAGGCAGAACATGTTTAATAGTGTTATAATTTATAACACTTATTGAAACAATACATATGTTGAAAATTCTTCTGTTTTCTTTATACATTTTTATGTAATGTTACCAATATTTATACACGTTTATTTTTTAAAAAACTCAGTTTATAAAAGCTAATATGTTTATAGCAATATTAGTATTTACATGTAATTAAAGGGTTTTACATTTTAGATACAAAAGTGAATGTATGCTTTAGAATTCAGGTCGATAATACAACAATATTTGTATATACAGGATTGTTTAACAACATCAATTCATTCTTTGTAAAAACTGTCCTCTTTAAAGCATTTTGATTTCTCTTACCAATATTCATGAATTGAAAGCATTATTTGTTAGTACTGGTTAGATTTGAACCAATAGTCAAAAAGCATTGTATATTTAAACTTGTTTTGTGAACTGTTTTCCTTGTTCTGAAGAAGTCAAACTTTTTGATGAAAGCGCTTAAAATTTATTTTAATTTATTAAACTGACACTGAGGACTCGCAACTTTGGTGTTCTTATTTTTGGTTACTTAATTCTTTTT
>NC_056729.1:1903766291-1903768850 GCF_019279795.1 Protopterus annectens
TTTTTTATTTGCTTATTCTACTATGATATATTTAATGTTTTAGCAAACTGTCTACCTTTTCTTTGTTATGTATCTGGTATACAGATGTTTAATTTTACAAATGGATTTAATAGCTTATCCTACTTGAACTGTCTTTACCCTATGAAACAAACCCTTGTGTTTATTTAGTTGATACAGTCTCTGTTTTATTCATCAAGGATGTTGTGCAGCACAGAAAATTGCACAGTATTCCCTGCTTATGGCTTTAAAAAGATGCAAACATCCCTGATCATTTCCACAATGAGTATCACTCTCTAATCACAGTCAGGCAATTTATTGTCAATGTATTTCCCAGATGACACCTGGTTCACAGTACAGGGGTAAAAGGATTTTCAATCAACCATAAAAATAAATCCATGTGCTTAATTCTTTACTCTTGTGATCTGACCCGTTAAGTCCCTTACCACAATTACCTGTATAGTTACTGACCTGCTGATCTTCCGGTGTAACTGCACTTTATTACATGGTGATGGCTGCCTTCATTCAGATAGACAGATTTCTTTTGCAGTAGAGCTCCAGGGAGAAAAGCTCCTAAATTCAGATGTGATGTGCTGTAAGATAAAAACATACATCGTTTTGCACAAGATGAAACCAACGAGAAACAAAGTTTGAACCCATATAAGTGAGTTAACATAAGACAGGCATTTAATAAATATGACATGTATGACAGAAGGACAAACATTTACATTATTAAACCTTATAAAAATGTATACAGAGGTAGTTACAAGAAGTAAATGTTTAAAGGGCATGTTGTATGGTTTAATCTTGACATGCGAACATACATGTGATATGTAGTGTATGGAAAACTGTCAGCTTGGGGAATGCTTGAGACAATATATATATATATATATATATATATATATATATATATATATATATATATATATATATATATATATATATCATGCAGAGGTGGGCATGATTATTCAACTTTGAACTCAGCCATTTAGGTTAGCAGTCACAGGACAGTAGAGACTTCTGAAAGGACCGACAAACACATTTGTCTATTCTGGACCTTATTTTAATGGTGGTGGTCTAAGGTAAGATGGGAAGACAGAAATTTCATGAAGAAACATGGATGAATATATAGACATTGCCATAGTCATTCTAAAAATTTGGGTCTGTAAGGAATACATTTTATACAGGAGTCATAAATGGCTTATTGCTTTGTTAGAAAGAATGAGGCACTGCATCACCAGAGTCCTTTCCTGGTTTAGCATAAGGCTAACATATTTTATATCCTCAAGGCTAACATATTTTATATCTTCAACAATCTTATCTTACTAAAGATGAAAACTACTTTATATGACTTTTTCTCCAGTTTGCTTGAGATTTCCTGTGTAAGTTTTCAAAATAAAATGTATACAATGGCATTCCATCTTTTCTCATATTTGAAGTCATGTTTGACCTTCTTCCTGATCATTCAAAAATTGACAATACTAAAGTAGGGAAGTACTTTGTATTGAATGACAATAATGCCACCACAGTATTATCATACTTATTCAAAGAAAACGAAGAAAAATAAGAGGACCAGAATGGATCCTTCTAGATCACCATATTGTATAACTTTGGCAATGGGAATGTTTTGGTTTATATTCCTATATTAGTCTGGCCTTTGTAAGAGCACTTGAACCAGTCCAAATTATTTGTTGCAACTTCAGATTAATTTTTTTAACAAGTTCATTATAGGTGATAGTTTCACTGTCATATCTATGGTACTGGAGTTACAGAGAACCACTGGAGATAAAAACAGTTGAATGTGTGTTATTTTCTTCTGCAAGTCAGGATAAGACCCAGGATTATAGCTGATCACTCATTTTAAAATAGAAACAAATGCTGCTGTTTTACAACCACTAGAAAATTAGCATAATCTGAAATTAAGTTTAAGATACAGGCATCAAAATGTGCAACTTATTCAGGCACTATTTGCAGTTAATTTAGTAGTGTATCACTGGCCAAGGTGATGCTGTTCTTCATATCATTCAGAAATAGTGTTTTGCGTGGCCCAGGAGTTACTGACTTTAGCTAATAGGGGAATAGTAGACTGTACCCGATACTACTAATGCACATGGCCCAATAAGCTTTCCACTCTGGATAAATTAAAATTGAGATCTTTGGCTTCATTCATTTTTTTTTTCAAAATGCTGCTGTCCTCATCTGATGGCTGTGCAGAAAATTAAGTTTCTTTAAGAATGGACTTGATTCCTTTGAAAATGCATTCTAGCTCAGGAATGTTAGAGGCATATAAATGCTTTCAATATCTCGTTTTGTTGTTTTGACTTCAGAGTATGAGCAAGCACAACGCATCACTTCATTCACTATAATGCTTCTTCAAGGAATGAACATAGTAAAGCAAGCTACTATGCAACACAATGAGAATCAGAGGAACCCATATGCATGTGAATAAATCTTCAAGTACATGGTTCGTGAGCAGCATTGTCGGCTATAGCTGCTGCTATAGGTGTCTCCATCTGAATTGCTGAAGCCCGTGTGTTCATCGTGATTGTATAACCCTCATCG
>NC_056729.1:1903769350-1903794350 GCF_019279795.1 Protopterus annectens
GAAATGCAACAACACAGAACAATCCTGTCATGTCCGGTTCGTCTTCAGGTTTTCACCAACAGCGGAATTACCGGAATTCCAACTCGTTCAAGAACAACAAGAAGACCCAGAACAGGAAATTTTACAACCGTCGCAAGAAATAATAGACTGTTTACATGGTATGCCTATAATTGTTTATAACACCAGTAGGGATTTTAAGGTTTACAATTATACTGCTTTTTCACCTGAACACGAATTTATTGATTTGTTAGCTAAAGGCTTTAACTTTGCTTTGCCTAGTAACTTGAATTTAGCACGTATTTTATGTGACCTTAAACTCTATACCCGCAAACTGAATTTAAACACTATGTTTAGGGGTAATGCTGTTATTTTAAACGATGAAAGGGTGCCCAGTACATTTAACCCTCCACTTAACACTCATATAGCAGCATTTGAAAAAGTTTCCGAAATGCATTTTAGGGGAATGTATAACAAATGTAAAAATGTTCAAGAAGGTGACATACATTTTAAACATATGATACAAACAGTGAAAAGCCATCAGATTAGGGTTATGAAACCCGATAAGGGAGGGGGGGCAGTTTTTATGTACGAGGCAGAGTATAATAGACGTATGCAATTAATGTTAGCTACTGTGAACTACGAAGTTACATCTAGGAATGAGCTTAATCAAGCTCTTTATAAAATTAAGAATACCTTGAATGACATGTTTATAGATGGGAGTCTTACCTCTGACCTTTACCATTATTTGGATATGGTAGCCCCCCGTGTGCCTATAATGTTTGGGGTTCCCAAACTTCACAAGGGTTTGTCTAACCCATCTTTTAGACCCATCATCGACGGCAGGCAATCGATAACTTATGCCTGCGCCAAATGGGTTGATAATAAACTAAAAAGTATTTTAAAAAGTGAATCACAGATTTGTATCGATTCATGGCACGTCTTGAAAAATCTTAATTCAATTCCCTTCCATGATGATTACAGGTTCGTTACAGCTGATGTTACAAACCTGTACACTGTTATTCCGCAGGACACAGGCATTGAATGGGTCAGGGACCTGCTTCTGCTTAAACACATCAATGGTTCTGAGATTGACCTAATAATTGCATTATTGGAACTGGTGTTAAACAATAATTATTTCTTGTTTAAAGATAAAATTTACCTGCAAAAAACAGGGGTAGCGATGGGCTCCCCCTGTGGCGGTACATTCGCCAATTCTGTTATGGCGTTCTGGGAAAGAACTCATCTGTTCAATGATATTACTTTTAAGGAAATTGTCGTATGGTATACGCGATACCAGGACGACATCCTCATGATAGTAAAAGGAAATGAAGAACAAATTAATACATTGATGTATAATATGAATTCTTTCACTTCTTTTTTGGAATTTTCTTTTGTGGTGGAAAAAGAACTAATTAACTTTCTAGATATCTCAATTGGTAAAGATTCAGTTAAAAAGTGTTTTGTTACTAGTATATATAGAAAAAAACTATACAGTAATTCATTATTACACTTTACTAGTAACCACCCGTATACGCAGAAAAGAGGTATTGTGAAAGGACAATTGGGGAGGGCTACAAGAATGTGCTCAGATGATATTTTGTTCAACAAAGAATGTGAACTGCTTAAACAGATGTTCTTAAACAGAGGTTACCCAAGTAAACTCATTAACAATTTGATCAAAGAAATTAAATTAAAACGTCATAATGGTTTACTTCCACCTCTGTTAATTCATCAAAATTTTGTCACTCCAGCACATGACACAGTAAGTCAACCTATTGAGGAGGAACCAACTATGATGGCTGGCAACCAAGATACCATTAATTATAGAACATGTATGATTACCCAATTTAATCAACACATTTTTGAATTTAAAAACGTTTTAAATATTAATTGGGAATTAATTACACAAGACTCACTATGTAGTGAAAGTTGTGGCCCTAAACCAAGAATAGTATTTAAAAGAACTCCATGTCTCAAAACTTTGTTGGAACGACCCCTACAACAGCATTTAACAACAAAAGGGATGTTTAAATGTGGCTATTGCCATTATTGTAAATATATTCAAACTGGTTCCACTTTTAGCATTAAAGGAGAAAGGTACCACATTAATGGCAAATATAACTGCCAAACAGAAGGTGTAGTTTATGTAGCATTATGTCAATCATGTAATGCATTTTATTTTGGTAAAACTGAGCGGCCATTGCGACAACGCATATACGAACATTTATACGCTATTACCAAGAACAATACCTTTAATGCTTTAGCAAGACATAGTATAACGCACCCTGACCACAAATTTTTATTCTTGGTTGTTCAGCATATTAAAAAAGACAAGAGAGGGGGCCCTTGGAACTTGTTGCTGGAGGAACAAGAACTATTGTGGCAACTCAAAACCAATGCCCAAGCCTATCCAGGTCTCAACGAGTTCTGCTCGATTAAATGCCTGTTAAAACTTAAGGCCATTGTAAGGTAGTAAACATAAAGTAGTTAATGTAATCTTTAACTAAACCTGTTTTATTAATTTAAAACTTCAGGAAACTTTAAGTTGACAATTCATAAACATTTAAACAACATATATCAAATAAATAAAGAATTTCTTCTTTTTTTAAAAAAAGTATATAAAAGTTAAATAGAACTGAAAATTATTTTAGTGAATAAGCATTTTATGCATTTCAAATTTATAGTATGGTGTTGGTATTTGTATAGAGTTTTAGTATTATGCATGTAAAAATGTTTTGATTATTGAATTTTTAAACAGATTTTAGCATTCTATATGCTTAAATTGTGAAATTTGATTTACACCAAATTAATTGTATTTAATTGTTTAATGAACTAATTGTACATGTGACTATATAAACTGCAATACACGTCTGTATATTTGTCTGAAGAAGTGCGGAGAGCATCTGCATGAAAGCGCTAACTAAGTAAAGAAGTTTTGTAAGAACGTACATTCCGACTGCAGTTGGTACCGTTATTTTTTCTGGTTTATTGGTTTTATTTCTTTGTTTGGAGTTTATAGTACAATATCATATAATACATGTGGTACTAGGATGTTTTCTGGGATGTTAATATATGTGTGTGTAGTTAACATTGCGTCTGTGCTTTCTATGCTGTGGTTATATGTTCATTGTTTGCTGTGAAATTAACCAATGAAAGTGTAAGGGGGGATATTTAAAGCCTGGATGCTTCCATGTCATGTGTAAGTCTGACGGAGCCTACGGGTGGAAGCGCTTACATGTCCATGACGTAACCTTTGTATGCCATATGTGACCTGTCGTGGACAATGTCTACGCTGACTGTTTCATCTACCTATGTGTGTTTTGGATTGTGTGCCATAAGGTGCCAACGGTTCTTTGATGTTGCTTAGGTGTATTCCATGGTCAATTGACATTAATCCTATTAATTCACTGAAGGATGTTCCCCATAAGTGGGTACGCCATAGTGTGACCATCCTATGACCTTCCTAGATGACGTTGTTTTTGTGCCATTGGTATGTGTTCCACCGGTCGCCCATTTCTTCCGCGGTATGGAAGCGAGTGATCCCCATTATGGTGCTGGCAGATTGAGTGCTGTGTACGCGGTATGCATCGGGCGGTCCGGCATTGTATGGGGTGTGTCTACTGTAGTCCCTATCTGTATTGGCTGTGTTATGCCTCACTGCAGCTGTGTGATTCCACCAGGCTTGCAGTTATGGGTGCCAACTTGGTCCTACGCTTGTTCATCCATGGCGATTGCCTACTGGACACTGATATAGAGCAGTACACATTTCACACCTGCATTTAGCATTATCCGGTGGATGCTTTGCACAATTAGTGGGGAATAAGGCATGTGCTACTCCCACATCCCTCCCACGGTGCGGGACAACGTATTATCTGCCGAACAACACCGAGCCCCGTTTCTGCATACCCAGGGTCCCATGGCTGCAACCTCGACGGTACCCATTACACATCCGTCATGTGTGCGGGAATGGGATGTGGACGCACCTCTATGGACTCTACATTCTGGGAATTGCCGTTCATATGTCCTGCATGTCATGGACACTTGTCATCAACCTTGAACACGCTGGAGGTGCATATGTCTGGCTGTCCCGTAGTCACGGCTGTCAGTTCTTCCGGGTCTCTCGATCGCAGCTGGTTGACATTGCATACGGATGGATCTTTGGGATCCTACTATGAACACCAATGTGCATATGTAACGTGTAGAACTTGTTGGACTGTGTCCATCTGGCCAGTGGGTTTGACTGCTGCTGTATGTTCCCCAATCGCGGATGTCTGCTTGCTACCCAAATTGTGTAGTGCTACGTTAACCAGGTTATTCCAGACTGAACCCAGATGGTGTAAATCCAATGATGCAGGCTAGGAAATGCTTTAAGTAATCCTCAGATGTCCCATTAGGGAATTTCCGCCACTGTATTGTCAAAATAACACAGCCAAAACATGTAGATTCTATTATTTCATTGAAGGATGTTCTTGATAAGCGTGAATGACATACTTCAGAGATCCGATGACCTTCCTAGTTGACGTTGCTGGTTTGCCATTGGTATGTGTTCCGCAGGTCGCACATTTGTTCCGCAGTATGGTAGCGAGTGATCACCATTTTCTTGCTGGCAGATTGAGTGCTGTGTACGCCGGTATATGCACGGCGGTCTGACTTTGTATGGGGAGTGTGTACTGTAGTCCCTATCTGCATTTCCTGTGTTATGCCTTACTGCAGCTGTAGACTTACACCGGGTTTGCAGTTATGGGTGCCATCTTGGCCGTACGTTTGTCCGTCCATGGGAATTGCCTACTGGACACTGGTATAGGGCTGTACACATTCCACAGCTGCATTTAGCATTCTCCGGTGGATAATTTGCATTATTAGTGGGGGGTAACGCATGTGCTATACCCACATCCCTCCCACGGGGCGGGACAACGGATCATCTGCCAATCAACACCGGGCCCCATTTCTGCATACCCACCATCCCATGGCTGCAACCCTCGACGGTACCCATTGCACATCCTTCATGTGTGCGAGAATGGGATGTGGACGCACGTGTATGGCCTCGGCAATCTGGGGATTTCTATTCATATGTCCTGCATTTCATGCACACTTGTCATCAACCGTGAACACGCTGGTGGTGCATATATGTAGCTGTGCCGTAGTCACGGCTGTCAGTTCTTCTGGGTCTCTATCGCAGCCGGTTGACATTGCGTACGGATACATTTTTGGGGTCCTACAATGGACACCTATGTGCATATGTAAAGTGTAGAGCTTGTTGGACTGTGTCCATCTGGCCAGTGGGTATGACTGCTGCTGTATGTTCCCCAATCACGGATGTCTGTTTGACTACACATATTATGTAGTGCTACGGAAACCTGTTTATTCTGAAATGAACCCGAATGGTGTAAATCCGCTGATGCAGGGTAGCAAATGGTTTAAATACACCTCAGATGTCCCAATGGGTAATACCCGCCACTGTATTGTCAAAACATAACACCGCCAAAACATGTAGATCCTACTGATTCATTGAAGGATGTTCTTTATAAGTGGGAAGGCCATAGTTTAAACATCCTGTGACCTTCCTAGTTGAGGTTGTTGGTGTGCCATTAGTATGTGTTCCACAGGTCACCCATTTGTTCTGCAGCATGGCAGCGAGTAATCCCCATGTTGGTGCTGGCAGATTAAGTGCTGCGTACGCCGGTATTCGCACGGAGGTCTGACTTTCTATGGGGAGCGTCTACTGTAGTTCCTATCTGTATTTCCTGTGTCATGCCTTACTACAGCTGTGTAATTCCACCGGGTTTGCAGTTATGGGTGCCATCTTGGTCGTACGTTTGTCCGTCCATGGTAAATGGCTACTGGACACTGGTATAGGGCTGTACACATTTCACAGCTGCATTTGGCATTCTCTGGTGGACGATTTGCATTATTAGTGGGGAGTGAGGCATGTGCTATACCCACATCCCTCCCACGGGGCGGGACAACGGATTATCTGCCAAACAACACCGAGCCCCATTTCTGCATACCCAGGATCCCATGGCTGCAAACCTCGACGGTACCCATTACACATCCTTTATGTTTGCGTGACTGGGATGTGGACGCACTTGTATGGACTCGACAATCTGGGGATTTCTGTTCATATGTCCCGCATTTCATGGACACTTGTCATCAACCTTAAACACGCTGGTGGTGCATAACTCTAGCTGTGCCATAGTCACGGCTGTTCATTCCTTTCAGGTCTCGCTCAGCAGCTGGTAGATGTGGCGTACGGATCAATTTTGGGGTCCTACAATGGACACCGATGTGCATTTGTAAAGTGTAGAACTTGTTGGACTGTGTCCATCTGGCCAGTGGGTTTAACTGCTGCTGTATATTCCCCAATCGCGGATGACTGTTTGACTACACATATTATATAGTGCTACGAAAACCAGTTTTGTCTGACATGAACGCAAATGGTGTAGATCCGGGGATGCAGGTTAGCAACTGGTTTAAGTAAACCTCAGAAGTCCCAATGGGAAATATCCGCCACTGTATTGTCAAAACTAACGGCACCAACACATGTAGATCCCACTAATTCATTGAAGGGTGTTCTTTATAACTGGAAACGCCAAGGTTTAACCATCCTATGACTTTACTAGTTGATGTTGTTGGTGTGCCATTAGTATGTATTCTACAGGTCGCCCATTTGTTCCCCAGTATGGCGGCGAGTGATCCTCCTTTTTGTGCTGGCAGATTGAGTACTGTGTACGCTGGGATTCGCACGGCGGTCTCACTTTCTATGGGGAGTGTGTACTGTAGTCCCTATCTATATTTACTGTGTTATGCCTTACTGCAACTGTGTAATTCCACCAGGTTTGCAGTTATGGGTGCCATCCTGGCCGTACGTTTGTCCATCCATGGGAATCGCCTACTGGACACTGGTATAGGGCTGTACACATTTCACAGCTGCAGTTAGCATTCTCCAGTGGATTATTCGCATTATTAGTGGGGGGGTAACGCATGTGCTATACCCACATCCCTCCCACGGGGCGGGACAACGGATCATCTGCCAATCAACACCGGGCACCATTTCTGCATACCCACGATCCCATAGCTGCAACCCTCGATGGTACCCATTGCACATCCTCCATGTGTGCGGGAATGGGATGTGGACGCACTTCCATGGACTCGACATTCTGGGGACCTCTGTCCATATGGCATGCATTTCATGGACACTTGTCATCACCCTTGAACACGCTGGTGGTGCATATATCTACCTGTGCCATAGTCACGGCTGTCACCTCTTCTGGGTCTCATGATCGCAGCCGGTTGCCATTGCCTAGAGATAAATTTTTGGGGTCCTACAATGGACACCGATGTGCATATGTAAAGTGTAGAACATGTTGGACTGTGTCCATCTGGCCAGTGGTTTGGACTGCTGCTGTATGTTCCCCAATCACGGATGTCTGTTTGCCTACCCATATTATGTAGTGCTACGGAACCCGTGTCCTTCCACAATTAACCCAAATGGTGTTATTCTACTGCTGCAGGTTAACAACTGCTTTAACTAATCCTCAGAAGTCCCATTATGAAATATCCGCCACTGTATTGTCATTATAACACAGCCGGAACATGTAGAACCTATTTATTCATTGAAGGATGTTCTTTATAAGTGGGAACGCCATAATTTAACCATCCTATGACCTTCCTAGTTGACGTTGTTGGTGTGCCATTAATATGTGTTCCACAGGTCGCCCGTATGTTCCGCGGTATGGAAGCGAGTGATCCCCATATTCTTGCTAGCAGCTTGGTTGCTGTGTACGCCGGGATTCGCACGGCGGTATGGATTTCTATGGGGAGTGTCTACTGTAGTTCCCATCTGTATTTCCTGTGTTATGCCTTACTGCAGCTGTGTAATTCCACCGGCCTTGCAGGTATGGGTGCCATCTTGGTCGTAGGCTTGTCCATCCATGGGAATTGCCTGCTGGACACTGGTATGGGCTGTACACATTTCACACCTGCATTTAGCATTCTCCGGTGGATGCTTTACATTATTAGTGGGGAGTAGGTCATGTGCTACACCCACATCCCTCCCACGGGGTGGGACGACGGATCATCTGCCAAACAACACCGAGCCCCATTTCCGCATACCCAGGTTCCCATGGCTGCAGCCCTCGACAGTACCCATTACACATCCTTCATGTATGCGGGACTGGGATGTGGACGCACGTCTATGGTCTCGGCAATCTGGAAATGACTGTTCATATATCCTGCATTACATGGACACTTGTCATCAACCTTAAACACGCTGGTGGTGCATATGTCTCGCTGTGCCGTACTCACGGTTATCACGTCATCTGCTGGACGGTAACGGCTGGATGGAATTCTGTTAAGTAAAATATTTGGGTCCTACAATGGACACCAATGTGCATATGTAAAGTTAGATGTTGCTGGACTGTGTGCAACTGGCCAGTGGTTCTGACTGCTGCTGTATGTACCCCAATCGCGGATGTCTGTTTAACTACCCATATTACGTGGTGCTACGTAAACCAGGTTTAGTAGATCTGAGAACAAATGGTGTACATCCAGAGATGCAGGTTAGCAACTATTTTAAATACACTACAGATGTCCCAGTAGGACATATCCGTCACTGTATTGTCAACATAACACCACCAGAACATGTAGATCCCCTATGTATTCATTGAAGCATGTTTTCTTTATAAGTGGGAACGCCATAGTTTACATATCCTAGTTGACGTTGTTGGTGTGCCATTAGTATGTGTTCCACAGGTCGCCCATTTCTTCCGCGGTATGACAGCGAGTGATCCCCATTTTGTTGCTGGCAGATTGAGTGCTGTGTACGCCAGTATTCGCACGGCGGTCCAACTTTGTATGGGGTATGTCTACTGTAGTCCCTATGTGTATTTCCTGTGTTATGCCTTACTGCAGCTGTGTAATTCCACCGGGTTTGCAGTTATGGGTGCCATCTTGGTCGTACGCCTGTCCATACATGGGAATTGCCTGCTGGACACTGGTATGGGCTGTACACATTCCACACCTGCATTTAGCATTATCCGGTGGATGATTTGCATTATTAGTGGGAGTAAGGCTGGTGCTACACCCACATCCCTCCCACGGGGCGGGACAACGGATTATCTGCCAAAAAACACCGAGCACTGTTTCTGCATACCCAGGATCCCATGGCTGCAACACTCGACGGTACCCATTCCACATCCTTCATGTGTGCGGGACTGGGATGTGGACGCACTTCTATGGACTCTGGACTCTGGGGATTTCTGTCCATATGTCCTGCATTTCATGGACACTTGTCATCAACCTTACTAACGCTGGTGGTGCATATGTGTATCTGTGCCGTAGTCACGGCTGTCACTTTTCTTCTGCTGGAACGATGACGGCTGCATGTTGTTCGATAGTATCAATTTTTGGGTCCTACAATGGACACCAATGTGCATATGTAAAGTGTAGAACTTGTTGGACTGTGTCCATCTGGACAGTGGTTTCGGCTGCATCTGTATGTTCCCCAATCGGGGATGTCTGTTTGACTACCCACAATATGTAGTGCTACGGAAACCAGGTGTTTCATAACTGAATACAAATGGTGTCCATCCACGGATGCAGGTTAGCGACTGCTTTCAATGAACCTCATAAGGCCCAATAGGACATATCCACCACTATAGTGTCATAATAACACCAGAAACACATGTAGATCCTGTTTATTCATTGACAGATGTTCTTCATCACTGTGAATGCCATTGTTTAACCATCCTATAACCTTCCTAGTTGACGTTGTTGGTGTGCCATTAATATGTGTTCCACAAGTCGCCCATTTGTTCCGCAGTATGGAAGCGGCTGATCCCCATTCCCCTGCTGGCAGATTGAGTGCTGTGTACGACGGTAGTTGCACGGCGGTCTGGATTTCTATGGGGTGTGTCTACTGTAGTCCCTATCTGTATTTCCTGTATTATGCGTTACTGCAGCTGCGTACCTCCACCAGGTTTGCAGGTATGGGTGCCATCTTGCTCGTACGCTTGTCCACCCATGGGAATTGCCTACTGGACACTGGTATAGAGCTGTACACCTTTCACACCTGCATTTAGCAATATCCGGTGGATGCTTTGCATTATTCGTGGGGAGTGAGGCATGTGCTACACCCACATCCCTCCCACGGGGTGGGACAACGGATTATCTGCCAAACAACACCGAGCACCATTTCTGCATACCCATGATCCCATGGCTGAAACCCTCGACAGTACCCATTACACATCCTTCATGTGTGCGGGACTGGGATGTGGACGAACATCTATGGACTCGACAGTCCGTGGTTTTCTGTTCATATGTCCTGCATTTCATGGACACTTGTCATCAACATTAAACACGCAGGTGGTGCATATATCTAGCTGTGCCATGCTCACGACTGTCGCTTCTCCTGGTTGGACGATGAAGGCTGGATGGTATTCCGTACGGGGCAATTTTTGGGTCCTACAATGGACACCAATGTGCATATGTAAAGTATAGAACTTGTTGGACTGTGTCCATGTGGCCAGTGGTTCTGACTGCTGCTGTATGTTCCCCATTCGCGGATGTCTGCTTGACTACCCATAGTGTGTAGTGCTACGAAGGTTCTCCCAAACCGACACCAAATGGTGTACATCCAATGATGCCGGTTAACAACTGCTTTAAATAATCCCCAGAGGTCCTAGTAGGGAAGTATTGCCACTTTCTTGTCAGACTGACACCACCATAACAGGTAGCTCACGAGCACTTTGGCCCGGTCTTAACGGGCATTTGCATATGTAATTAGCAGAAACATATCACTAAATGATTAATGACACATATTTTAACAATAAAGTTGATCTTATGTTATTTGGACAATAGCGTCTGCTATTGATATACAATGCTGTGGGTGGTGCCGGTTAACATACACATGGCGTTCTCAAAGGCCGGATTCACAATTCTGAACACTACTGTGGTCTCCTTTAGGGACCCTTAGCCAGTGGTCGACATTACTCAGGCCACTGCGTCACTTACATATGCCTTCTACCGGCACCTACAGGACTGCATGGATCAGGCATTCCCTCACCCAACTGTGGTTCTTTGTACCAATGCCAAGCATACGGTGTGGTGTACCCCAGCCATACCCACTCTGTACGATGACAGGAAGTGGCTACTACATGACAGAGCAGACTCCTTGTGAGGTATGACACACTTGCTCATTATACGTGAAGAGCTACAAGCTCTCATGACATAATCCGGGGCAGGTTACACAGATATATCTCCAAGGACTCGACAGACAATCATATGGCCTTCATTAGCTATGCCGGACACCTGGGAGGTAACTCCCAGATATGGTCTGACTGGGTTCACAATGATGTGAAGTGTACTGAACATACACACATTGCCAACATACTGGCTGACAGGATCGGTGAAGACATCTCCACCCCCTCCCCCCCACATGGAGAGATGTCTGTACCAGCTGATTGTGGCACCCGAATGTTCTGTAACGCACAGGTGGTACATGCTCTCTCCAAGGTAGTGAACACAGCATCCATGGGAACAGCTGGTGTCCCGATTGTGTACTATGCGATCACATTGAGGAATTAGACCCACAGTTAGGACAGCTGTCTGATCTTAGCTTCACCTCGGGTAACGTACCCGAGTTGTGGCGCACGGCGACTGTAGTCCCACTTCACAGGGGCAGTGCCTCCACTGACCCTGGTTATTACCGTCCCATTAGCATGGGATTCCTTATCAGGAAAGACATGGGGAAGGATCATACTGCAGGCCATAGATGACGACTTACGGGACCTGCATACTTTGCATACAACCCATTTCGGCTTGGTCAGGGGCAGATCATGCGTTTAGGACCTGGTTGACGTTTTAGGGACTGTCATCGAGGCCATTGATGAGGGTCATGCGGTCCTTACAGCCTACCTCGACCTGGCAAAGGCCTTCAACACAATACCCCCCTCGGGTATCATTCATAAAGTCATCGGCTTGGATGTGAACACGTACATCACGGGATGGGTTGCAAACTGGCTAGGTGACACAACCCACGCCGTCATAGTTGCTGGCAGCATGTCAGACTTACTGCCTGTCACAGGGGGACTCCCACGGGGCTCTGCCCTGGGTTCACTCTTTTTCTACATCTACATTTCCAAAGTACAAGCACACACAGGGGGGTTAGGGCTGACATTGTTTGTAGATGACTGCGAACCAGGTGCCATAGTGGGACGGACATCTGACACAGTTATCCTTGAAAGGGGCCTCACAGATATGGATATCTGCTGTCAGGGACAAGGCCTACAGCTAAATGCCAGGTTATGCATAGTCATACCCATCGGGAAGAACAAGGTCACCCCTGTCTGCCATATGGGTGGTGGTCCACTGATCACGGGGGGACTTACCAGGGATCTGGGGACCCAGGTTGTCAGTCACCATTCGTTCAACACACACGTTGCTATCGTGTTTCGGTAGACGTTCTACATTGCCCACCTGATCGTGCAGTGTTTCACATCTAGATCAGGGTAGGTCTTCATCTCCTTGTACTCATTACTCGTTGGACCTATGATTGCGTATATTGCCCAGTTCTGACGGTATCTGACCCGACACCTACAGCAGCCGGGAAGGCCCCATAGGTTCATCGTCAGACAGATGCAGGGTGTCAGGGATTTGTGTTATGCTGCCCCACTGTAAGGACTCCTGCTCCATTCAGTCACATACCACTTGTTCAGTGGTGACCTGTGCCTGACATACGAGGCCATGTCGACCCATATTTGATGACTATGCTTCACCTACTGGATCTAAATCCCTCAGAACCACGAGGGCAGGTGACGTAAACCTTGACACGATCATTAATAGATTGTGTTGGAGTGACACATACATCACCCAGACACTCACTATGCTGTGGAACAACATCACAGTACATGTGAGGCAGACAACCTTGCTAGCCTTGTTCAAGGGGGATATTGTCCATTGGATGGGGGATTGCAGATATATCCCAGCGATTACATCATTGTCACTGCTTGACAGAGGTACAGCAATATAATGGGCATTTTATCTCCAGACTGGAGGGTTGGCGAAGGTAACATAACTGTGGCCTAGGGTTATGGATGCCCTTGGGTAGATAGCCTACTCTGCACCTATGGTCCTATGAACCCATGTTCATAGTTTGTCCCATTCACACTTGTCTATCCCCTATCCTCATTCTTATGTGTATATTTCTGTGGCACGTGATAGAACTATGTATTACCTGCAGGTATGCTGTCTACAGTGCACATACATCACAGTTGATTACAGTGTATCTGTGTACCTACCTCTGTGATACTGAGGACTACCACACATCCTTCACAGCATTACATGCATATGTCCATTCTATTGTTCTTTGGCCTGAGGGGGGGTGTTAAGGCAACGGTTCCACATGTCCCTGTTTGTGCACGCGTCATGGTGGTCTTTGACCAGCCTCCGTTGTTGTCGTGGGATGGACGGTTGTATTGGTGTGTGTTTGGCATGTGTTTTCACTGCAGGTACATCTGTGGGAGGTGGGTTTGGCACATGTTCCTCTTTGCAAGAGGCCCCATCCTGGACATTTGTGTCATGCATCTACACTTGGCACGTGACATATGTCCTGTGCTATTCCCACACTCATGTATGCCTTCCTGCATTACTACTGCATGTTACTGGCTGTTTGTATCTGGTACGCATGGCTATTATGGGGGATAGCTTGGCCTATTCCCATGCTATGACATACCCATCCATCCAGGCATATACATGTTGTTCCGTCCTTTGCGTTGGCCGTGGGTGTTTTACTGTCCGGCAACGCTACTCTACACGTGTGATGTCCCACCTTCCCCTTCTGTGCCTGTGGCACCCTGTTAGGGCGTCCTGCTTAGTGGGCAGATGTTCTGCCTTATGTAATGTGTTTGACATGTCTGCATAGCTACTCATCGGTACTGTGGCTGTGCATACCGCCTTGTCCAGATGTGTACAGTTATGGGCACCGTGGCGTGTGCACACCTATGGGGTTTCGACGGGGCATACCACATGCGGGATGTACACATTCTGCCGGAACATTCACATGCAGCCGTTTGGATATCTGTACCTGGGGTGGGCTGTTAAGTTGTGGGGTACATGTTTGTCCGCGTGGCACTGCCTTGGACAATACTTCTTACTACATTTCAGGTATGCCCATTGTGTGTAGGTGTGTAGCTGCGCAAGGCTGCTAGCTGGGTTGGGTGCACGGTCATGCATGGGTGCGGGTTACATGCTATGACGGGGCTGTTGTGTATTACATTTGCATGCATGAGTTCCGCTTCTGGATATTACGGTTCAGCATACGCCGTCCTATGTGTATGCGACGGGCATGTTGCTGGGTGTAATACATGTTGCTATGCACATGTTTGCCTGTGTTTAGGGTATCATGTTTCCTTCTTGTTGTTATATCGACACGGCTACCCGGCTGTGTACTCTCACTACTGCTGGTGACCATGTCCATGTCGATACTTCTATGTGTTTACGGCGCGCTGACATGGTGCGGTACACCTTCACTGAATATGCCCACTGACAGTGCATTGCGGGATGGACACGGTATTATGCGTCTCCTTAGTTCCTTGGACGGGTTCACTTTGAACTTCGTGGGTTAATGTTTGGTTCTCCATTTTGTGTGTACGGGTACTATGTTGCATAGTCTGCCTACGTTTCATTATCCACGGAGCCTGTCTGGTGCGGTTACTATTGCAGGTGGCCTGTGGCAGTCAGCACTTTAGGTTGCTCATCGCCTGCACGCTTGGCCACGCCTACGGGCGCATCCTACTTGGACTTGCTCACGTGCCCTCCGCATGTGTCTGTGGTGGCGGCGCGCACTCATTACTATGCATATGGCACTACTACGCCGATTATACACTGCACTACTGGCGCAAGCCTTACACCGGCCTTGCACCGAGCTTCATGAATCCCGGGGAGTAACTTTCTATAATGATGTGTTTATATAAAATAAAACTGCTTGAACAGAACTCACAAAGACTCTTCTATTGTATCCAAAATGGGAGAGCGACATGGTATCAGAACCAAGATCAAAGAGAATAAAATTCAGAGCCATAAGGTGTAGAGATGACCATGAAAATAAAATTAAGAGAAATGAGCACAAAACGAGCCAGAAAAGAATCAAATGTAACGAGAAGTTGCACAAATGGTTTACTTGGTAGCAAAGATGAAAAGTGGCATTACAAGGGCATAAACTGCTTTATTAAGCAAGTACAGAGGCACAGGGAACTAATCTAAGGGGGCGGCGAAAGCCAACACATTCTGGCTAGGCTTATAAATGCCTTTGGGCAGATAGCCTAGTACCTGCCTATGAACCCATGGAAGGCATAAAAAATGTGTTAACTAAAATGACATGTTTAAAACAATTAACAGTAAGGCAAAATGAGTATGTTTAAATATGAAACAAGCATGTTTAAAGCAAAACTGGGCATGTTTAGAATAAAATGGGCACAAGAAAAGTACATTGGCATGAAAAGGGCTTAAATGAGCAAAACAAATACAATCAGGGCAAAAGGGGCATATTAAGCAAAAATAAAGCAAGGTAACTACATGTGTTTTGGCAAACTGCTATGACTTTGTATTGTATCAAGGGCATAACTAAAGTTATTCAAAGTATCTCAAAGTGTATAAAAGTGACTACAGTGTGTGCTTATTACTGTGCATGTATTTTGAAGAGTTTATTGTGTGCAAAGTGCAACTATTTCATGAACTACAGTCAAAGTATAGCCATTTCAAAAAGTTTGTTGTACTGGGTGTGTCTGTTTGAAAAGTGTCATCATTACAGAGTGTTTCTTGCTCTGTAAAGAATTGCCTAGTAAGGTACCAATATTTTGGAGACAATTCAGTGGCTGTATGCAGTTATTCACAAAGTGCAATTACTTCAAAATGTTATTGAGTTTAGGGCAAGAGATATCTGGGTTATTTGCATCATGCAATTATTTGAAATGCTTTTTAAAAAGTTGATAAACGACTTTAGCAAATCAAAAGAATGACATTACAAGAGTATTACAATGACCAAAAGTTTATTTCATTTGCATGGTAAAGTTGCTTGATATGTTTCTTAAAATGATTTTAAATGACTGTACCAATGCAAAACGATACTACAAGAGTGTTAAAGTGCCCGAGAAGTTTATTTTGCAAAGTCCAGTTATTCAGAGGTACTGCAATTTGGTCCATTAGCATAATTTTAAAAAGCCCAAAAGGTATAAATTCAGAAGCACAAATGCATTGGACAAAGTTGCAAATACTGGCATACATTTCTGACATATGTACGTATGTGTATGTGTGTATGTTTGTGCTTATTTGCAAAACCCTTCACTGGTATGTGTTAATATGGAAGACAGATTTCAAAAGTCCCTACCACTTATATTTGATCAGAATATTGCATAGAACTGGAGAATATTTTAGCAAGAGTATAATATTTTTATACAAGCAGCTTATGCAGATAGAGATGCACGCATGAGGGCAATCATTTTGCTAAACCAAACTGGGTCAGAGGCCATAGAAAGAGTGCATTAATTTCTGTATTCAGCTGCAGTATATGAAGGAGACGGTGACAAACCATAATATTTTTGTAAAAGCTGAATCAAGGGAAGACCCCAAGTGTTTGAAGTACAAGTTAAGAGAAATGTATAACCCCCAGACAAGTATTAGATTAGAGAAGCATTTGTTTTACATGAGAGATCAGAAACCAGGGGAAACATTTGCAGCTTATATAACTGACCTGAGAAAGACAGCTAAAACATGTCAGTATGGTGACTTAAAAGATGAGTTGATAAAGGTCAGGTGTATGCATGGTTGCCAGACGTCCCTATTTGGGCGGGACTGTCCCGAGATCAGTAGCCTGATCCCGAGTCCCGCCCTGCCGGTTTAAATCCCGGCCAGCCTCCACTTTGTTTTTTTTTTGATTGACCCGTATACCTGGCATACGGGCCAATCAAAATT
Source organism: Protopterus annectens (assembly GCF_019279795.1). Classification (NCBI taxonomy): domain Eukaryota; kingdom Metazoa; phylum Chordata; order Ceratodontiformes; family Protopteridae; genus Protopterus; species Protopterus annectens. Next base: position 1,903,786,316 of record NC_056729.1, read on the forward strand.
GCTAAACACGGAGTTTGTGTTCTCGATAGAGCTCCGTGTTTATTTTTGATTGGCCCATATGCCGTATACGGCCAATCAAAAGCGCTAAACACGGAGCTTCTCGTGTTTAATGCGGAACTGCAATGCATTAAACACGAGAAGCTCAGTGTTTATTGCAGGCAGAGAGGCAGAGTGAGCTAGCTCAGTTCTTTATTAAAGACCTTTTTTTTTTTTTTTGGTCTTCAGTTGCCGAAGACCTTTTTTTTTTTTTTTTTTGGTCTTCACTTCGTGAGAGACCTTCTATTTTTTTTTTTGCCCCTACCTGGGTTGCTGGAAATCTGGCAACCCTGGGTGTATGTGTGGTATTAACAGTGCTGCTGTGAGAAAGATTTTACTTTGTGACAGTAATTTAATGTTGAGCAAAGCCATAGAGATCTGTCAAATCCATGAAGTGATAGAAAAACACACAAGTATGCTTGCGAGTAACAAGAAAATGGTTTCAGTTGGCTCCAGAGCAAATGCAGACAGCATGCAACACATGACAGGCAAAAGCAGGCCCAAGCACGTGGCAGCTACAGGGTTTCCAAGGAAGACATACAGCTTTCCAGCAAATTCTAAAAGGGAGCCTGCTCCAGCTCATTGCAGTACAAGCATGAATCAACAAAACCCAAGTCTAGCTTTATTGATGTGTCACAACTGTGCAAATGATCAAGTTTAAAAGATAGAAGTGCTTACCATTTGGTCAGCAATGTCATAAGTGTAAAAAATGAAACCATTTCCAAAAGTTTTGCAAATCAAGTAAGCCTCACACAGTTATAAAGAAAGGTCACACAGAAAAGCAAGTTGATCAAGCAGAGCCGTAGCAGGCAGCTTTCTACATAGATGGTATATTAGTGTTTGATGAAGGGGCTGATACAGTGAATTTATTAACAAGGAGTGAAGTGTTCTGTACTGTCCAGATTAATGGAAAATCCACAGAGCATAAAATAGACACTAGTTCAAAGTGTAATGTTATGTCAGCAGACACATTTGCTAAAGTGAGAGATAATGAACGAATCAATGTAGCCAGTAGTGTGAGACTTGTTGCTTCTGGAGGTAAAGAAATTTATACCAAAGGTTCAGTGATGGTTTCATGTTATTTGGCCAAGAACTGTTACAATTTGTTATTCTACATAGTCAGAAGGCCAGTGCAATCTTTACTTGGTCTCTAAGATACCTGACATACAAAGAACGAAAGCAAAAGAGAAATATTCCAAATTAGTCCAAATCCAATATTTAATCACAAACGCATACAAATTGATTAACACTTTTGTCCAGTCATTCCAAATTAACTTTTTCAAACCAAAGTACTACATCACGACTAAAATTTATATCAACCCTAATTACGTATTCATTAGTTAAATAATGACTTCACACATATGTTTTCACTAAACCAAATACCAGCATTAACCTACTACCAATTTTAAAATACATCTAAAAATGCATACGGTTGCTTATATAGCTACCCATATCATCTTTGTAAGGATTTCAGTCTTAAAATACACATCAAAGAACAGTTTTTGTTCATCCCAGGGAATAAAAATACATCAACTTAATCTGCCAAAGTAATTCCCTTAGTTCTAAATTTAATGATCACAGACCCCCCCCCAGGGTACTTTACAATGTGATCAACTACCATAAAGTTAAAATAGTGATTTGGGTTCTGGACAATATGTTTAGCCAGAGCATTATTTAAGTTTTTCCTATTAAGTGTCATGTTTAATCGTAGCCTCAACTCAGGCTTTGTGCCCACTGAGTGGCACACAGCTACAGTTATCCCACTCCACAAGGGGGGATCCATCTTGGATCCCAGGAACTACCATCCCATCAGTCTGACTAGCCTGATCTGCAAGGGCATGGAACACATTATCATGGAACTTATAAACAAAGACAATGACAACCTTCAAACAATGGACCCCACCTAGTTTGTGTTCGTGAAGGGATGATCCTGAACCTGATTGACTTCTTCAAATCAGTCTCCAGAGCTGTGGACGAGGGTAAGGCAGTCCACACAGCCTATCTGGACCTCGCCAAGGCCTTCGACACCATCCCCCACTCTGGAATCATAGATAAACTTACTAAGCTGGGCATAAATTCCTACGTCACTTGACGGGTTGCCAACTGACTTACTGACAGAACCCAGACTGTAAAAGTAGCCAACTCCAAATCCAGCTCCAGACAAGTGACAAGTGGAGTACCTAAGGGTTCAGTCCCGGGACCACTCTTGTTTGGCATCTACTTCTCCGAAGTACAGGCCAACACTAAGGGACTCTGGCTAACAAAGTTCTCAGATGACTGCAAACTGGGAGCCATTATTGAATCCCCCAAATTATGTGGATATTCTATAAATAGCCTTACAGAAACAAATGCTTGGTGCCATAGCCATGGGCTCAAGCTTAATGTCAAGAAATGTATAGTTATCCCCTTTGGAAAAAAACATGTACCCATGAATTACCACATAGGTGGCAATACACTAAACACCAAAAGTGTGATGACAGACTTAGGGACACAGGTGGACAGTGGTTTCACCTTCAATAACCATGTCGTCACAACAGTCAGGAAATCCTTCTATGTGGCACACCTCATTACTAAGGGTATTTCATCCAGAAAAAGGAAGTCATTGTTCCACTATACTCATTCCTTGTTAGACCCATTATAGAGTACAATGCCCCATTTGGTATGTAACTCACAAGACATCTGCAACAGCTGGAAAGGCTGCATAAATACCTCACTAAAAGAATCACATGCCTAAAGCAGATGCCTATGCTGACCATTTAAAAAAACTCCAGCTATATTCTGTGGCATATCGTCTACTCAGAGGCAATCTCTGCTTAACATACAAGGCCATGTCAAACCCTGAGCTGTTGGAAATGCTCCTCTTAAAGAAATCCCAATCCCTCAGAGCCACATGCTCCAGGGACCTAAACCTTGTCATCACAATAAACAAAACATGCTGGAGGGATAGGTTCCTTACCCAGAGACTCCCCATACTCTGGAATAGACTGCCCATAAATGTCAAGCAGAGTGCTTCCTTGGCCCTCTTCAAAAGGAACCTTGATGATTGGATGGAAGACAGGAAATTCACCCCAGGGATCATGTCAGTCACCCTGCTAGACAGGGGACCAGGGAAGTAAATATTGTGGGAAGAAATATCCAGGGAACTGTTATGGCTAGGCTTGTATAGGCCCTAGGGCCAATAGCCTAATACCAACCTATGAATTTATGAACAAATGTTCAAAAATGCATTGCTTCAAGTGTCTTTCTGTTTTCCCTAAATAAAAGGAATTACATAACTGGCACTGGGCCAGGTATATAACCCCTGTTGAATTACAATTGTAGTTGCCATTGAAATGGAATTGGACCCACCCCCCCCCCGAATTTGAAAGGAGTCACCTGTGCCAATATGTTTACGATGTGGGCAAAAAATGCATTTTTTCATACCAAACTTAGATAAAGTTAAGTTCAATGGGCACTCAACTAGATTCTTAATAGTGCAACCTCTTTTATAAATTATTTTAGGTTTTATTCCTACTTTAGACCTTATAGAAGGATCTTCCATGAGCACCGCCCAGTTTTTAAATAAAATATTCTTGATATCAGGGCTATCAATGGAAAATGGCATAGTGAAACTAAAAGAGAAGTTAATGTGAGAGTTAACTGAATAAGTGGGCTCACTAGCTGAATCATCGTCCCCAACACGACTTAATATACAAATTGAATCATTGTGTTGGATACTTGAAGTTGTCCCCTTATTTAAAATAGGCAAAAAAATGTCCTATATTTCTCTTAAATTCAATTTCTATAATTAGACCATTTATTAGGTCCAAAGGGTAGCCTCTTCTCAAAAAACATGGCCCTCAAGTTGTTACATTCCTCCCTAAAATCGTGGTCTAATGAGATCATACAGTCTGCCCTAACCAGTTGGCCCTTCACAATTGCTTTTTTCTGATAAACCGGGTGTGCACTGTCATAGTGGAGAAAAGTGTTAGAATAAGTGGGATTCCTGAATATTCTTGCTAGGTACCTACCACTGCTAGAATCTTTTAGTAAAAGGAAGTCCAGGAATGAGATGGAGTGGTTTTCAAACTGGAGTGTAAACTTAAAAAATTTGGTAGTGTTGTTTATATAATCAACACATTTAATAGCTGTCTCACCGTCTCCCTTCCATATAACAAAAATGTCATCCAGGTACCTGGTATATGAAAATATTTGATCACATACATGCCCAATTTCTAAAATAAATTGTCTTTCCCAATGTGCCATGATGACATTGGCAAAACGACCACCACAGGGAGACCCCATGGCTACTCCACTTTTTTCTGAAGGAAAAGTTCCCCATTAAATGATATACAATTGATCTTCAATACAACATCCAGTAAAGACTCAATTAAATAAATCTCATGATGCTCAGCTCCCTTTATCATCAAAAAATCAGAAACCCACCTAATACCCAAGTCTTTTGTTTTGCTTTGAAAAAGTTCATTTTGGAATGACTGTGGATGAACGCGCTAACCATTTTGTATGCATCTGTGATTAAATATTGGATTTGGACTCATTTGGCAGCATTCTCTTTTGGTTTCATTCTTTGTATGTTGGGTATCTTTTAGACCCAGTAGAGATTGCACTGGCCTTCTGACTATGTAGAATAACAAATTGTAACAGTTCTTGGCCAAGTAACATGTAAGCATCACTGAACCTTTGGTTTAAATTTCTTCACCTCCATAAGCAACAAGTCTCACACTACTGGTTGCATTGATTAGTTCATTATCTCTCACTTTAGCAAATGTGTCTGCTGACATAACATTACACTTTGAACCAGTGTCTATTTTAAGTTCTGTGGATTTTGCATCTGGACAGTACAGAACACTTTGCTCCTTGTTAATAAATTCACTGCATCAGCTCTTTCATCAAACACTGTATGTTGGGAAGTTTGTTCAGTTTGTGTCTATTTACTGGGTCTCAAAGATAGTTTGAGAATGAATCTGCTTTCTTTTTCTAAAGAAGTTCATCATGTAAGTGCATTTCCAAGTTTTAATTTTTCTGAAGCCATTTTCTCAGAATATGCTGATGTTTTCAATGACAAGTTGGGCAAACAAAGTTGTGCATTCCATGAAGTTAGACCCAGAGGTCACTCTAGTAGTCAGACCAGCAAGAAGAGTTCCAATAGCTATGTAGAATAAAGTTAATGCTCAGATGGATAAAATGGTGTAGCAAGGTGTAATTTTTCTAGTCACATAACCAAATGAATGAGTATCGTTCATGGTAGCAGCTCACAAAAAAAGACTCAGATGAAATCAGGATATGTACTAACTCAAGAGATCTGAACAAAACATTAAAGAGACCATATCATCTGACATGCACAGTCGAAGAAGTTTCAGCTCTAATACTGAATGCCACTGTTTTTCCATCTTGGATGCAAAGAGTTCATTTTGCAAAGTGATGCTTGATCACAAATCTTCATTTCTAATGATATTTGGTACTCCATTTGGCAGCTACAGATTCCCAAGGATGCCATTTGGAATAAATTCTGCAAGTGAAGTTTTTCAGCGTGCAATGGAGCAAATTTTTTCGGGTTATCCTTGTGCCATAATAGTAGCTGATTTATTGGTTGGAGGCAATGGTGAGCATGACAGAAACCTAAAGAAAGTTCAAGACAGAGCACTTGAGGTAAACTTGAAGCTCAACACTCTGAAGTGCAAATTCAGATTTCCAGAAGTTACCTACATTGGTCATTTGTTCACAAGTACAGGCCTGATACCAGACTTGACCAAGCAAAGACTAACTCTTGAGATGTCAGCACCAGATAATGTACAAACTCTGCAATGTTTTCTCGGCATGGTCAACTATCTAGACAAGTTTATACCAGACTTTAGTGAGTTGACAGCACCTTTAAGAGAGCTAATGTGCAAAAATGTTGCATGGTCAAGGTTGGAACATCACCAGAAGGCATTTGAAAACTTTATGCAGAAAATTGCCACCCCACCTACATTAAGATACTATGATGTTAACAAACCAGTTACTCTTTCCTGTGATGCTTCAAAATTTGGTCTTGGTGCAGTCATACTTCAAGAGGGCAGACCAGTAGCCTATGCATCTAGAACACTCACCCAAACTGAGATGCAGTATGCTCAAATTGAGAAGGAGCTTTTGGCAATAGTATTTGCATGTTCAAACTTTCATGATTATATTTATGGTTAAGTTATTCAGATTAAAACTGGCCACCAACCTCTAGTTACTATTTTAAAGAAGCCTATGCATTCCACTCCAGCGAGATTACAAAGAATGATGCTCAAATTGCAAAAGTACAATTCAAACTGGTCTGCACAAAAGGGAAATTGCTTTATCTGGCTGCTCCCTTATCCAGATCACCCAGAAGTACCACAGAACAGCTTGACACAGAGAATTTTGACTTTGATGAGATGTCAATGCGTAATTTTCCCACCACTAGACTTGATGAGTTAAGAGACAAAACTCACACTGATCCAATTTTATAGAAGCACAGTCACTATATTAATGTTGGATAGCTGTCAAAGCAATCTAGTGTACCACCTGAAGTACAAACATATTTTCCTTACAGAGGTGAATTGTTGAAGGAAGATGGCATTATTTTCAATGGTCCTAAAATTGTTGTTCCTTCTTCCTTACAATAAGGGTATATCCAGATTTTGCTTCGTGGTCACGCAGGATCCACATCCACTAAGAGAAGAGTGAGAAAATTAGTGTTTTGGCCTTCATTACCAAAAGACATTGATAAAGTACTTTCTTGTTAAGTGTACAATAGTACTAGACTGCATTTGCAAAGAGGACCACTTCAGCCAAGTCCAGTTCCTGAACTACCTTGGTCAATCATTGCAACTGATATCTTTGAGTGGAACAATCAACACTATTTGGCTTTGGTAGACTCTTATTCGAACTGGTTTGAGATTGATCTACTACCTAACCTAACATCCACTGCTGTTATTATTAAGTTGAAATGTCATTTCTCAGTTCATGATAGCCCACACAAAGTTTTTTCTGACATTGGTACTAAATTTACTAGCCAGTTGTTTCAGAAATTTGCAAGAGAATGGGACTTTGTACATGTCACTAGTAGTCCTGAATATCCACAGTCAGGTGGTCTAGCTGAATGTGCAGTGCAGACTGCAAAGCAATTACTTGAAAGGCCAAAGTGTAACTCTGTATCCTTGAATTTACTTAATCTCAGAAACATATCCAGTGATGGTATTCTTGGCTCACCTTCTCAAAGACTACTTTCCAGGCAAACTAGAACTACGCTACCCATTACTTCCAGTCTCCTGAAACCTATACCTAAGAACAATAAAACCACAAAGGCTCAGTTGTTTAAGAAGTGTAATATCCAGAAATCTAGTTATGATCGATCAAGCAGATTACTTTGTCCATTGAGGGAAGGAGAGATGGCATGAATCCAGACAATGAAAGGTTTTGATCAAACAGGACAGATTACAGGCATCTGTGTGGAGCCAAGATACTACCTGGTAGACTCCGAAGTTGTAGAATATAGAGGAATTGTGGACAACTTCTTCCTGTACCAGAATCATTATCACTATCACAACATTGTTTCTATGATGCAGACTTTGAATCTGAGTGTGAATCAGACAGTATTCCCATACCAGAATGTGTCCAAAATTCTAATTCCATTCCAGAAAATATTCCAAACATTCCACATGTCAAACATTTTCCAGAGAAAGTTCCAGTTGCTAAATCTAATTCAAGTATTATGTCAAACAATATGGACGAGTATCAAAGCCTAGTGTGCAGTCGAATCCAACAATGATCGATTCTGGTAACCGGATTTTTGCATGTCGAATGGTCGGAATGTCTCAAAACCACCAAATGCGACATTTTCGACCGCTCTACATCCAAAATGAGAGCTAACATGGGTCAGAAAGAGGGCGCGGGTTTGCGATTCGATACAGTTGCACTTGGCAATGCGCACACTTGCTGCACTCCTTTCGGTCATCAGGGCTTGACCATCCATCCGTAGGTTATACGGTGG